>NC_083411.1:76637602-76940632 GCF_020745735.1 Hemiscyllium ocellatum | reverse complement strand
TATCATACCATGCATTGGTCTACCGTTTCCAAACTTTGCAAGAGTTCTTATGCCAAGTTGGAGCTGGATTCTTCTGTGCTTTTTGATAGTCTCTGGCAGTCTGTCAATACAGCAAGCCTCTAATACTTACTCTAATACTATTTATCTCAAACTACCATCCAGATCTCAGAAGCATTCACGACCATGTAAATTGCATCTGTATTTTACACTTGTCATTTTTAAGGCACACTTCTGTGAGAATTAAGTTTTCATTGAAGTAAAAGGTTGAATTTTGCTTTGTGGACTCAAAGCCACTAAACTGTGGCCTGATATTGCTAAATCTCCTTTCAATTATGAGCCTTCCAACAAGCCAAAAGAGAAATGATTTTTGTTCCATTAATTGGCACGGATTTAGAATTGTGGTCTCAGATGAAAAGTCAGTGTTGGAACCAATTTCTGTCCAGTTCCCTTCACTCCGGACTTTTAGGTTTTTCCAAAATAGAATTACATCTGTATTATTTTTCACTAACAGAATAGTAAGAATGTTCCTTTTCACTGTGTTTTTTTTGTCACATGTTGTGACACATCTGGAAACTTTATTCACAGCTGAGGTTGTAGTTATTTTGTTCCGTATGTGACTCGGGTTTTTTCTCTCATATTTGGTGGACTTCACGCATGGTAAATCACAATCACCTGTAACTGACAGGAGTATAAAATACGAAATAAAACAACAGTTGGCCTGACTGATTTGTGGGGCCAGAGCACAATGTCATGGTCTTGATGACTTAAATCAACAGTGTGATATTTGGTCTTGAGTGATATAATGTCATCAACACCCTATAATTGTGATACTGTCTTTTGCCATTTGCCTTGTAATATATTTCAAGCCATTTGCAGTCTATAGTCATACATTTTAAGGCTGTGTATCAATGACATCAAAATAAATTGTGCAACATTAAGAATAGACTTTAGATTTTGTGCATTTAAAATAAATTTGATATGGAAGCAATTTAGATTTTCAAGAAAATATCATACAACATCACGGAATCTAGAAATATAGCAACATTTTCACATTATAGACTTTCTCCAGGGAGTAAGTGAGAATGAAAGCAAGACAAGTCTTGATTTTGTCTGGCTTTCCTTCCCACTTGGGAAATTTCTGCTTTCTGTGATTGTATGTGCTGTTCAGTTTTAAATCTACCATTATTACCAACACCTAGGGCTGTTTTTTTTGTTAACTATTTAGGAACTTCATCATTGATTCAAAATGTTATGTGGTAAAACATTTTCTTCTCTGGATTATCATAATTTAAGCAAATCATTCCAACTGTCTGTTCCATTCATTTACTTGGTGTAACATTTATGAAGGATCATAAGGCTTGGGTTATAAAGAAATTAAAGGTGAAGGAATTTGACAGAGGCTGGTATCCTGTCACGAAGTAACATGTGGAGAGTCATTGACACTGATCCAGGTCTCAGAGTGAATAGAACCTCTGACACCCCTGTTCTTATCTGTCAGCCAGGACTCCCTGATTGGCGTTGTTAGTCTAGTCCAATCAATGAACTCATATTCTATGAGATATACCTGTCTGACCTTGTTACAATCATTACAAAAGGTATGGAAGTCATTTACAGAGGCCTTCAACACAAAGCATTAGTGAGAATATATAATGGTTGGATTTTAGTTAGCTTAAGAATGATTCGTACATTGTGCATTGAAATCTTGCAGATAATTGAATTGCAGTTAGAAGTCGTAGACTTCACA
Source organism: Hemiscyllium ocellatum (assembly GCF_020745735.1). Lineage (NCBI taxonomy): Eukaryota > Metazoa > Chordata > Chondrichthyes > Orectolobiformes > Hemiscylliidae > Hemiscyllium > Hemiscyllium ocellatum. The sequence goes on along the minus strand of NC_083411.1, from coordinate 76,938,888 downwards.
TAATGACAGGATTTCTGGAAGGAGATGAAATTAAAGGATGTGATATATAAAAAGTATTTTGCGTGTTGGTTAATTTTTGTCTTTAGACTTGTATTTATTATATGAATGGAAAGTTACTTCTTAGATTTATATTGATATAGTAGTAAGAAGTTGCAGACAGAAAATGCAAATTGAGGATATATAATTTCCTTTGCTTTTCATTACATAAATCATTGGATTATCAGGAAAACTTTCTGAATCCAGAAACCTCGCAATTCTTGGCATCTTATTCAATTCCAAATTCAAATTCCTCATTCACAACTTCTCTGACACAACTCACTTCCATATAATGTTCAACAACTTCTACCCAATGTCTCCAAAAACTCTTTGTTAATAACAATGTTACCTGGAGATGCAATGTCATTAATACTCTCCTAGATATTTCCATATTGCAAAGTTAACAACTCATATCCTCACCTGCAGTTTGTTCCACATACCTTCCATTTCCTGTTTTTGCTGAACACTATTGGCTTCACATGCTGAATTATGTTGAGTTAAATATTGTTTACATTATTTTTGAATACCTCCTTGACTAAGCCCTACTCTGCTTAATTGTTCTTATCCAAGTTTTGGCACAATTGAGCTGAAAATGTGTTGCTGGAAAAGTGTAGCAGGTCAGGCAACATCCAAGGAGCAAGAGAATTGACGTTTCAGGCATGAGCCCTTCTTCAGGAATCTTTTGGCACAATTGAACCAAACGCATCTGGAGCAGACACTTGAATGTTATGACTTATAGCCATCAGAGCACCAGAGATAGGAACTGATGTAGACTGCAAGGCCAGGTGAGCCCATTCTGCCATTCAATAGGATCATGGTTAATTTGGGGCTTCAATTCCACTTGCTTGCTGATTCCCTTTATTCCTTGATTTCCTGAAACACTTAATAGTTTTCTATCCCAGTCCTAACTATAGTGAACTATAATCTACAACTTTCTAAGGTAGAGAATTCCAAAGTTCACAACCTATGAGTAAAGAATTTTTTCCTAATTTCCTATCCCAACTGATCAACTCCTTCTTATGATACTGTGCCTACATGTCTTAGATTCCCCAGCCAAGATAAAACAATCTTTCATTGACTACTCCACCAACTCCCTTCAATGTACACTTCAAAAGAGGTTTTGTCTCACTAAACTCCAGAGAACCTAGACTCAATTTACATATATTATGATTTTAAGAGAGGCTGAGTAAGAGCAGAAGTAGGTCATTCAGCCCATTAAATCTGCTATGCTCCAAATAGACATTATGGTTTATCTTATAATCCTCAACCAGACTCGCCTGCTATTTCCCCATAATTTTTGATTCCTTTACTGCTTAATGATATCTATCTTAGCCTTGAATATACTTCATGACCAGTTTCTGCAAACTTCTATGGTAAAGAATATCAGAGATCCACTACCTTCTCTAAGAGAAGAATGTCCTCATTGTTTTCCTCACTGGGCAACTCCTTACTCAGAGATTATGTTCTCTTAACCTAGACTCTTCCACAAGGGGAAGCAAGAACTCTGTAATATACATCATCTAGTCCCCTAAGGATCTTGTATGTTTCAAAAATCTACTTCTCCATCTTTTAAACTCCAATGAACACAGGCCCAATGTACTCAATCACTTCTCATAAGAAAATCGGGATCGAAGTAGTGAATCTTCTCTGGATTTCCTCCAATATCAATAAATCCTTCCTTTGAGAAGGGAACCAAAACCGTTTACAGTATTCTAGTTGTGGTCTGACTCTAGGCTTGTATAGTTTTAGCAAGACCTCTCTATTTTTATATTCCATTCCCTTTGAAATAAATGCCAATATTCAATCTGTCTTTGCTATTACCTATTGAAGGCAGTGCTAGCTTTTTGTGATTTATGCCCAATGTCTCCTAAATCCTTCTGCGCTGCAGCTTTTTGCAGTCTCCCTCAAATTTTGCTATTGCTACAATTATATAAGGCATTGGTGAGGTCACACCTGGAACACTGGGTGCAGAATTGGTCTCCTTATCTGAGGAAAGATGTTCTTGCACTCCTTTCACAGCAATGAAGATCTACCAAATCGATTCCTGGCATGGCAGGACTGATGTACGAGGAGAGATTGAGTCAGTGAAGATTGTATTCACTGGCATTTAGAAGAATGAGGGGGAGCTTACAGAAACCTATAACATTCTGACAGGACTTGACAGCTTAGAAGCAGGAAGCGGGTTCTCGAAGGTGAGGCAGTCCAGAGCCATGAAAAAGGGGTAAACTTTTTAGAACTGAGATGAGGGCAAATCTGTTCACCTGGAGAGTGGTGAGTCTGTGGAATTTAATATACCAGAAAGTGGTTGAGGTCAAGACATTGTATTTTCAAGAAGGTGAGTGTGAAATAGTTGAGAGAAGATAGTGGCATGTATGCTTATGGAGTGGAAAAGGATGTTGACATTTTTCTGATTAGTACTGGATATTCTTGAGGTGACTGAGACGACTTTAACCTTGGAGGCAACCTGGGACCAGTCTGTCACCAATTTCATCTTTCGTCATACCTACCTCTCTTTTATTCCAGGAGCAAAGCAGCCCATAGTAAGGCAAAAAGAGTCAAAGCAAGTGATGCACTGCCAAAGATATAGCATTTGTGGCTAAAGGGATCAATGGATACAAACAGAGGGTGGGATTGTTTTGAGCATGATGGTCAGCTATGATCATGCTGAATGGTGAAGTGGGCTCAAGGGGTTGAATGACCTACTCCTCCCTCTATCTTTCATGTTTCTATGTTTCTTTATAAGTAAGACAATCATCTTATCTCATCTCAGGGAGCCATTTAGTGATTACTCATTACCTCCACTGCTGGTATGTTCATTCTTAGACATAGAACTAAAACAATACCCAATAATCAAGGTGGTCACACCAAAACCATGTATAATTGTTAGCAAGCTGGCAGTTAACTGAAAAGTATCATCTAATGTGAATTATCTATTGAAATGAATCCACCAGTCAAAGTTCACTTGCCAACCTAACAGCAGTTTTCCCTCATAAAGCATAATTGTTGTTTCCCTTTGGTACTTCTTGTGAATTCTTCTGATGAAGGCAGGGCAAATATCTTTGACAAAATGGTGTTTCTTTTTCAGCAATACTTAAATTCTGTAATACTAAAAGACCAAATATTCAGTGTAGTTACTGTCTTAATTTTTATGTGATTGCAAAAGTTCTTGAAAGCTGGGCAGACTCTTATGACTTTTTGTCTAAAAGCAAATTGCATTCATTTTTCACGAGCGCGTTTTGCCACAAAGCTGAGGTCTTACTAAGCTCAAAATTACTACATCAGTTGATGCTTCAGCCCTTTTGGTGTCATGTCTGAATTCCATCCATTTCAAATTGGCTGTCCCAGAATAACTTGCCACTCATGAGAACTGACCAGCATCCCTGGTCAACATATTATAGTCCATATGCTAAAGGCTGTTGTGCACCCAGAAAAACACTGTCAGTCCGAACCTACCCTGCAAGTTTCATGACATTTGCCCTGGAAATGGCAGTCAGTGAGAAATCAGCAGGCTGCTTCATCGGCAAGGTCTGAAAGCTCTGGCTGGATTGGGTGATCTATTGGCAGGATTTCCTCTTCCTATAGGATCAAGAGCACAGGACCCAGTATCAGACCATGCCAGCTTGGTCCCAGGTTGTCGCTGAGGTTAAAGTAGTCTCAGTCACTTGGAAGATGCCCAGTACCAATCAGAAAAATGTCAACATCTTTTTCCACTTCATCAGCATACATGCCAATATCTTCTCTTCACTACTTCACACTCACTCACTGTCTCTGTTAGTGTACACAAATGCACTCCCACAAATGCCCACACAGTATCATTCTCACTAACATATGCTACAATTGCTCTCACCCACCCCCAGACTGTGGCACTGCTAACCCTGTGCAACCTACTCGCTCAGGAAACATTCCCAACTGCACCAATAGCTGTGCCACCAATTTCATCTTCTGTCATACCTGCCTCTCTCTTATTCCAGGAACAAAGCTGCCAATAGTAAAGCAAAAAGGGTCAAAGCAAGTAATGTACTGCCAATGATACAGTACCCCACCTCTTATCGGTAGAGCATCCTGACTCCGATCAAGCAGGTTCTGGACTGGAATAGGAGTTTGCCCTTGAATTTATTGTGCCCTGAGCAAAGGCCAACTCCATTGCCTGGATTGTGGAAAGCTGACAACCACAACAAGCTCCCTGGCTTTGTGTCTCCACTTAACAGCACAACAAGACATAAGTAATCTCAGAGTGGTATTTCTGAATAAGGGGCCACTGGACAAGAAGATAAGGCAAGACAGGAATTTTGCAAGCATCCAAAGTGAGAGCAAGCAAAGAGCCTAGAGACGCAGCCTGGTCCAGTGCTTGAGCTGGGTATGCATCCCTGAGTGCAGTGTTTCAACTGCACTGTTAGAATGATAATTGCCAGAGCAGCCTGATGTCATTAAGATGTAGAAGCACTCTGTAAGTGGATGGGACATGTGCCAAATGGAGCCCATGAGATGTTGATGCTTGAAGTCCAACATAAGGTCTTTTGAAAGAAGCAGTGAGTTGAACTTGCTGAGAACCTGTCCTGATTTCCACATTGAGTCTTCCCAACAGCTGGTTTGCATGGCGAGCTGAGCTATTAACAAGGCATTTTAACAAGAAACAATAATCGCCAGTTGGGAACTTGCCACTGCCTAGAGAGTATCTCACTGTGCTGCTTGTGAAAAGCATTCAAGATCCCAATGTCAAGATAGGGCTTGGTGAACATCTTGTCTAATTTTACCACTGATCTCACCATGAGCCGAATCATTCAGAACCTGGTGAGATTCCAACCTCTGCAAGCAAACAGGCCAGGAATTAAAAACAGATTATTTTTCATCTTTTAAAAAAACATCAGCTTTCCAATGGCTTTTTGCTAGCTTCTGAATAACTATATAATGTTCAACCTTGATACTTTCTTTTGTAACTTTACAAGCCTCTTCTTTTAACCTAATATTGTCCTTAACTTGGAGTAAACTACAGATAGGTCTATCTTGCTAAGTTTTGTTTTTCAATTTTTTTTTAATTGATTTGGTTAGGACATTGGATACAGGCCATTTGAAACGGAACTCATTTGAACAGAATGGATTTTTATGATTACTATGCCAGTGCACCCATGAGTCAAAAGCTTATTCCTTCCACAACACCCTTACAGACATGCCATAAATTCTCTAACCTATTTGACACTATGCCAGCTGGTATATGTCTGATATAATCATCTCTAAATTGTTACTTTGGTGTTCTGCTTTTTTTTAGTTTGGACCATAACTCTTAAATATTCTCAGTAGAACATCTGCCAGTGTGACTCATGATAACTGGATCCTTTCCCTCCCATTCCAAGGGAGCCAGACATTTCTTCAGCCCTGGCACCAGGCAGGCAACATAGCATTTGCAGCTCTCAGAGAATTTTCCATTTCCCTGATTATACAGCCCTTTTCAGTCGCACACTCCTTTTCACTTCCCTTATGTGAATGGTATCTTGTCCAGTGGTGACACAGTCAATTATTTGTTCTATCCTGCAGTCCTTCTACTCATCCACACAAGTAGTGTCTTGGATCCATATGCTTGCTATGTTGAGGGTATAGCCCCTCCATCACTACCACCTGGAATCCTAATCTGCCTGACTTGAATTCACACTCTTTTGTCCTCTACCATTGGCTAACTCTGAAGCAGATCAGAGGATGGATATTATAGCATCATAGAATTTTGGAGTGCAGAAGGAAGCCATTTGATCCATTTGTCTGTACTGGCTCCTGAAAGAGCTAACCAGCTTGACCCATTCTCAAGCCCTCTCTCCATAGCCCTGTAAATTAATCAATCATTTTTGAATATATATCCAGCTCTTTTGAAACACCATTGGAGTCTGCCTCCACTACTCTCATAGGCAGCGCATTCCAAATCGCAACAACACTCTGAGTGAAGAAGTTTCTCCTCATCTCACTCCTGGCTCGCTTGTTACAATCTTGCAATTGTAACCTGTAATTACCCATGTAACAATAAGTGGAAACTGGCCACCTCGTCTCTGTTCCAAGGAGAAGAAAACCAATTTCTCTAATCTTCCTTTTTATCTAAAATTCCTCATTCCTGGTATCAATTTGGTAAATTTCCTTTGCAATACCATCAGGGCTTTAACATTACTCCTTAAATAAGGTTGCCAGAACTGAACACAATACTCCAAATGTGGTCTGACCAAAGTTTTATAGCGATGTAGCATCACTTCTGTGCTTTTATACTCTATGCCTCTATTTATAAACCCAACGATCCTGTAACTATTCTTAACAATCACTTCAATTTGCCTGGCTACCTTCAGACAATTATGCAAGTAATCTCCAAGATTCTCCTGCTCTGGTACTCCTCTCAAAGTTATAACTTTGAACCTGTATTGTTTACCCATACTTCTTTGACCAAAATGTATTACTTCATATTTCTCTACATTGAAATTCATCTTCCAGGTGCCTGCCCATTTGGCTAACCTGAAAATGTGTTGCTGGAAAAGCGCAGCAGGTCAGCAGGATTCCTGAAGAAGGGCTTATGCCCGAAACGTCGAATCTCCTGTAGCTTGGATGCTGCCTGACCTGCTGAGCTTTTCCAGCAACACATTTTCTACTCTGATCTCCAGCATCTGCAGACCTCACTTTCTCCATTTGGCTAACCTGTCAACATCTCTCTGAAATCGCTCAATGTTGTGCTCACAATTCACTATTCTCCCTATCATCTGCAAATTTAGAGATGTTGCCCTTAACACCCTCCAAGTCATTTACATAAAATTGGAAAAAGCAAAGGCCCAAAAACGAATGAGTAGAGTGGGTTCTTTCTTGATTATATGTTTGATTGAGATATGTCTCTTGATTAAACTTAAAAATATAAGCCATAAGTATTAATTTAACCTGGAGCAGTGTTTTGTAGAGGAATAAGACAATGCTATTTGCTGGGCCTGTAGATTGAAAGAAGCAAAAACGGTCCTTTGTAGAGTGATATGCTCTTCTTGTCAGATGTGGGAGTTTAGAGAGAGTTTACGGGTTACTGAGAATTATTTCTACAATAAATGCTGTTGGTTGCAAATCCCAACAGTTCGAATGGATCGGTTGGAGAGACAGTTAGAGACAGTGAGGAATTTACAAGAGCAAGGGGATGTGAAGGATGGCAGTTATAGGACGGGGGTAAATTCGCAGATACAGTCATAAAAATGGGTTAACTCAAAATGTAAGAGAGGTAGGCAGGTAGTGCGGGAGTTTTCTGTGTCTATCCACATTTCAAACAAGTATGCTGTTTTGGAAAATGTAGGAGGTGATGGACACCCAGGAGTATGTAGCACGAACAACCAAGTTTCTGGTATTGAGCCTGGCTCTAATGTAATGAGAGGTACATCGGGTTCCAAGCGATCGATTATGTTAGGGGACACTCTAGTCCAAGGTACAGACAGACGTTTCTGTGGCCAGCAGTGAAAAATCAGAATGGTGTGTTGTTTCCCTGCTGCCAGGATCATGGATGTCTCAGAGAGGGTGCAGAAGGTTCTCAAGGGGGAGAGGACCAGCAGGAGGTCATTGTACACATTGGAACCAACAACATAGGAAGGGAAAAGGTTAAGATTCTGAAGGGAGATGACAGAGAGTTAGGCAGGAATTTAAAAAAGGAGGTCCTTGAGAATAGTAGTATTTGGATTACTCCTGGTCTATGAGCTAGTGAGGGCAGGAATAGGAGGAGATAGCATGTGAATGCATGGCTGAGGAGCTGGTGTATGGAAGAAGGATTCACATTTTTGTATCAATGGAAACTATTTTGGGGTAGAAGTGACCTGTATAAGAAGGACAGATTGCACCTAAATTGAATGGGGACTAATATACTGGCAGGGAGATTTGCTAGAGCTGCTGGGGAGGATTTAAACCAGTAAGGTGGCGGAACCCAGGGAGATAGTGAGGGAAGATTTCAATCTGAGACTGATACAGTTGAGAACAAGGACGAGTCAAACAGTCAGGGCAGGCAGGGACAAAGCAGAGAACAAGGTAGGGCTGATAAATTAAACTGCATTTATTTCAGTGCAAGAGGCCTAACAGGGAAGACAGATTAACTCAGAACATGGTTAGGAACATGGGGCTGGGATATCATAGCAGTTACAGAAACATGGCTCAGGGATGGACAGGACTGGCAGCTTAATGCTCCAGGATACAAATGCTAAAGGAAGAACAGAAAGGGAGGCAAGAGAGGAGGGGGAGTGGCATTTTTGATGAGATAACTTTACAGCTGTACTTAGGGAGGATATTTCCGGAAATACGTCCAGGGAAGTTATTTGGATGGAACTGAGAAATAAGAAAGGGATGATCACCGTATTGGGATTGTATTATAGACCCCCTAATAGTCAGAGGGAAATTGAGAAACAAATTTATAAGGAGATTTCAGTTATCTCTAAGAACAATAGGGTGGTGATGGTAAGGGATTTTAACTTTCCAAACGTAGACTGGGACTGCCATAGTGTTAAGGGTTTAGATAGCGAGGAATTTGTTAAGTGTGCACAAAAAACCTTTCTGATTCAATATGTGGATGTACCTACTAGAGAATGAGCAAAACTTGACCTACTGTTGGGAAATAAGACAGGGCAGGTGACTGAAGTGTCAATGGGGAGCACTTTGGGGACAGCGACCATAATTCAATTAATTTTAAAATAGTGATGGAAAAGAATAGACCAGACATAAATTTTGAAGTCCTAAATTGGAGGAAGGCCAATTTTGACAGTATGAGGCAAGAACGTTCAAAAGCTGATTGGGTGCTGATGTTCGCAAGCAGAGGAACAAATGGAAAGCCTTCAGAAATGAGCTTTCGAGGGCCCAGAGAAAGTATATTTCTGTTAGGGTGAAAGGAAAGGCTGGTAGGTATAGGGAATGCTGGATGATTAAAGAAACTGAGGGTTTAGTTAAGAAAAAGAAGAAAGCATATGTCAGGTATAGACAGGATAGATCGAGTGAATCCTTAGAAGACTATAAAGGCAGTAGGAGTATACTTAAGAGAGTTAAGGAGAATCCAAAGGGTTTTTACAAATACATTTAGGACAAAAGGGTAACTAGGGAGAGAATACAGCCCCTCAAAGATCAGCAAGGCGGCCTTTTTGTGGAGCTGTAGAAAATGGGGGAAATACTAAACGAGTATTTTGTATTAGTATTTACTGTGGAAAAAGGACATGGAAGGTATAGAATGGAAGGAAATAGATGGTGACATCTTAAAAAATGTCCATATTACAGAGGAGGAAGTTCTGGATGTCTTGAAACACATAAAGGTAGATAAATTCCCAGGAATTGATCAGATGTACCCTAGAACTCTGTGGGAAGCTAGAGACATGATTGCTGGGCCTCTTACTGAAATATTTGTATCATCTATCGTCACAGGTGAGGTGCCGGAAGACTGGAGTTTGGCTAATGTGGTGCCACTGTTTAAGAAAGGTAGTAAGGACAAGCCAAGGAGCTATAGACCAGTTAGCCTGACTTCGGTGTTGGGCAAGTTGTTGGAGGGAATCCTGAGGGACAGGATGTACATGTCTTTGAAAAGGCAAAGACTGATTAGGAATAGTCAACATGGCTTTATGCTTGGAAAATCATGTCTCACAAACTTGACTGAGTTTTTTTCAAGAGGTAACAAAGAGGATTGATGAGGGCAGAGCATTAGATGTGATCTATATGGACTTCAGGAAGGTGTTGGACAAGGTTCCCCATGGGAGACTGGTTAGCAAGATTAAATCTCACGGAATACAGAGAACTAGCCACTTGGACACAGAACTGGCTCAAACATAGAAGACAGAGGGTGGTAGTAGAGGGTTGTTTTTCAGACTGGAGGCCTGTGACCAGTGGAGTGCCACATGGATTGGTGCTAGGTCCACTACTTTTCATCATTTATGTAAATAATTTGGATGTGAGCATAAGAGGTATAGTTAGTACATTTGCAGATGACACCAAAATTGGAAGTGAGTTGACAGTGAAGAAGGTTACCACAGATTACAATGGGATCTTGATCAGATGGACCAGTGGGCTGAGGAGTGACAGATGGAGTTTAATTAGAGAAATGTGAGGTGCTGCATTTTGGGAAAGCACATCTTAGCAGAACTTATACACTTAATGGAAAGGTCCTCAGGAGTGTTGCTGAACAAAGAGACCTTGGAGTGCAGGTTCACAGTTCCTTGAAAGTGGAGTTGCAGGTAGATAGGATAGTGCAGAAGGCATTTGGTATGCTTTCCTTTATTGGTCAAAGTATGGAGTACAGGAGTTGGGAGGTCATGTTGCAGCTGTACAGGATATTGGTTAGGCCATGTTGGAATATTGCATGCAATTCTGGTCTCCTTCCTATCAGAAAGATGTTGTGAAACTTGAAAGGGTTCAGAAAAGATTTACAAGGATGTTGGCAGCTTTGGAGGATTTGAGCTATAGGGAGAGGTTGAATAGGCTAGGGCTGTTATCCCTGGAGCGTTGGAGGCTGAGGGGTGACCTTATAGAGGTTTATAAATAGACAAAGTCTTTTCACTGGGGTTGGGGAGTACAGAACTAGAGGGCATAGGTTTAGGGTGAGAGGGGAAAGATATGAGAGACCTAAGGGGCAACTTTTTCACTCAGAGGGTGGTACGTGTATGGAATGAGCTGCCAGAGGAAGTGGTGGATGCTAGGACAATTGCAACATTTAAAAGGCATTTGGATGGGTATATGAATAGGAAGGATTTGGGGGGATATGGGCCAGATGCTGGCAGGTGTGACTAGATTGGATTGGGATATCTGGTTGGCATGGACGAGTTGGACCAAAGTGTTTCCATTCTGTACATATCTATGGCTCTAGAACACCATTTTCAACACATCTCCAATCTGAGAAACCCTATCTATTCCTACTTTTAGTCAAACTTCTAATCCATGCTGCAAAGGGTCCACCAATTCCTATCATTTCTAAATTTGCTTGCTAACTAACCTGCCACATGGCATTGTATCAAATGCATTCTGAAAGTCCAATATACAACATCCAGAACACCTCTCTCATCCACTGTCTTTGTTACCTCATCAATAACTCAATCAAATTTGTCAGACATGACCTGCCCTTTAGGAGAAAGTGAGGACTGCAGATGCTGGAGATTAGAGCTGAAAATGTGTTGCTGGAAAAGCGCAAAGGGTCAAGCAGCATCCAAGGAGCAGGAGAATCGACGTTTTGGCCATGAGCCCTTCTTCAGGAACCTGCCCTTTACAAAGCTGTGTAGACTGTTATGTTTTAGCTTATTTCTCTCTAAGTGCATATTTACCTGATCCTGGATAATGGTCTCCCTCAGGTTTCCCACTATTGAAGTGAAGCTGACAAGTCTGTAGTTTCCTGAATTATCCTTTGCTCCTTTCTTAAACAATGGTGTCACATTTGCAATCCTCAACTTCCCTGGGATTAATCCAGTAATTTGCTCCAACACCCCTCTTAGTGATCTTGGATGAATCCCATTCAGACCTGGCAAATTCTCTACTTTCCCATACTGTCTGCTCCTATCTCTCTCCATGGGTATAATAAAGGTCAAGAACTTGTGATCGTTATCATCAAAATGCTTTCTCACCAAGAGTTCGGTCTTCTGGCCTGGTTCATTGCTAAGTACTAAATCTAATATGTCCTCCCCTCAAGTCAGCCTATCTACATATTGAGTCAGGAATCCTTTCTGGACACACCTGATGAAAACTTCTCCATCCAAGCTAGTTGAACTAATGAGGTTCCAATCAATATCATGGTGGTGTGGAGGGAGCTCTATATTTTCCCTGGGGTTCGCTGGATGGGTATGATATGGGAGGTGGGGGGAGAAGGCTAGTCTGTCATGGTGTAGAGGGAGCTCTGTATTGTCCCTGTCCCCGGGTATAAAGTGGAGGGGAGTAGGCTGCACCATCATGGTGGTGTAGAGGGAGCTCTGCATTGTCTTTTAAAAAAAAGAAAAAAGTGAGCGGCACAGTGGCACAGTGCTAGAGACCTGGGTTCAATTCCCGCCTCAGGCAACTGTCTGTGTGGAGTTTGCACTTTCTCCCTGTTTCCTCCAGGTGCTCCCGTTTCCTCCCACAGGTTAGGTGAACTGGCCATGCTAAATTGCCCGTAGTGTTAGGTGAAGGGGTAAATGTAGGGGAATGGGTCTGGGTGAGTTGCACTTCAGAGGGTCACTGTGGACTTGCTGGGCTGAAGGGCCTGTTTCCACACTATAAGTAATCTAATATAAGGGAAGTTAAAGTCACCAATGACAACAACCCTGTTTCTTCTGCACCTTTTCAAAATCTGCCTCCCAATCTGCTGCTCGGTGTTTCTGTTGCTATTGGGCAACTGTTGAAAACTTCCAATAAAGTGACTGCTCCTTTCCTGTTTCTAACATCCACCCAAACTGACTCTGTAGTCTAACCCTCCTCAACGACCTCGCTTTCTGCAGCTGTGACAGTATCCCTGATTAGCAATGCCATTCTTCCACCTCTTTCACCCCCACACCCCCATTCCTTTTAAAGCATCTAAACCCTGGAACATTCAACAACCATTCCTTCCCCTATGATATTCAAGTCTCCGTAATGGCCACAACATCATTGTTCGAAGTACTGATCCATGCTCTTAGTTTGTCATCCTTATTCTTGATACTTCTTGCATTAAAATAGAAACACTTCAACCCTTCACTCTGACTGCACCTTTGCCCTATCAACTGTCTATCCCTCTTCACCAACTCTCTGCGCACTGTATCTTGCAGTTCACTACCTACTCCATCATCTGATCCGGAGTTCCAGTTCCCACCCACCCTGCTAATCTAGTTTAAACCCTCCCAATGAGCTCTAGCGTACTTCCTGCCAAGGATATTAGTGCCCCTCCATTTCAGGTGCAACCTGACCTTCTTGTACAGGTCCTACCTTCCCCAGAAGGTATCCCAATGCTCCACATATCTGAAGCCATCCCTCCTATACCAGCCCTGCAGCCACATATTCATTTGCACTCAGTCTCTGTTCCTAGCCTCACTAGCTCATGGCATTACTAATCTGAATGGAAATTACTCACCTGAATGGAATGCTACTCATCCTGCCTTCTAGCTTTCAACCTAACTCTCTATATTCTCTTTTCAGCTCCTCATCCCTTTCCCTACCTATGCCATTGATACCAATGTGTACCATGACTTCTGGCTGATCTCCCTCCCCCTTAAGAATCCTGTAGACTCGATCCAAGACATCCCGGATCCTGGCTCCTGGTAGGGAATATATCATGCGGGAGTCTTATTCATGATCACAGAATCTCCTGTCTGCTCCTATCACCATTGAATCACCTATCATGATTGCTCTTCTATATACCCCCCCTTCCCTCTGAGTCATAGAGCCAGGCTCATTGCCAGTGACCTGGCTATTGTGGCTTTCCACAGTAAGTCATCCAAAATTATATACTTTTTACTGAGGGGAACGGCCACAGGGGTCCCTGGACTGTCTACCTATTCCCTTTCCCTTTCCCTTTCCTGATGGTCACCTAGCTACATTTATCCTTTAACTTAGTTATGACTACCTCCCTATAAATCCTCTCTATCACCCCTTCAGCCTTCCAAATGATCTGAAATTCATCCAGCTCCAGCTCCAGTTCCCTCGCTAGGTCTGTGAGGAGCTGGAGTTGGGTGCACTTCTCGCAGGTGAAGTCAACAGGGACACATGTGGTGACCTTTACCTCCCACATCCTGCAAGAGGAGCATGCAACTGCCCAAGCCTCAATCCTCTCTGCTCTAAATTGCCAAGAGAGATTGAATAATATTTGACCTGCTCCTCTCTTACACTTTTAGACAGTTGTTGGAAGCTACTAGTTACAAGTCGCTTCCTCAGGATGCAAGTTTACATAAGTGTAGCCTCTAACTGAAAGGGCATGGGCTTCTTCAATCACAGGTTCACATACATTTCATTTGTTAGTAGGAACATGTAATTCACAGGGAATGCCACAGTCCAAACTACATGCCTACACCAAACAATAGGATCTGATCATGTCAGTCAAGGTAACGCAGTCCACTGAATGGAACTGAAGGAACACCACACAATATTGTATTCTTTTCCTTTCATCCATTATAAGTCTACTCCACTGAGCCAGCCCAGGGCACCTACTGAGGGAACTGTCCCTAATATTTTGCACAACATTGTTTTAGACATTACTGCTATCATCTTACTTAGTCGAGTGGAGAAGCTGAGTATGTCTCTCTACAAGGTCCCTTGACTAGAAATGATGCTGTCTTTTTTACTGTTCAAAGCAAGACTCTGGGAGGTCCAGAATACTGGAGAAACGCCAACAATGTGGTATTGTTGAACGTGGTCATAAGACTAATCTTGGCTGTTATAGACCAGTTAGTTTAACATCAGGAGTGTGGAAAGCTTTACAAACAATTATTCAGATAATATTGGCAGTCACATGGAAAAAGCTGGTGTAATTAGGAAGAGTCAGCATGGATTTCTAAAAGGGTTATTTTGAAGAGGTAGCATAAAGAGTTGATGAGATAAAACATTTGACATGGTACACATGAATTTCCAGAAGGCATTTGATGCAGTGCCTCACCACAGACTGGTGAGGAACAGGCAGTGTGAATACAAAATTGGCTGAATAGTAGAAAACAGAAAGTAATGGTCAATGGATATTTTTCAGATTGCAGAAAGGTTTGCAGGTTGCATTCCTTGGGCATTGGTATTTCTGATATATATTAGTGATCTGGGTCTTGGTGAGTAAAGGATAATTTCAAAGTTTGCAGTTGACACTAAATTTGGAAGAATTGTGAGCAAGATAGTGTGGGATTACAAAAAGACTTTGACAAGTTGATAGAGTGGGTAGACACAATTCAACGCAGAGAATTATGTGGTGATGCACTTTGGTTGGAACCTCAATAAAAGACAGTATAGAATAGGGGATATAATTTGAAAAAGGATGCAGGAGCAGAGGAACCTGAGTTTTTATGTACACAGATCATTGAACGTGGCAAGATAGGTGGAGAGAGCAGTAAATAAAGCAACCACTGTTTTAAGGGTGGCAGTGTACAAGAGCAATGAGTCATGTTGAACTTGTTAAACTTCACCTGAGGTTTTGTATACAGTTGTGGGCGTTACATTATCGGGAAGATGCAGATGCATTGGAATAAGTGCAGAAGCAATTTACTCGAATGATGCCAGGTATGAGAATCTCCATCTGTAAGGTTAGATTGAAGAAATTGGGACTGTTGTGTCTGGAAAAAAGGTTGAGGGGAGATCTGATTAAGGTTTTCAAGCTCATGAGTGGGCTGGACAGAGTGGATGGGTGAAGCAGTCTCTGCTTATAAAAGAAACAAAAACAAAAAAAGGGCATAAATTTAAAAAGTGATGAGCAAAGGTGACATGAATTTTTTTTTCCCCACAAACAAGCTGTTAGGACGTGGGATGCATTGCCTGGAAATATGGTGGAGACACGTTCAAACTGAAGCATTTAAGAGGGGATTTGATAGTAATATTTTGCTGGATATGGGGAAAAGACTGGAGATTGGCACTAGGCGACACAGCATGATAAACTGAATGGCCTCCTTATGCACAGTAATAGTGATTTTATTTTGTTCCTACTCATATTTGAGATCATATTCCATATGCCAAGTTGTTGTATAAAATGTAACTTATAAGTATTTTTATGACGCTTGCTTATTACCCTGTCATGTAGGCAAGTATCAATAAATGATTGGTAAAATTCAAAGGCAACGAGGTGAATTAAATTAGTAACCCCAAAAAAGTGGTGATTAGAAATAAGTGTTTGAAATTATATGGTGCTCCACGTTGCAATATACATTTCTCCTATATGCTAAGTGTCCATTGTCAAAGATGACAAATATTTGGGCAAGGTTCATTTGCTACAAGTATCTTTTCTGTTATCAGTGTTAAAATGTACCTGAAGGGTATATTATTTCAAATAAAATGGTTACTTTTAACTCTACAGTTATCATTAAAACTGTCAAAACTTTCCATTCAATTAATTCATTGGTGGTTTGCAATACAAAATGAAGGATTTTGTGCATGAATGTCTCATATCCAGAATCATCATATCAATGCTTCATTTCTCGTTGCAATATTTGAATGTAATAACTGATGTCATGGCTGACTGCTTGGAGATTCAGCTCCTAGCTTAAGATCAGGCCTTCTGTCCAATTAACATAAACCAGAAGAACTGAAGAAAGACAACTTCTAGGCACTTTGCGCAGTATATAGTGTTATTGAGAAAGCAATGGGTGCTTTATTTAATCATTTGTTGCATGTGCTGCCTTTAAGGGCTTCTACTTCAGAACAGAAAGCAACTGCTTAAGCAGTCGTACAACCATAGCCAAAATATACAAATTACAGTGTACAAATGGATTTCTCTAAATATCCCTTTCATGAAAAATATTGCATGCACAATCAATTGCAGACACAAGCTACCCAATTAATATGTCTATAAAGACAATTCTCACTCATGAAAATATATCTTGATACACTCCATTCTGTCCCATATTAAATCTGTCCCTGAACACAAATTGCATTAACATATCTTCAAAATGTTTTGGCCTTTTAGCTGTATGTACAAAAGTTTGATCTGCTCATTCCTGCTGGGGTGTCTCTTCACTGGGAAATGTCTTTCAGTTTGTTTTAATGGCCTGGATACAAATACAGCTGGTTTTCCCACCATGCCATGCCACAAGTTGTGGCAAAATTCCTTCAACTGTTGGATAGGGTTGAGAGTTCTCTTGAAAGCTTTGCTGAGATCCTTCGAGTCTATGCACACTGTCAAGCTTTCAGGTTTTATCATTGCTACCATACTGCTAATCCAGTCTGTCAAAGTTGTTACTTTCTTGATAAGTCCCTTCTTTACAAATTCTTCTATCTTGTCCTTCAGGTTGGATTTAAGGGCAGCTAGAGCTCTTCTGAGAAGATGCGGAGTTGGTTTTACACATGTATTCACTTCAAGATGATATTCTTTAGGGATACATCCAAGACCCATGAAAACATCTTTGTAAATTTTTTTAGAATCTATTCAGCAGTAGTCCAAACATTTTCTGATGTGCGTAGAGCTATCAGTTCAAGCTTTAAACTTGTTTCAGCTAGATGAGTTGATTTTGTTTAATGTTTATACCTGGAACTGCATATATCTTTTCCCATTGCTTCATGTTCTGAATGTTGTTTGTCCTTTTGTGGTGAGTATCAGTGTATTAAATGGCCTCAGCCTTACATTTGATAACCTCACTTTTTGGGCATCACCATGAATCCCTTCACATACATTTGCTAAGCTTTAAGTTAATGTAGCACTGCTGTCTATCTGACACTACATCTTCACTTGCTTCTCTCTGTCTGCAGATCGGTATTCTAACAGTCACAAACTGTTTATTACCTTGGGCCTACATGATGCCACTGCTCTATAATGTAGAGTGATTGATCAAAATCAGCATCTCTCCTGTAGCCATCTTGAGAGATTTGCTTTGTTTCATTCCAGTCAAACAGCTTCTTACAGTTAGACCATTGCTTTTTCCATGTCAGACACATTTCCTTTTCTTTCACATGGTGGCCTCCATAATATTTACATCTTACTCACTATCCTTTCTGCAGGACCACCTGGAAATATTCCTCTCCTTTTTACTTTATGTTGTTCATGTTTTGCTTGGATTGTCTCTCAACATAGTGCAACATCTTGACATTTCTTCCATTAATACATTGTAGCTGATGATTCAGTGCTTTTTCAAAAGTTGCTAACTTTTTTGAAAGCAAATTTCTCCTTTCACAAGAAATGCTCACACTGCAGGATCTCTTATTCTGAAAAAAAATTATATTGCTAATGACATTACCTTTCAGTTGGCCAAACTCTCCAGGTTTGGTAAGATACCTCAGTATCATTGTTAAACAAAATTTCTCCTATCACCTTGACCTGATACTGAACACATACCTTTTATAAAAGAAACTTTAATAAAGGGTTCAAAATGGATCTTCAAAATTTCTCCAGTTGTCTCTTTTGGTTCTCAAGTGAGATGTACTTGCAGTACAGCTTTTAACACTATTTACACTATACCATTATCAAAATTGTTACTCTTCTTAATTCAGGTATTTTATTATGCTTTGTGATTCCCTTGCAATTTTGCCGTTACGACTGGAAGAAGTTCCAATTGTGCCTAACATTGCCTTTCATGTTAGTAGAAAAAGAGACAAGAAATTCAAAGACTCACCAAACAGTAAAGAGTTGCAGACTGAAGTTTTTAATTATTCGGATAATTCAAATAGTAGCTAGCTCCCTTACAAAACTCAAAATCCACACCATTTCAACTGCACACTTCCGAAACCATGCTGCTTGTATTGGCTTCAGTAGCTTCTGCCTGCAAACAGAAAATAACTATCATATGGCTATCACCCATGACACCATTCAAATTACAGTATACAGTGAATTAATCATATGCCTAAACTATTGAAAGGATTATAGCACAAATGAGTCCAAGTGCAAAGATATCTTATGTTCTGCTGCGTATTGTCGAACATCATTTGAGTTGTACTAATCAAGAACGATTTAACTGAATGGAACATTTGGATGACGAGAGAGCCCATGTGCATCTGAATTATAATAGAATTAGAATTAGATTACTTATAGTGTGGAAACAGGCCCTTCGGCCCAACAAGTCCACACCGACCCACCAAAGCACAACCCACCCAGACCCATTTCCCTACATTAACCCCTTCACCTAACACTATGGACAATTTAGAATGACCAATTCACTTAACCTGCACATTTTTGGACTGTGGGAGTGTGAGAAACAGAGCTCACTCACAAATCAATCAGCCTGAGACAAAGCCTTGGAAACAAGAACAATTTATTACAGGTTTGCAAGCACCGGACGCTTCTATAATCAAACAGAAATGCGCGCCAAAACAGAGCCTGTTAGCTTTCTTATTCAGTTTACAAGTTGCGGAATCCACCCTTTTTTAGCAATTTGGACTGCTGTTTCAGTAGTCAGGAGGGTTAGGAACGGTCCCTCCCAGCTTGGGTGCAGTTTGGTATCTTTCCAGGTCTTTATCAGGACCCAATCATAAGGTCGTATCCGATGTACTGCGAACTCAAGTGGAGGTGTCTGGGTCAACAGACCCTTCTTCCTAAGGACAGACAAAGAAGAGCCAAGTGCCACAATATAGTTCTTTAAAAACTTATCATTGAACTCTACAGTTGGTAATTGTCCTGTCACTTCCTCATCATTTCCTCTAATTAGGGTTGGCTCAAAAATAGGCACCAAGAATTCCTCGCCTTTTACTCTGGAAACTCTGAGATTCTTGTTAGTCAATTAAACACCAGTAGGTCTAAAACTTAGGGATGACTGTGCCGCTCCCGTGTCCACCAAAAATACTGCCTCTTCCCCTTCAGGTCCCACCTTTAAATTTATCAAGGGTTCGCGGTGGGTCTCAGGAGGAAGGAGCCCCTGACTCCCCTAATCTTCATCTAAGGTCTTTAGGGAAATGGCTTCCCTTTCTTGTGCTAATTCCGGGCATTCCCATTTAAAATGCCCACTTTCCCGCAATGGTAACACCCTGCCTGTTGCCTCCTTTCCTGGGTATCTGACCCTTGTATTTCGTGTCCTCCCCCTACCCTTCCTGTTATCCCCTGATCCCATTCTCCTTTTTGTTATTTCTTCTACTGCCTCCACCATCATTTTGGCTTTCTGTTTCTGTTTCTCGTCTTCCTTTTTCACATACACTTTCTGTGCCTCACATAACAGTTCTTCCATCTGTCTTTCACTCTATCCATCTAATTTCTGTAATTTCTTTTGTATGTCTGGCTTTGATTTAGTTACAAACTGGACCTTTAAGCGTCCCTGTGCTATCGGATTATCGGGATCCATTTCCGAATATTTCCTTGTGGCCTCCTTGAGCCTTTTAAGAAATGCAGAAGGGGTTTCATCCTTCTCTTGTCGTACTTCAAAGGCTTTAACCAAGTTTTGTGATCTAGGTGCCGCCTCTTTAATTCCTAATATTACCATTTCTCGTAGATCCCGCATTGATTCCCTATCCTTTCTGTCATTATTTTCCCAATGAGGGTTAACATTTGGGAATTTCCTCATTCTTCCCCTGAAAATAACATTCCTAAAATTGCCATCAGTTCTCCCCAGGTATATAAATTAGGCCCTGGGAATTGCTCTAATTATTTGTCTAGTCCAACTGGATCCTCTGTTAAACTTCTCATTTCCTTTTTAAAGACCGTAACTTCACTGCTAGCTAAGGGAGCGTTTACATATCTGATTGTACCTTCCCCAATTGGAACCTAAGGGACATGATTTTACATTTTCCATTATCTCTGCCCCTCCTTTACTTGTGGTGGCTCGAGTGACTCTGGGCGCCCCCACCCCCCAGGTTCTGTATCTTTTAGTTCAGAGTCCGTTCCCCTTTCTGTGTCTGGACTCGATTCTACTTCAGGAGCTGTAGGCTTGTTCCAGGGAGTAGTATATGGGGCAGCAAACACGTTAAGGGATCCCATTGTGGCTTTCCTTGTTAATTCTCTTTCTGTTCTTTCCCTGACCCCTCCGTACTCATGGACATAATTTTACTTCCGTGCTCCCTATCCAACAAGCCGCATATTCTGACTCTTCTTGATTGTATGTTTCTTTCTGATTGACGTACATATTTAGATCTTGGCACAGCCAATCTTCATCGGACCCGTACTTGGCCAAAAAAAAAACCAGGCACCTTAATACTTTCTCTAGTCCAAACGAAACAACAATAGTTTATCATTGTAGCCTTATCTTTCTCCCATGTCTGGGAGTTGTGTTCCCAATTACCCAACATTCTCCCCAAAGAACTGTCGGGCAGGATATATCCCCCTTTAACATTATTTACAGATCGATCGTTACACAGGCAACTCCCCGTGCCTCCCATTATTGCAAATTTAATTAATCTTAATGAGGTCCGGTGTCACCTTCTTCCACACCCCCTTCAGGGTCCTGACTAGACACCTTACTCATCCAATTAATCTGACCAATTATATGCTTTTTTTTGAGACTTCAACTGTTCTCCATAAATCACTTTTATGTAAGGATAAAAGAGATTAGTTAGAAACTGATAGTAAGGCAGTCATGACCTGTAAAAAGAACAGGAGTTAACATTTTATTTCATAATCTGTAAAATCCTTAATCTTAAAATAAATCATGTTAAAATTTCCATAGTAGAAATCAGATTCAAACAGTCCCGGATCTCAAGCTCTAGGGAACAAAGCACAAACATTCAATCACCAACAAACAAATGTGCATTCAAACCAAATCACAAAAGGTTAAACTTTCTACTTGCAGTACAACTCTTTCTCTCTCTGTCTCTCTCACACACACAGACACCCTGTCTCACAGACACTTTGAGCTTCCTGCAATGACTCTTCTAGCTTTTGAATATTTTTCTGGACGTCTGGCCATAAGTTAGTTACGAAGTGCACCCTCAGTAGCCCTTCAGCTACTAGCCCTTCTGACACGGGGTATTTTCCATTGACATATGCTTAATTTTATATATCGTCAATTCCCCGTACTTTCGTACGTCCGACCACCAAGGCAATACTTAAAGGTCTCTTTTCTTACCTTGGTCTGTGCACAGAGTTACCTGGTCATTTCAGTGTGCCCCGTCCCACGGCAATTCCTGCAGCAAATACTGTTGTCCCCCGGTCAACTGGATATATCCTTTAAGACCTTTACCTACCCGGGTCTTGTGCACAAGAGGTGCCCGACCGAACCCACCGCGGGTTTCCAGAATCTCCCAGTCTGGATTGGACTCGCCCAAACTGCAAACAACAAGCAAGGGAGTCGGAGATCACTGAAATCAGGGAGGTTCACATCCCCCGTCGTCCCAAGAGTGTCGAGTGGTCAGAGTTTTGGATCCCGGACGAGCCCCCAATTGTGAGAAACAGAGCTCACTCACAAATCAATCAGCCTGAGACAAAGCCTTGAAAACAAGAACAATTTATTACAGGCTTGCAAGCACCGGACGCTTCTGTAATCAAACAGAAATGCGCGCCAAAACAGAGCCTGTTAGCTTTCTTATTCAGTTTACAAGTTGCAGAACCACGCCTCCCTTTTCCCATCCTAATAATAAGCCGATTATCTCACTTGTTTTTCTCTCTAGTTATTTTCTTATCTGGCCATCCTGCTGTCCTTGTCTGCATTCTTTGTTCCTTGTTTCTTACAGCTTGTTCTTTTATCCAGTTTCTCTTATTTTACTATAAGCTTTATTGTGAAATGCTCCTGCTGCTTCTTTTTGTGGCCAGCTACAACCCTACATAGTTATTTCCTAGCTTAAAACTATTTTCTTTAAAGGACTCTCTATATTCATTAAAGTTTTAGCCTTAAGTCTTCCGCGACTGTTTGTATAATGTTTCCCTTTGCCCCACTACAAAAACAGCATTTCTAATCCCCCACAGGAGGAAACCCATGGGGAGAATGTGCAAACTTCACACAGTCAGTCGCCTGAGGCAGGAATTGAACCCAGGTCTCTGACACTGTGAGGCAGCAGTGCTATCCACTGTGCCTCCCACTGCCACTGTACTGCTGCTGGTAAACCCACTAGGCATTTCAGAAGCAACATTTAGTGGAAATTTTAAGTAAATGCCACAAGGTGTAGTTCAGGTCAATACCATAGATGAATTCAATGTAAAGCTAGTTAAACACATGAGGGGAAAAGGAATAAATATATGTTGGTGGAATCAGTTGAGGGAAGAGTTTGATGTGGTGCATAAACATCAGTAAATGACCTGCTGGTTTATGAACCTTGTTCATATGCTGTAAAAAGATTTATAACACTCTGGGGAAGGGGCTTCATTTTGAAACAAATGAACAAAAGGCAAGCAGCAACTATCATAGTTGGTTGGAGAAAATATACAATAGTCACTTAAAGTTTTTCTGTTAGAGGTTCTGGTGACTAACATGTAGAAAAAATCTTGAATATTCCACTCTGCTGCGACCATAGGAATGTCATCTCTGAAGTTTGAATTAATTGGAATGTATAATATTTCTTGCATTATTGCACCGGCTTGGATTGCTGTTTGATTACATTAGGCAGTCAAGAAGAAATTTCACTGAGAGACATTCTGAAGACTTGATCTTTTTTCATCTCCAGGGTTACGCTTGATTATTTACCTCCTTCACTTAATTAAGTCAGACTGTTTTTATCATAGCATAGAGCATGCGTGATATAAGTGAAACAAATGTTTCTGCATTGTTTATTTGTTCACTCATAAAGTCAATATAAATAATGATAGATGAAGAACAATATTTGGCCTAAAAACTGCATTCTGGCATAAAAACCAATGGTTATCCTTCATTCATAGCATGATTTTAGGGTCTTTGCTTCTCATATCCTATTGCGAAGATTATTCCAGATATTAATCACTCTGTATTTAGAAGCTCTTCCAAACAACAATCTTGAATTTGCATTTTGCTATTTTGTATTTTTGCCCATTTGTTATGAAGTCAATGTTTTACTTTAAATAGTGCTGTCTCTTTTTGGGAGCATTTACATTCCATTGAACCATTTATTCATCTAGCCTGGAGCATGCTTCTGTATGACCATGACAGTGTACAGCTTATTGCTAAAAGTTTTCTTATCCTTTTTTATTGATCCATGAGATATGAACATCGCTGACAAATCCAGAAACTATTACCAATCACTAATTTACAATTGCAAAGTGGTGGTGGTGAGCCATCTTGTACAAGGAGTCCATGTAGTGTCTGTAAATCCACAGTGTGCTATTAGGTTTGGAATTTGAGGAGTTTGAACCATTAAACATTCAACATTATGTTAATGTTATGTTGAATGTTTAAAAGGTGATGGATGGGGTGCTCATCAAGTGAGCTTTTTTTTCAGAGAGGTGTCGAACTTCCAAGTATTGTTGATGCTGTAGTCATCTAGGCAAGTAGCGAATATTCCAGAATTCTCCTGATATATGACTTGTAGATATATGGCTGTTCCAGTTCAGTTTCTGATCAATAACAATCCCCAAAATTGTGATGTTGGAGATTTTAGTAATGTAGCTGATTATCAAGGAAGATTCCCCCTCATTGGAAATGGTAACTGCAGTTCATGCAAGAGTTTTTTTCCAACTTGCCACAAGCCTGAAAATTTTTCACTTTTCATAGACATGGACTGCTTCAATAAGTACATTGACCTAGACCCAATGTACTGGCCACTACAACAAACAACTGGAACAGGCAACCAGAGGCAGCAGAAATGGAACCCAGATAAATTCCAGAAATACAACAGTGCTTCATAGGAGGCTCCAAAGCACTGAAGATATCACTGAGACATATCCAAAACCATGACAACTGGCACCCAAGCTACAAATCTTTACACAAACTTTGAATTGCTTCAATATTCTAGGAGTTATAAATCAAACTAAATGCTGTGCAATCATCAGTGACCATTCCATTCCTCACCTCATGATGCTAACAATATTATTGCTGAAGTAAGTGGGCCTAGGACTCTACCCTTCAGAAATTGATATAGATTATTAACAGTGTGGAAGCAGGCCCTTTAGCCCAACATGTCCACACTGAACTGTAACCCACCCATTCCCCTACATTTACCTAACACTATGAGCAATTTAGCACAGCCAATTCACCTGACCTGCACATCTTTGGACTGTGGGAGGAAACCCACGCAGACACGGGGAGAATGTGCAAACTCCACACAATCAGTCGCCTGAGTCGGGAATTGAACCCGGGTCTCGGGTGCTGTGAGGCAGCAATTCTAACCACTGTGCCACCGTGCCGCCCACTTGAGCCTATGTTGATTGGCCTCCAACAATCATACCCATCTTTCTGTATCATATGTATGCATCCAAACATTGGAAAGCTTTTACTTGCTTAGATTGACTTCAAATTTGCTAGGACTCATTGATGCCACACTGTCAAGTGCTGTCTTGATACCAAGGGCAATCATCTGCATTGCAACTCTACATTTCAATTATTTTGGTCATATTTGGACCAAGGCTGTGATGAAATCTGAAGATGAACAGCCTGAGTATCAGTGACAGAAAGAATTAGTTCATAACATTGTCAATGGCACCTTCCATCGTTTTGCTTATGACCAAAAGTAGACTGATAGAAGGCAATTGGTTGGAGTGAGTTTGTCCTGATTTTTGCAGATAAGTTATACCTAGACAATTGTCAGCTAAATGTCACCATTATAAACAGCTTAGCTAAGGGTTTAGCTTGCTCTGTAGCACAATTCTTCACTATTACACCTGGAATGTTGTCAGTGAACAAAATCTGTTATAACCAATGTATTCAATGTTTTCTTAGAGTCATAGAGATGGACAGCATGGAAACAGACCCTTCAGGCCAACCTGTCCACACCGACCAAATATCCCAATCCAATCTAGTCCCACCTGCCAGTATCTGGCCCATATCCCTCCAAACCCTTCCTATTCATATACCCATCCAAATGCCTCTTAAGTGTTGCAATTGTACCGACCTCCACCACATCCTCTGGCAGCTCATTCTATACACGTACCACCCACTGCATGAAAATGTTGCCCCTTAGGTCTCTTTTATATCTTTCCCCTCTCACACTAAACCTATGCCCTCTAGTTCTGGACTCCCTAATCCCAGGGAAAAGACTTTGTCTGTTTATACTATCCATGCACCTCATAATTTTGTAAACCTTTATAAGATCACCCCTCAGCCTCCGACGCTCCAGGGAAAACAGGTCCAGCCTGTTCAGCCTCTCCGTATAGCTCAAATCCTTCAACCGTGGCAACATCCTTGTAAATCTTTTCTGAACCCTTTCAAGTTTCACAACATCTTTCCAATAGGAAGGAGACCAGAATTGCATGCAATATTCCAACAGTGGCCTAACCAATGTCCTGTACAGCCGCAACATGACCTCCCAACTCCTGTGCTCAATAGTCTGACCAATAAAGGAAAGCATACCAAATGCTTTCTTCACTATCCTATCTACCTGCGACTCCACTTTCAAGGAGCTATGAACCTGCACTCCAAGGTCTCTTTGTTCAGCAACACTCCCTAGGACTTTACCATTAAGTGTATAAGTCCTGCTAAGATTTTCTTTCCCAAAATGCAGCACCTTGCATTTATCTGAAATAAACTCCATCTGCCACTTCTCAGCCCATTGGCCCATTGGCCCATTGGCCCATCTGGTCCTGTTGTAATCTGAGGTAACCTTCTCTGCTGCCCACGACACCTCCAATTTTGGTGTCATCTGCAACTTACTAACTGTACCTCTTATGATCGCATCCAAATCAATTATGTAAATAATACAAAGTAGAGGACCGAGCACCGATCATTCTGGTACTCCACTGGTCACAGGCCTCCAGTCTGAAACACAATCCTCCACCACCACCCTTTGAGCCAGTTCTGTATCCAAATGGCTAGTTCTCCCTGTATTCTATGAGATCTAACCTTGCTAATCAGTCTCCCATGGGGAACCTTGTCAAACGCCTTACTGAAGTCCATATAGATCACATCTACTGCCCTCATCAATCTTCTTTGTTACTTCTTCAAAAAACTCAATCAAGTTTGTGTGACATGATATCCCACGCAGAAAGCCATGTCGACTTCCCTAATCAGTCCTTGTCTTTCCAAATACGTGTACATCCTGTCCCTCAGGATTCCCTCCAACAATTTACCCACCACTGAGGTCAGGCTCACTGGTCTATAGTTCCCTGGCTTGTCTTTACCATCCTTTTTAAACAGTGGCACCACGTTAGCCAACCTCCAGTCTTCTGGCACCTCACCTGTGACTATCGATGATATAAATATCTCAGCAAGAGGCCCAACCATCACTTCCCTAGCTTCCCACTGTGGACTGAATGGTCTTGGCTAAAGGCTGGGTTCTGTGATGCTGAGGACGTCAAATGGAGGCCAAGATGGAACTTCTACCTTCAGGATGAAACTGATTTATTGCGTTAAAGCCCTGTATTTTGTACTGATCTTATTCGGCTCTCCCTTCATTGACATCTTCAATGTTTATGGAGCTTCCTCATCTGATTAAATTTTGATCAATAACGATTGAATGTGACAGGGCTGCAGAACTTTGGTCTGACTTGCTGATTGCAGAATCATTTAGCTTTGCAGATCACATGCCTCTTCTGCCATTTAAATTGTTACAATTTTGAGGTTTATAAAAGTCATCATACTTTGGAACTATATGTTTAATTTAGGTTAGTTGAAGGAGATCATTTGATCTAGCCTGAAATCTGCCTGACAGTAAGCTTGACAATTTGGTTATTACAAATGAAAGGAAGACAAATGAATAGGGTGGCACGTGATTAGCACTGCTGCCTCACGATGCCAGGGATCCAGGTTCGATTCCAGCTTTGGGTAACTGTCCATGCAAACTTCACAAATTCTCCTTGTGTCTGTGTGAATTTGCTCCTGTTTCCTCCCACACTCCAAAGATGTGCAGGTTAGGTGGATTGGCCATTTAAATTGCCCATAATGTTCAGGATGTGCAGGCTAGATAGAATAACCATAGGAAATGCAGGCTTACAGAGATAAGAAGGTTGGGTCTGGATGTGATACTCTTTGGAGGGTCGGTGGCGACTCGATGGGCTGAATAGCCTGCTTCCACACTGTAGGGATTCTATGACTTAGATTAATTTTACTGATAAGAACATGCAAGATATTTTTGTTTAGTGGCAAAAGCAATGGTCTGCCTTTATTGTGAACTTGAATCGCTGAAATGTCTGAAAGGAGCTTTGGGGATCAGACTCTAAAAAGTTGTGTTGTAAACTGTCCAATTACTCCTAAGATGGAAGGGGATTGGGGTCAAGAATAGGTAGTTAGTATTTTTATTTAGATATTCAGGTGAATGTGTTTCATATAACCATGGACAAGAGAGCAGAGGAAGCTATTCTTGACATCAGGCTTCTTTACAAATTCATGTACATTGCAGATATACAGCAATTTTATGAAGCTAGCAGAGAGAAAGGCTGTATCACTTTGAAAGTTACCACTTTGAGGGCTTTGAGAGGAAATGAAGAGACATATCCTTTGGCTTTCTAAAGATTCCAGGAAATTTATTGTGGTATGGCCAGGAGGAGGAATCATCACTGGTATAGGTTTTAATGCAAATGGTCGATTGAAGAATCTCTCTGAAAACTGAGGAAAGACCCATGCGAATACAATTACTCAGTGAAACTGGGGTACAGGATACGGAGAGCAACTATAGAGGAGACTTTGAGGAAGAGTCACTGGCCCCGAAAGGTTATCTCTGACTTCTCTTCACAGGGCGGCACGGTGGCACAGCGCCTGTAGACCCGGGTTCAATTCCCGACTCAGGCTACTGACTGTGTGGAGTTTGCACCTTCTCCCCGTGTCTGCGTGGGTTTCCTTCGGGTGCTCCGGTTTCCTCCCACAGTCCAAAGATGTGCGGGTCAGGTGAATTGGCCAAGCTAAAATTGCCCGTAGTGTTAGGTAAGGGGTAAATGTAGGGGTATGGGTGGGTTGCGCTTCGGCGGGTCGGTGTGGACTTGTTGGGCCGAAGGGCCTGTTTCCACACTGTAAGTCTAATCTAATCTAATCTAAAAATGCTGCCAGACCTGCTGAGCTTTTCCAGCAATTTCTGTTTTTGCTTCAGATTTCCAACATCCAGACTTCTTTCAGTTTTTATTCAGAAACGATAGACTGTTTACTACAAGGTCTATAATTCCATAGGTATGAGACGTGTGTAAAATACAAGGGAATGTTCATCTCTGTTGTTTAAAGTATGAGTTGCATACAAAACAAGTCTTTACTGTAATTTTTTTTACAGTAAACATTTTAAGAAATTTAGTCTAATGACACAGACTGTGCCCAACTTTAAAATAAGCAATATTTAGAAAATATGCCAAAGTGAGACACAACTTCCAAAAAGAAAAATCAAAGTTTTAGCCACACAAAGAGACTAATGAGGTAGAATAGTTTACAACAGAAGAAAAATTGAAATTATTCCTTTGGGAAAATAATTGATCCAGAACTTATATTTTGGTAAGCTGATATTTATGCTAGTAGTCATCTTATGAATTAGATGCTGTTAGATAGTTGATTGAGTGATAGTAAGCCATGGTTAAGAAAATACTGTCTACACCTGACAATAGTGCAACTAAATGGCCCAAGAGACATACCACTTAAGATTTAAAAAGTTATGGTAACAAAAAAACGCTCCAAAATAGGAGACATCAACAAGAAGAAAAGTTATGTACATCACAAAAATTCTCACTTGAATGCTCAAGAGATAGAAGTTAAACAGTAGAACCTAAGGAGGGTTCCCTTCAAAAAGAATACCTTACGTTATATAAAGTGTTAAGGATGTTAAATATTAAATATAGCACCAGGGGCTGCACAGTGGCTCAATGGTTAGTACTGCTGCCTCACAGCGCCAGGGACCCAAGTGCACTGTCTGTGTGGAATTTGCATGTTCTTCCTGTGTCTGGATGATTTAGTTTCCTCCCACTGTCCAAACATGTGCCCATAGTGTCCAGGGATGTGCAGGCTACCTGGATTAGCCATGAGAAATGCAAGGTTATAGGGACAGGGTAGGAGGTGCATTCGGAGGGTCAGTGTGGACTCAATGAGCTGAATGGCCTGCTTCTACACTGTAGGGATTCAATGATTCAAGGAAAGATCTATGATTCATTAGGTTGAAGAAAAATGCTAGCCCTTTTGTCTATGTATCCATACAAAAGCAAGTTAAGAAATAATATGCAGAAATGACAAAAATGTGGAGAGTTTTGCAAGTTACTAAAACAAGTAAGTGTACCTTTGTAATAGTTACTGTATCCAAGCTTAACAGTACAAGATGAATTTACATGAGCTTTAAATAACTCAAGTGAGATGGTGGTCAGAGGAATCTACCCTATGTTTATACCTGACAAGAGTGTAACTAAACTATCCAAATATAGAATTTTAATTCAATGTTTATACAGGATTCTGGCAAGTGCCATTGGACAAGAAAATAAGATTGCTTTCTATGTTCATAACTCCATTTAAGACAATTTGTTCCAACAGATTGCCTTAGTCCGTGACCAGTATTTTACAAGATCTTACGGGAGTCATATGCAGATGGATGATGCATGGGGAAAATACTTGAGGAGTATAATCACAAAGTGCAAGCAGTCTTGAAGCATTTACAAATGGAGGAGCTCACCCTGAATAATACATGTGAATTCTTCAAAGAATCTATTCAGTTCTTGGAACCCATCATCAACAATTGGATCATCAAAATACTGAAGCCATTATTGGGTTCTCCATTCCAAAGTCAGTTTGGGGTTTGCAAAGATTCTTAGGGATTCATGCCCATTATGTGCAATGTTTGCTATGCTTGTCAACTACTATAGATCGAGTAAAAAATGAGGTCTGCAGATGCTGGAGATCACAGCTGCAAATGTGTTGCTGGTCAAAGCACAGCAGGCCAGGCAGCATCTATTCCTGAGATGCTGCCTGGCCTGCTGTGCTTTGACCAACTACTATAGATCCCCTGGGCCACTCCCTAATGCAAAGCAAGAAGAGCATTGGATCTTGCATGAAGAGAATACTTGTCAGGAAAGCAAACATTTTTTGACATCAACAGATAGCTCAATGCACTATAATCTGCCCTTTCTGACCATCATAAAAGCCTGTACGCACAATGACCAGAATGACCATGTCAGATATTTGTCAGGGGCAACAAGAATGGATCAAAAACTCTAAATAAAGAAGATACAGTCATCCAAGAATGGCAGACCAGTACAGATTTATACAGTTCATACTGCCAAAGGGTTCAGATAAAGGAACTGCAAGATCTTTGTCCCATTATAGGTTAATAGTGCACCACTGATTGATTGAGATTGACTCAACAGGGAAACTTGACAATTCAAGGGATTCATAGACATCACACTGTGAGGAAGAAAATCAGCGTCAATAATCTTCCAACTGGAAAATGACCAGTCTTCCATATTTGAAGAGTAGATATTTGGAAGAGACTTGGAAATAGAATAACGATAAATGTAATTATAGACAAGTATTATAATTCAGAAAAGTGCTGAAACTGATAATAAAGAGAAGTATCATACATTTTTCCACTATGATGAATGTCATGTGGAATTGTGGGCAGAACAGCTTTGGTCGCACCTCTTCACAAACCTAACATTTAGTTCTCTTCAAATTCTTTATTATAATAACTCTCATTTCAATGTAACATATAACTAGCTACTAGCATGGAGTGAACTATATCCTATTAACTAATGTAAACTGTTCTATTTAGACCAGGATTTACTTGAACACCTTATCAAGTAGTCCCTGGCCTTTTGAACTTTTGAAAGGGGATAGTGGCAACAAAAGTTCATCACGAGCAGTAGCTCAAACAACATAGTGAACTGGCATG
Organism: Hemiscyllium ocellatum; assembly: GCF_020745735.1. NCBI lineage: Eukaryota > Metazoa > Chordata > Chondrichthyes > Orectolobiformes > Hemiscylliidae > Hemiscyllium > Hemiscyllium ocellatum. Next base: position 76,907,526 of record NC_083411.1, on the reverse strand, counting down.
CTAGATCCAGCAAATACTTCTTCATGTTTGAATAGGTTTGACCTTTTATACCAGTTCTGAATCTTTCTCATTTATTTAAGTGATAATGCCTCACAGCGTGATGGAAAATATGTTCATTGTGAATATGGGACTTCACTACCACAAGGACTTTGTGCTATACATGGGTGCATCTTCAACAGGTAAAGTGATGAAGTTTAGGTCAAGCAAGTGCTCCTATCTCACTGTTGGTTTTCCTACCACTTGCAGCAGCTCTATGTAGAGTACATGTCAAGTAAAAATTACAATGTTCGTTTATAATAACACAACTAATGTTTCAAGTCAATGCACCAAGATGGTATTAAACTTGACAGTCAGCTATTTAAAAATATTTTAGCACAAGTAAGCAATAACTGGTTAAAGAAGTATACTTTAAGGAATGATCTGAATCATCCCATTAGTGACATTGTCAGTCAGTTTTACACTGCACATCATTAATGCATTATCTTTATCCCAGGATTATTGAAGATTTCTCTGAACACTCATTTTATTCTAAAATATTTTGTATTCTGTTGCTTTCTGAATGTAACATAAAAGACAGTTTGGCATTTGGCACATAACTCAAATAAAATTAGCAAGAAGGGTTTAATCATTTTTAACTGCTCTGTAAGTAATTACTTTTTAAAGACTGACAGTCAAATGATAGGGAATTGTTCTGGGCATGATATATTTGACAAAGTGATGTTTTACTCACAAATTCCAAAATTTCCTTTTACATGTTATCTTTTGCAGAAAGTCACTGTCACTGAGTTTCTTTTGTTGCTATTGCAACTGGCAAGAAATAGCTTTTGTCATAGATTTACAATGATAATAACACGGCAATTGTGCGTGTTTGTGGCTTTTTCTGAAAGTATTTAGTTGTCTCCTGTCTGGTTCACACTATGTGCTGTACCCATAGATGTTGCTCTTTCACTTACAAAGTACTGATAAAGCTGTTTGAAATAAATTAGGTTTCAGATTGTCTGAGGGAGTCCATGGTTTTAAAGTTCATATTTTTTTTAAGACAAACCCTATATGAAAAGGAAAACTGCAATGGATACTTGAGAAAGGAAACTGATTCTTCCCATTCGTAAAGGAAACTAAAATTAGAAATCAAAACTTCAGTGGAAATTGAAACTGTCTGAAAACATATAAAAGAAACACAGATCCAGAGGTGTCAATGACTCCAATGCTGCAATTCTGGCAGGCTAATGGAGATAAGAATGGATCTAGAAGCTAAGAATAGGCAAATATACAGTTGCCGCAGATGGTTCTGTTTCTTGCAAATGGGATCAGTTGATGTACGCTGACTGCTAGATTGGAGGTGGCTCTATAGATGTTTGTCATTTTGGTGAAATATACCTGTGGAAGCCAGGTTGGTTGCATGCTGCTGTTAGGGGGAACTAGGCTAAATTGGATATGGAAAATGAGCTAAGAATCTCTTGTGAGGATTTCAGAATTTTGATGAACTTCATAACTGAGATTGATGACACATATGTTGAGTGGACTGCGAAGACAATTCAGAACATTTCAGTTCTGAGGAAGGGACACTCAACCCTAAATGTTAACTCTGATTTCTCTCCACAGGTGTTGCTAGACCTGTTGAGCTTTTCCAGCAATTTCTATTTTTGTCTCAGAAGATTTGCCTTATTTATATCTGCCACTGAGTGTATAATTTATAGTTTAAAAATGACTGATTTTCATATTTTAAAAAATTTATGTTTGTTCTGGGTTTTAAAGTACAGGTGATTACCCATGACAGTATTTAGACTTAGATTTGTGACTTTAATATCGTGAAAATTCTTTCCTTTTTGAATCACGGCAACTTACAACTTCATTCTTTTAGTAAATAACTGGATTTCTTTTTGAAACAGAGTTACAGGTCTCAAATGAGATCATATCAATTGTGACTGGTAAAAATAAAAAAAAAGACCAAATAGGAAAAAATTGATTAAAGTCTAAACTAAGCAAATCTTTGGATGTAGATGGATATTTCCACAATGTAGATTGATGACTTAATTATTTCAAGCAATAAATACTGACCACTGATCAAGGTTCTAATTTGGAATGACCAGATCTTTGCCTCAGGTTAGTTTTTTAAAAAGATGTTATCTTCCGAATTTGTTCATTGACCAAGTGTAGTCCTCATACTTTCTTCCAAAAAATTAATCTGTGGCACATTAAAGAGTACCTCAGAAGACCAGCTTGTATCTGTTCATAATATCCTTCAAAATTCTATGTTTAGCATAGATTCATCAGTACCAAATTGATCAGTTAAGAAAAATAAGCATCAAGGAATTTCCAAGCAAAAGTGATCACAAGTTAATAAGCTTTCAGATAAACAACTATAACAATACAAGTAAGACAAAGACTAAAGTAATAAATTGGAATCAGATTTTAAGAGGATGGAAATGGACAGAGTGAAATTAATGTGAAAAGAATACTGGTACAGAAATAAAATAACAATGGCAGATAACTAAAATAGTAATGGTTAGAGTTAATGAGAAATAAATTATATAAATTAAATAAATGCAAAAACAACTTAGCTGGCATTAATATATCATTGATTAATAGAGAAATAAGGATAAATTTAAAACTAAAGAAAAATACTCAAACTAAATATAAATACACCAGTGGAGAGGACAGGCAAAGTGAATGTGAGGAAATTAGGATTGAATTTTTAAAAATTAGAAAGGCAAAGAGATGCTAGAAATTTAAAATGATAAAGTTATGTTTGCAAATGATGGAAAATGTGCTTGGAAACCTAAATGAAGAATCATCTATCCAAAAGATCATCACTAATAGTTCAATAAGAATTTCAAGAGCAAGTTCTTTATTAGAGATAATTAGGATTCGGGATTCACTGCCACAGGAATTCCAGAGATATTAGTTTTGGCACTATTGTATTTTGGAAAAACAAATCATTCACAGAATGTAGGAGTCACTGAATAGGTCAGCATTTTTTCCCATTCCTAATTGGCCTGGAGACGTTTATCATGAACCATTGCAGCCCATGTGGAGTAGGTACACCCACTGTGCTGTTAGAGTGGGCATTCCAGGATTCTGAGCCAGTGACAGTGAAGGGACATTGAAGGGACAGTGATATAGTTTCAGATCAGAATAGTGCATAGCAAAGAGGGGAATGTATGAGTGGAGTTGCTCCCATATATCTGCTGCCGTTATCTTTCTAGCTAATAGAGTCTAGGTGTTTGGAAGATGATGTCAGAGAAGCCTTATTGGGTTACTGCAGTGTGTCTTATAGATAGCACACACTGCTGACACTGTGCATCAGTGATAAAGGGAATGAACATTTGTGGACTTTGTACCTATTATTGCTTTCTGTTGGACAGCATTTAGCTTTTAGAGCATTATTGGAGCTGCATTCTCCAGGCAAGTAGAGAGAATTACACAGTTCTGATTGTGCCTTATAGATGGTGGACAGAATTTGAGGAGTTAGGTGATGAGTTACTCCCTGCAAATCTACTTTAATGGCCAAGCATTTATATAGCTGGATTGGATCAATTTCTAATCAATGGTAAACCCCAGGATATTAACAGTGGAGGATTCAATGATGGAAATACCATTGAATATCAAGAGCCAATAGTTAGATTCTCCAATTTTGGAGATGGCTGTTCTCCCCACAGAAATTCTGGCCAGTGTTATTTGCCACTTATCAGCACAAGCCTGAATGTTATCCAGGTCTTGTTGCACATGGATATGGACTGCTTCAGTACTAGAGGAATCTCACATTTGTACAAATTAGTATCAAACATCCCTACTTCTGATTTCATCATGAAGCAACTGAAAAGGTGACTGGTCCTAGAAATACCACCCAGAGGAATTCCTGCAGCGATGTCCAAGGGCTGAGACGATTGACCTCTAACAATCACACCCAACACAAAGGAAAGTGCTTATGACTCCAAACAATGGGAAGTTTACTCACACCCTGCTTCCCATTGATTCCACTGTTTTCAGAACTCCTTGATGCCACACTTGCCCAAATGCTAATTTTGATGTCAAGGGCAGTCACCCAGACTTCAACTCTTAGATTTAGGTCTTTGTTCACATTTGGACCAATTTTGTAATGAGGCGATCAGGAAGAATTTCCTTTCTCAAATTGTGCAATTATTTACCCCAGAGAAAGATGTTGAGACTGAGTCATTAGGAATATTTACGGCTGAGATAGATCAATTTTTAATCAGAAAGGGATCAAGGGGTATATAGTCTTAGAAATGTACAGTATGGAAACCCTTTGGTCCAACTTGTCCATGTCAACCAGATATCCTAAATTAATCTGGTTCCATTGCCAGTCATTGGCCCATATCCCTCTAACCCCTTCCTTTTCATATACCCATTCAGATGCCTTTTGAATGTTGTAATTGTACAGGCTCCACCATTTCCTCTGGCAGCTCATTCCATACACACACCACCCTCTGAGTGAAATTGTTGCCCCTTAGATCCTTTCAACATCTTTCCCCTCTCACCTTAAACCTATGCTATCTGATTCTGGACTCCCCTACCCCAAGGAAAGAAACCTTGTCTATTTACCCTATCTGTGCCCCTCATGATTTTATAAACCTCCATAAAGTCACCCCTCAGCCTCCAATGCTGCAGAGAAAACAGCCCCATCCGATTTTGGCTCTCTCTATAGCTCAAACATCCCAGCTCTGGCAATATTCTTGTAAATTATTTCTGAACCCTTCCAAGTTTCACAACATCCCTCCGATAGGAAGGAGACCAGAATTGAACACAATATTCTAAAAATGGCCTAACCAATGTCCTGTACAGTCGCAGCATGACCTCGCAACTCCTGTATTCAATGCTCTAACCCATATAGGAAAGCATACCAAATGCCTTCTTCACTCTCCTATCTACCTGTGAATCCACTCTCGAGGAATTATGAACTTGCACTCCAAGGTCTCTTTGTTCAGCAGAACAACCCAGGACCTTACCATTAAGTGTACAAGTCCTGCCCTGTATTCCCTTTCCAAAATGCAACACGTCACATTTATCTAAATTAATCTCCATCAGCCACTTCTCGGCCAATTGGCCCATCTGATCAAGATCCAGTTGTATTCTGAGGTAACCCTCTTCACTGTCCACAACACCTCTAATTTTGGTGTCATCTGCAAACTTACTAACTATACCTCCTATGTTCACATCAAAATCATTTATATAAATGATGAAAAGAAGTGGACCCAGCACTGATCTTTGTGGCACTCCACTGGCCACAGACCTTCAGTCTGAAAAACAACTCTCTACCACCAACCTCCATCTTCTACCCTCAAGCCAGTTCTGTATCAAAATGGCTAGTTCTCCCTGTATTCCATGAGATCTAACCTTGCTAACCAGTCTACTATGAAGAAGCTTAGCAAACACCTTACTGAAGTCCATATAGATGACATCCACCTCTCTGCCTTCATCAATGCTCTTCGTTACTTCTTCAAAAAAACCCAATCAAATTAGTAAGACATGAATTCCCACACACAAAGCCATGTTAACTATCCATAATCAGTCATTGCCTTTTAAAATGCATGTAAATCCTGTCCTTCAGGATTCCCTCCAACAACTTGCCCATCACCGCTGTCAGGTTCCCTGGTCTATAGTTTCCTGACTTTTCCTTACCACCTTTCTTAAATAGTGGCACCACGTTAAGCAACCTCCATTCTTCCAACACCTCACCTGTGAGGATTGGTGATACAGATATCACAGTAGGAGCCGTAGCAACCACTTCCCTAGGTTCCCACAGAGTTCTAGGCTACACCTTATCAGGTTCTGGGTTTTTATCAGCCTTTATGCATTTTAAGACATCCAGCACCTCCTCCTCTGTATAGACATTTTTCAATATGTCACCATCTATTTCCCCACATTCTGTATCTTCCAAGTCCTTTTCCACAATAAACACTGATGCAAAATACTTGTTTAGTATCTCCCCCATCTCCTGCAGTTCCACACATAGTCTGCCTTGCTGATCTTTGAGGAGCCTTATTCTCTTCCCACTTATCCTTTTGACCTTAATTTTATTTATAAAATCCCTTTAGATTCTCCTTAACCCTATTTGCTAAAGCTATCTCATGTTCTCTTTTTGCCCTCCTGATTTCCCTTTTATCCTCCTGCCTTTATACTCTTTTAAGGATTCACTCGATCTCTGCAGTCTTTACCTGATAAATGCTTCCTTCTTTTTCTTGAACAGATCTTAATTTCTCTAGTCATCTGCATTCCCTACAGCTACCAGCCTTGCCTTTCACTTTTACAGGATGGGGAAAAGACAGCAAAGTGCAGGTGAGGATTATCAAATTGCCCATGATCTCAGTGAGCAGTGAAGCAGACTTGAAGGGCCACATAGCTTACTTTTCTCCTGTGCTTTATGGAGATCACAAGCCAAGTTAACTTGGTGGAATCGAAACTGTGCATCAATGAGCAGCTTTTTGTTGAGAACATTCCCCATGATAGCACTGTTAACAACATTTTCCATTGATTTGTTGACAATGGGGCGGAAGTTGGCTGGGTTGGATCTGTCTGTTTTTTTGTGGACAGAATGTATCTGTATGTTCCATGTTGCTGGGTAGATACCAGATGGAAACTTACTGGAACAGCTTGATTAGTGGCACGGCTAGTTTTAGTGCACATAACTTCAGTATTATTGCGAAAAAATGTTTGTCAGGACCCAGAGAAGTAACTTCAGCTATTTCTTGATATCATATGGTCAATTTGTCTGAAGGCCAACATCTGTGAGGCTAGGGGCTCTGGAGATGGAGGAGATGGATCAACCACCTGAGCTGGTGGCTGGAGATGCTTGCAAATGCTTCAGCCTTATCTTTTACACTGACGTGACAAACTTGCCCATCATTAACAAAGGGGATATTTGTGAAAACTCTTTTTTCAGTCAATTGTTTAATTGCCCACTATCATTCATAAATATAAATTGAGAACAACCCATTGATTGTGGGATTGTTTAATCTTATCTTTCACATAGTGCTTATTCACCTCATCATTATGCCTGCTGTCAGACCAACACAGACACCACTGCATCTCCTTACCACTTTGGACCGGAGTCTTCACAGTCCAGGGTTTGGGTGAAAGTCAGTTCTGAAGGTCTAATGCAACTAATCAAAATGTTATTGGTAGGTCAGTCAAGATGCTCTGGAGATATCAGTCTCGGGAAGTGGGTGGTGCTGATTTTTCCTGCAGTGAGACAAAGAGAGGGATTGAGTATGATGGGAGTAGATGGAATAGTAACTGATGGTCAATTATCCTACTCCTGAGTATCCTCCTTCTTGTGAAAGAGTTGCTTATCATATCTGATACCCTGTCTCTCATATAAATACATGCAACCACACTAACAACCCTTATCCACATTCAATATTATTTGAATGCACCCTGACAAGTTTTGTGTGCTACAAATTCAGTCTCGCTTGAAGTAGCATACCTATTGAGTTTACAGTGCTAATCAGAACACTACTTAAGCCTCACAAGCAGTAAGTACATTTGCTTATCACAGACCTGAAGTCAAAATTCCTTAGAAGATGCAAAATATTGTAGTTAAAGAAGAATTAAAACCATACATAGATTGTACAATACCTTTCAAATTTTTAAACCATATAAAATCTGAAACCATTTTCCAATCTCGACACTTTCCTCACCGAGCATCACTTAAACTTTGATTTGTCGTTGTACTTTACAAAACAAATAGTTGATTATGTGTTTCGGCTCACTGCTGTTTGTGGGACCTTGCTGTGTGCAAATTGGCTGCTGTGTTTGCATACAAAACAGCAGTGACTGCACTTGTAAAGTAATTCATCATCTGTGAAGGATTTTGGAATGATCGGAGCATGCGAATGAAAATGCATATTTGCAAATTCTCTCTTTTCTTGCATCTCACATCAGTCATACATTTCAAGTGTTACACTTCAATGAGGTGACAACATTTGAATTAGTCAAATAATGATAATGCAGTTGCTGTTAGAATTCAACCGTTGAACACAAGTTGTTGAAGGGGGTCGGTTTGTAATGAGGCAACACACTGGTGTACGAAGGCATGGTGTCAAAGAAATGAGACAATGTCAGTTCTTCTAATTACACACACAGTTGAGTGGAGTTTCTGATCTCATCCTAACTCCTATGAGGAAAGCAGTTACCCAAAGAAATGGAAGGAAAATGATAGCATAAGGCAGTCATGGTTGTGCATTTCCAAGCATTCTGACACAGAATAAGTTGAGCACAACTGTAAATTAGGAACAGCATTTATAATTGCAAAAGAAAACAGAAATGGAGTGGAGTAGGATGAACAAAGAGGAAACAGTTTTTAAAAAGGAACTAAAAACTGAAAATAATTAAGATATTCAGCAGATCAGGAATTCCCCTCACTGAATATTTCCAATATGCTTTATGTTTTTATTTCCAATTTATAGCATCTTTAGAAATTGAGTTTGTGTGTTAGCATTCATAATAGCTTTGGGCAACTACATTTTTAGTAGTGCAACCATAAGATTAGGAGCAGAATTCAAGCATTCAGCACATCATGTCTGCTCCAGCATTCAATTATGACTGATACTTTTCTCAACCCTATTCTCCTTCTTTCTTGCCTTAACCTTTGATCCCCTGACTAATTAAAAACTTATCTATCTCTACCTTAAATACACTCAATGACTTGGCCTCCACAGCATTCTGCAGCAATGAGTTCCAGATTCACCACCCCCGGGTGAAGAAATTCCTTCTCATATTAGTTTGCAAAATGTCCTCCCTTCACATTGAGGCTGTGCACTCAGGCCTTAGTCTCTCTGACTAATGGAGATATCTTCTTTATGTCCATTCTATTCAGGCTTCTCAATATTCTGTAAAGTTAAAAATCACACAACACCAGGTTATAGTGCAACAGATTTAATTGGAAGCACACTAGCTTTCGGAGCAACGCTCCTTCTCCAAATCAATATTCTGCAAGTTTCAGTGAATGCGCACCCCCATCCTTCTAAATTACACTGAGTACAGACAGAGTCCTCAACCACTCTTCATACAATAAACCCTTCATCTCCATGATCATTCTTGTAAACCTCCTCTGGACCCCTCCAAGGCCAGTACATCCTTCCTTAAATATGCGGCCCAAAACTGTTCACAATATTCCAAATGCAGTCTGACCAGAGCTTTAGGCAGTCTCAGCAGAACTTCTCTGCTCTTGTACTTTAGCCATCGTGAAATGAATGTTAACACTGCATTTGCCTTCATAACTGCCAGCTGAAGTTGCATGTAAATCTTAAGTGAATCCTGAACTAGGACTCCTAAGTCCTTTTGTGCTTCAGATTTCAGAAGCTTTTCCCCATTTAGAAATTAATCTATTTACCAAGGTGTATAACCTCACATTTTCTCACATTGTATTCCATCTGTCACTTCTTTACCCACTCTCCTAGCCTTATCAAAGTCCTCCTATAACCTTACAGCTTCTTCAGCAAGAACAGTCCTTCTATTTGTCTCATTTGCAAACTTAGCAATAATACCTTCAGTTCCTTCATCCAGATTGTTAATGTATAACGTGAAGAGCTCTGGTCCCAACACTGACCCCTGAGAAATTCCACTAGTCACCAATGGCCATCTGAAAAATACTCATTTATCTTCCCTCTCTGTATTCTGCCAGTCAGCCAATGCTCTATGCCACTATCTTGCACCTGACACCATGGGCTCTAATCTTATTGAACAGCCTCCTGTGCAGTACATTTTTGAAGACCTTCTGGAAATCCAAATAGATCACTTCCCCAGGCTCTCCTTTGTCTAACTTCCTCATTAACTCCTTAAAGAACTACCCTTGAAGAAGCCATGCAGACTCAACCCAATTTCACCCTGCATTTCCAAGAACTCTTCAATCTCATCCTTAATAATGGATTCTAAAATATTACCAATTAATGGGATCAGACTAACAGGCCCATAAAATTTCCCATCACCTGCCTTCCACCCTTCTTCAAACAGAGGTGTTACTTTAGCCATTTTCCAGTGCTCTGGAACCCTTCCTGATTCCAGTGATTCCTGAAAGATTACCACCTATGCCTCTACAATCTCCTTAGCTATCTCCTGTGGTATAGTCCATCTGGTCTTGGTGATTTATCCATCTTCAGATCCTTCAGCTTCCTCAGCACCTTCTCCTTACTGATGGCCACTATATTCACCTCTCTCCTGACTGTCTTGAAGTTCTTGCATGCTACTGGTGTGTTCCATTGTGAAAACTGATGCAAAGTGTGAATTAAGTTTCTCCATTTCTTTGTTTCCTACTATTACTTCTCTCGCATAATTTTTCAGGAGTCTAATGTTCACTCTTGCCCCTCGCTTACCCTCTCTCTTGCAATTTTCTTTTATATTACAAGATAGCTTAGCTTACAATCATATTTCTTCTTCTTCTTCAACCCCCCACCCCACTGTTTATTTTTTGGTTGTCCTCTGCTGGGTTTTACAAGTTTCCCAATCCTCTGGCTTCTCACTAATCTTCACTACATTGTGTATTTTTCTTTATTCTGTTGCTAACTTCCCTTTCAGTTCATGGTTGCCTCATCCTCTCCTTAATAGGTTCTTTTTTTATTGGGATGAATTTCTGCTGTACCTCCCGAAAACCCCTGCTTTTGCTGCTTCACCTTCTTCCTTTTGAGCCTCCCCTTCCACCTTCCTCTGGCTAGCTCATCCCTATGTATTTGTAATTCCATTTTGCTTACTTGTAACACTGTTACATCCGATTCCAGCTTCTCCCTCAAACTCCAGGGTGAATTCTATCATATTATGGTCACTACTCCTTCATCTTCAGCTCCTTATTACAAGTCACCAAATCCAAAACTGCCTGTCCCCTAGTGAGCTCTACAACAAGCTCCTCGATTTAAAAAAACACCTCAGACCATTCTAAAAGTTCCTTTACTTGGGATCTCAACCAGCCCTATCTTCCAATGACCACCTGCATTTTAAAGTCCCTCACAATTATTGTAATAGTGCCTTTCCTATTTGATTTATTTTCTGTCCCACATCCTGATTACTGCTAGGAAGCCTGTACACAACTCCCATCAGGATCTTTTTTGATTTTCCAGTTCCTCAACTCCACCCACACGGTTTTTATACGTTCTGTTCTATCAATTCTTGCTATTGATTTAATTTCATTTATCACTAACATAGCAACTCCATCTTTCGATAGGACATGTATCTTTGAATATTTAGTTCCCAGTCCTGATCTGCTTGCAGCCATCTCTCTGTGATAGCCACAACATCACATCCACCAATTTCAATTTGTGCTCCAAGCTCATTTATCTTGTTTTGTATACTGCATGCATTTAGTTACAACACCCTCACTCCTGTGTGACTGTCCCCTCTCCTAGTTGTCTCCTTATCTGCTGTGCTTGAAATTAGATTCCTGAGCCTTTCCATACTGTCTACCCTTTAATTGTTCTGGAAACTTTAATAACGTCTGCTAAACCGCACCCACCCACTTACCTTTCTCCATAACCTTCCATGCAACTGAACCCATTCTGAACATTATTTAGTTAAAGCCTTGTCCACAGCTCTAGTTGTGTGATTCACCAAATCTCTGGTCCCAACATGATTCAGGTAGAGCCTGTCCTATCGGAAAAGCCTATAATTAACCCTAGAATATTTAAATGATGAATATTAGAAGTAGGTTCTCATTAAAAAACAGTATATTTATTCATAAATAAATTATTTCACTCTTGCATAGGATAATATTATTGTAAAACCATTTATAATAGGAAATGGGAAGAGTAAAAAAATCCTACACTTAACCTTTAGATAATGCTTTTGATTTGATGCCACAGTATGAAAGACAAGGGGAAGTTCAACACTCTCTATTGACAACATCTCAACATATGCAGGCATTAAGACGCAAGTGCATGCTTTCTGAGCACCTGACTCCTATTTGATCAGCGTTTCCAACACAGCAAGGCTACATGAAGGGGAGATTATACCTGATAAATTTACAAGACCTATTTGACGAGATAGTGAGCAGTTGATGTAATGGATTTGTATTTTCAAAATGTGTTTGATAAGCTATCACAAACTAAGCTATTTAAGATAAGAGTCCATTGTGTTGGGAGCAATATATGAACATGAATAGTGGTTTGTCTAAGTAATAGAAGACAGAGTTGGGACAAAGGAGACATCTTCAGGATTCACATTCCCTTGAGAGTGAAGGATAGGTATGGCAAGTTACATGATCCTTGCATGATGAGAGATGTTATGACCTTGGTCAAAAAGGAAAAGAAAGCATATGTAAGGTCTCGGAGTATGGGAACTGATGAAGCCCTTGAAGTACATAAGGAAAGTAGGAATTACAGGGTTAAAAGAGGTCATGAAAGTTGTTAGCAAACAGAATTAAGAAGACAGTACAGAAAAGGTTTACCCGGATGTTGCCTGATATGGGGGATTTTAGCTATGAAGAAAGGTTGGATAGATTGGGTTTGTTTTCACTGGAATGCAGGAGGTTAAGGAACAACCTGATAGAAGTTTTTAAGATTGTGAATGACATGGATAGAGTGGAACGTATAAAGCTCTTCCCACAGGGTGGATGGGTCAATTACGAGGGGACATAGGTACAATGTGCAGGGTATGGGGGCAGACTTTAAATGAGATGTGCCAGGTAAGATTTTCACACAAAGGGTGGTGAGTGCCTGGAATATACTGCCAGAGGAGGTGATGGAAGCAGACACAATATCAGCATTCAAGAATCACCTAAACGAGTGCATAAATAGCATGGGAATAGAGGGATACAGATCCTATAAGTGAAGACAGTTTTAGTACGGAAGGGCAAAATGTGTCAGCGCAGACTTGGAGGGCTGAGGGGCCTGTTCCTGTGCTGTGTTATTGTTTTTATGTAAAGATGCTGGTTAGGAAATAGAAATACACTGTTGTAATAAGGAATACTAACTCTGTTCTATTTTCATTCGTGTTGCTTCAAGTATGACTCCTTATTCTCCATATAGCCATGGGGCATCAAAGTGGGGGTTCTTACACACTACTGAATTCCACTTCCTCAACCAATCACCAAATCACCCATGGTTCTTTGTTCCTCCCCCTATTAAGCATCACCAATAATCATTCATGTTCTCCAACTGATTAAGTTATGCTCAAAGCCCATTAAGGGCAATGCAGAAAATCAAAGGTGAGGGAAAGATAGGGAGATGGGGAAGGATGGAAGAAAATTATATACATTAATGCACACACACTCCAATAAACAACTTAGATTTCATTTAATTATTTGAACTTTTCCAGCTTGTTTAGTTGTAATGCCATCAGCTGAACCAGAGAATGGAGGTTCAAGCTGTATTTCCAAAACTTTAATATGGCTTTAATAAAATTTAACATGGAGGTGCAATGCAGTAATTAAAAGAAAGAATGTTCTATGTTCAGGAATATCTTCATTCTGAGGAAAATGTTAAAATGAGATTCCCTTTTGTCTAAGCTAGTTAAAGTAGAAGATCCCGTGACAATGTTTGGAGGTGTGCTGGGGAATTTTCATGGTGTGTTGACCTTAATGAAAGTCACTGAATTAAGCTGTTTGGCATTACAAAACAAATGGCTGCAGATGTTGCAATTATTCAGGTCAGGCAGCAGTGGAAACAGAAAAAGAGTTAATATTTCATGCCACTGACCTTACACCAGGACTCAAAAAACGTCCAGAGAGTGCAGAGGAAGGAGTAATAGAAGCAAAGGTTTGCAATTATGTAGAATACAGGAATTGTTAGCTCAAAATGGATAAATGGTGCGAGACAAAGTGTTTATTGGGGCAAGCAAAGAGGTGAAAGATGGTTATAAGGAAATGTAAATGTGAGTAGCAGAATCATTACCAATGGTTATGATCTGGAATTGTTAAACTGAATGTTGAATCAGAAAAGCTGTAACGTGCCTAACTGAAAGATATGACAATTTTCTTATATTAAATTTCATTGGAACAGTATAGCAGGATGAAGACAAAGAGGTTAGAGTAGAAGTTGGAGGCAGGATTAAATTGACAGGCTGCTGGGAGTTAAGTCTGTGCACTGAATGGAGCTCTTCCACAAAATGGTCATCCAATCTGTGTATGGTCTCCATAATGTAAAAGGAAATACATTGTGAACAGCAAATACAGAGAATCAAAAAAAAATTGAGAATAAATCACTTTCACCCACAAAGTTTGTGTTTAGGGCTCAGGGTAACTGGAAGGGCAGAGTTAAAAGGCCAGGCATGTCATCTCGTTAATGGAATGGTGCCATGAGAATGGGAGAACCTTTCAGGTGTGATAGAATGGTGGATGGGGCTGTCATCGAGGAACGGTTTTCAGAAATGCTGAAAGAGGAAAAAGGGAAAATAGTTAAAGCCTTGTCCACAGCTCTAGTTGTGTGATTCACCAAATCTCTGGTCCCAACATGATTCAGGTAGAGCCTGTCCTATCGGAAAAGCCTATAATTAACCCTAGAATATTTAAATGATGAATATTAGAAGTAGGTTCTCATTAAAAAACAGTATATTTATTCATAAATAAATTATTTCACTCTTGCATAGGATAATATTATTGTAAAACCATTTATAATAGGAAATGGGAAGAGTAAAAAAATCCTACACTTAACCTTTAGATAATGCTTTTGATTTGATGCCACAGTATGAAAGACAAGGGGAAGTTCAACACTCTCTATTGACAACATCTCAACATATGCAGGCATTAAGACGCAAGTGCATGCTTTCTGAGCACCTGACTCCTATTTGATCAGCGTTTCCAACACAGCAAGGCTACATGAAGGGGAGATTATACCTGATAAATTTACAAGACCTATTTGACGAGATAGTGAGCAGTTGATGTAATGGATTTGTATTTTCAAAATGTGTTTGATAAGCTATCACAAACTAAGCTATTTAAGATAAGAGTCCATTGTGTTGGGAGCAATATATGAACATGAATAGTGGTTTGTCTAAGTAATAGAAGACAGAGTTGGGACAAAGGAGACATCTTCAGGATTCACATTCCCTTGAGAGTGAAGGATAGGTATGGCAAGTTACATGATCCTTGCATGATGAGAGATGTTATGACCTTGGTCAAAAAGGAAAAGAAAGCATATGTAAG
This sequence comes from Hemiscyllium ocellatum, assembly GCF_020745735.1. Classification (NCBI taxonomy): domain Eukaryota; kingdom Metazoa; phylum Chordata; class Chondrichthyes; order Orectolobiformes; family Hemiscylliidae; genus Hemiscyllium; species Hemiscyllium ocellatum. The sequence continues at coordinate 76,892,441 of NC_083411.1, read as the reverse complement.
GTCTCGGAGTATGGGAACTGATGAAGCCCTTGAAGTACATAAGGAAAGTAGGAATTACAGGGTTAAAAGAGGTCATGAAAGTTGTTAGCAAACAGAATTAAGAAGACAGTACAGAAAAGGTTTACCCGGATGTTGCCTGATATGGGGGATTTTTTTTTCCCAGAGGTATCCTACTGGAGTTGCTGAAATGACAGCTGCTGATCTGTTGATTGTGGAGGCTGAAATGGAAGGTACAAAGAGAGGGAATCCAGTGTGGTTCTGGGACAGAGTTAGAAATGGTAAATGCAGAAGTGTTGAATATAAAGCACATGTAGTTGAGGGCCATGCCTACCAGAATGAACTGGAATCCTCAGTTGGGAGAAAGAAAGACCATTGAAAGCACTTAGGATAAGAGGCCTTGTCAGAATCCTGGTGATAGATGGAATAGACCATGTGCAAGAAGCTTGAAAATTAATGTTGTCAAGGTAAATGTGGGAGTCAGTGAACTTGCAGTGATAGTGGATCAATATTCTACCCCCAGAAATCATTTAACATTTTTTCTCATTGTTATTTGTGTGAAATGCTGCATGTAAACTATGCCACATGCTCTACATTGCAATAATGAGTAGATGTCAAAATTCCTCCATTGGCTGTGAACCGCTTTGGGATCTCATGAAATCATGAAAAAGGTTATATAAAGACAAGTTCTTTAATCTTCAAAATGCCACCACACAATTTATACCTCAACATATAAATGAGCATTTAATTCTACAGTGTAAAACATATTTGCATCTCCCTATGACTGGCACTTTGAATACATAATTTGGTTCTTTGCACAGCAAATTCTTTCTTTTACAAGATGAGAGCATCTGCCTGTTTGCTGCAACATGCATGTATTTGCTGTGGAGGAGGCGTTGTATTGTGACTGGAGATTCATTCTTTTACTTTGACTTTAAGCATTATACATATTATTACTCCCACTCTTTGAACCAAACTATTGATAATGGATCATTACTAGGTGCCTTCCTATGGGCACACTGTTGTGAAGAAATGAATGTAACAGAACTTTGAAACGGGCTAAAAATTAAGTCTTCCAAATATACTTCTTCATACCCACAGTTATGCAAAGGATACTTCAGCCTTACTGGCTGACCTTTAAACAAGCTCATTAGTGACCTATATTTCTAGTTCCCCTGGCAATGTGACAGCACTTTACGGAAGTTTTGCAGTCTCTTTCATTAGCATGTTGAATTACTAATCCACACATCTCCCAATTTACCCAGTGTCAGGGGATTATCAACTTTTGACAGATTGCTTCCTAATGCTTAATCTTGGAAGTCAATGCAAGACGTTAAGTTCTAAGAATTTAACTTCTGTGAACCACAAAAGTATTGTTGATGACAAAAGTATTACAGTCCAGCTTAACGCAGGGTTTCTTGGAAAATAAATCAGAAATTGGCCAAAGGATTTCTTGGCTAAATTCAAATTTGAACACAGACCATGAAATTGCAAATGTGAGATTGTTAACATATGCTCTGCAATACAGTCACTTAGAAAAGTTTTCAGTTATCACAGAGGTGTTTTTTCTTTGAAAAAAAGAAAGTGCATACATCTATTAAAGGATTTTCAAATTAACACATCAACAATCATATTGATTCTAATACCATAAAGTGTCACTCTCAAACTGAAATAGGACTAACTTGCAAAATCATTACAAGATCTGAAATTGCATCATTTCATCAAATTAATCTCAGACTCAACACCATAATTTTTCATTTTTAATAGGTAATGTTTCACAAAATTATGTTGAACTTAGTGTCATTGTACAGTCAGCACTCTAAGTGTTTTTTTTAAAAAAACATGTTACAGTGCAGTATATAATCAGTGGATGATGGTATTAGGTGGGCAGACAAATGAAGAGCATGCAATAATACTCAAGACAAGTTGAACAATCCCTGGGGAACAGCGAAGTAAAAAACATTAAAAAGTGAAACCAGAAACATCTACTCAAAATGTTAAAACTGCTGAATATTGTAAGCTAAATTTCACTTACATTGGCTACCTACTTTTGAATAGATTTCAGATTAAGTAGACTCTTTAGAAGGTAACTGCCACTCATTCATTCCCATGCCTCCACGTTTATAGACAAAAGCAGCTATTTGAACCACAGCCAAAAGCAATGTTTAAGACTATCCTCTCCATTAAATTTACACTGTCCCCCCTGGTCCTGCATTGGTGCTTAACTTTACCTGGCAGCAGTACCACACTGCCAATGATAGTGTAATTTATATGTCACTGTTTCCTTTTAGGTTGCACAAGGGTATCTTCAACAAATCAAACATGTGACTGAAACATTAGTCACTTCAGTTCATAAGCTTTGTATCGACCTCGTGCATCACTCAGAGGGGAATGTTGAGTAATAGGGGTTGCCACGTGCAGTCAACTGTGCAGGAATACTACAATGGACTTGTTGGGCCGAAGGGCCTGTTTCCACACTGTAGAGAATCTAATTCTAAACATGCACAATGAACCAACTCAATAAATTAACAGTTTCACTTCTAACGCACTTTTAATATGTCATCAGAATTACTGTAGGCTTTGTCTACTTGTGAAACTCCCTGCTTATGAAATAATCAGGACCTTTGTTGGCTGTTTGGAGATCAGGGATAATCCTGTAACAATGAGAATGATTCTGCCAAAGATCTTCAAGACTTTTACTGCTTTGTGGATACATAGAGATTTGTGGTGCAACCAGACAACAGGTTGCTGATACTCTGAATATATGCTTTGTAGAATTTTGATCAAATTTTGAGCTTTTGCAATAAAGTTCAGCCAGGATATCTCAAATCACCATTGTTTGCTGAAGCTATGCGAGAAACTGGTGACTCACAAAGAACTGGTTGTGATGACTTGGTGGAACAAGACGAAGGAGCATAAAGCCAGCAGGTGAAATCAGATATCTGAGGCACTGCTTGATGAAGTTAACGCACAAGAAAGCTTTATGCCAAGTGCACAACATCTCCACAGACATTAATAATTAACATCTTTGTTGAACTATCTTGTCATCAGTCTCCCATCTTCCTGCAGTAATTGAAGCAAAACTATACTGACACGTGGCTCACATCCATAATTACTATGACTCTTTTTCTGCATTCCCAACAACATTACTCCAACTTGCCAAATAAATCAATCCACACATATAATGTCAGTGTTGACACCTTATTGATCTACAGAAAATTTGTTTGTGTTATTAATGTTTCAAACCACCTAGCCTGCAATTGTGTGCCCTTTCAAATCACCCTCCTACTTGTTCTCTATGTTTCTGCTCTGGCAGACGACTGTAGAACTGGCAGACTTGCAGTTTTTGTAAAAACCAAGTTGTTTTCGGGTCTGGAGACTCTTCAGGTGAGGGTTGAGTGCTTCCTTACTGGCTTATTTCATGAATTATGCCACTTCTAGGCTACTTGGCCTTTCTACTTTACTCCAGTTTATTCATCCAATGCAATAGAGGGGGAGATATTGAATATTGACATGCTCTGAAATGAGACAGTCAATTTTCCTCAGCTTGCTGAGGAGCAGGTTAAAAAAAGCAGTAGATAAGTATGCATTTTAATGTTCACCACGTGCTTGTGATAACAGATAATAGGTATAGGAAAAAACAACTATGAGGAGAGACCACTATACATCTTGTGGAAATAAAGTTGCATCGTCACACTGAGGACGCGGTGTTTTGTAGCACCACCACAATGCTAAATGGGTCAAATTTGGAACAAATCTAGCAACTCAGGACTGGGCACCCATCAAGCAATTAATAAACAGAATGGAGCTCAAGCTTCACAAGCGACCCATCCTTAATGATGGGGTTCCCAGCATATCAGTACAAAAGTTAAGGCTGATGTATTTTCAACAATATTTATCCACAAATGATGATTAGATGATCCATCCCAGCCATCACCTGAAGTCCTCAGCATCACAAATGTCAGTCTTCAGCTTGTTTGATTCATAATACAGGATATGAAAAGAAAAAAGGTTGAAGGCACTGAAATACTGTAAAAGCTATGAGATCTGACAAAATTCCAGCAATAGTACTGAAGACTTGTACTCCAGAACCTGCCACTCCACTAGACAAGCTGTTCCAGCTACAATACTGGCCTTTACCCAGCAGTGTGGAAAATTGCCCAGGTATGTCCTGTGCATAAATTCAACCTGGCCAAATATCACCCTATATGTTCTGTCAGTAAGATGATGGAAAGGATTACCAAAACTAAAATTGTTAAAGAAATTCAACAAGCCTGGCAGCATCTGTGGAGACACAGTACAGTTAATATTTGGGTCCAGTGACTCTTGCTTGTAAGTGTTACTTGTGAAGCAATAACCTGCTCACAGACCCTCAGTTTCTGTTCTGTCAGAACTATTCAGCTCTTGGCCACATTGTAACCGTGATTCAAAAAGGGAAAAATAACTGAATCCTAGAGGTGAATGGAAAGTGACTGCCCTTGACAGAGGCCACAGTTGACAGCATGGGATCACCAAGGAGCCCTAATAAAACTGGACTCAGTGGGAAAGTCTCCACTGATCGCAATCATCACTGACACATGGGAAGATGATTGTATTTATTGGAGGTGAATCATTTCAGCATCATAACATCTCTGCAAGAGTTTTTCAGGGTAGTGGTCAAGGCCCGACCACTTTCAGATGCCTCTCCAATGTCCTTCTCTCTATTAAACAGGCCAGAAATGGGATGTTCGCTGATGGTTACACAATGTCCAGCATCATTTTCAACATCTCAGATACTCAAGTGGCCTATGTGCATAGACAGGAAGATATGAAATTTATCTAGATTTAGGGTGACAAGTGCAAAGAAAAATTCACATCGCACATCGACCATTCCTAACGAGAAAGTCTAAGAATTGTCCTTGATGTTCAATGGCATTATATTGCTGAATCCCCCAACATCAAAATACTTGATTGATTGATCAAAAACTGGTCTGTATCATCTATATAAATATTGTGGCTACAAGACCAGATCAGAGTCTAGGAATTTAGTTGTGAATAATTCACCTTCTACCTCCCAAAGCCTGTCCACTATCTATAAGGCATGAGTCAGGGAGTGTAGTTCTGATAATACTCAAACAGCTTCACACCATCCTGCTGGACTGACAGCCCACCTAAAACCTTCAATGTTCACTCCCTCCACTATCAACACAGTGACAGCAGTACTTACTATCCACAAGATGCACTGCACTAGCTCATCAGGGTTCCTCGAGGATACCTTCCAAACAACAACCTCGACAACCTAGAAAAGTAAGTGCAGAAGATGGATGGGAACGTTAAGGTCTCCTTCAGGTCCCACACCGTCTAACTTCAATTATATTACTATTCATTCACAGTCACTAGAGTAAAATTCTGGAACTTCCTTCCTAACAGCACTATGGGTCTCCCTACACCTAAGGACTGCATTGGCTCAAGGCAACAGCACACCAATACCTTGTGTAAGACAAGTAAGGATGGACATTAAAGGTTGATCCAGTGAGTGACGTCCACATCTCATGAACGAATGAGAAGAAATTTATGTCATATGAGTCTTGCTGAGCACTTCTAATTAGGCTGTTTGAAGAATCATTTGCAGGGAAAGTGAGGAGTTGGCTCTTGATTATTTCAAGTTAATGCCAGCTAGTTAAACACTCTGGTCATTGACCCAGTTCCTCCACAACATAGAATTGATGATGCTCCAGACCATTCCAAGAGATGAAAGGGTAAGCTTGACAGTGAGGCTGTAAATAAGTAGGTTCATTCAATATTGTGTACTCTACCTGACAGCAGAACCTTGACTCCTTATCTGCTGATTCTTCAACCTCAACCACTTTCAGCAGTAGTGGATTTGCACTCACGGGGGCAGAGTGAGGAGGCACATTCTCTGTCTACTCAGCCAGAACAGATTGAACCCAGCTGTTGGCATAATCTGAACTACACTGTAGCCAACTGAGCTAATTAGCCCCCAACAAGGGGCTAAATTTCAAATTAGGAAATAGTAAATTTTTAATAAACCTAAGAGAAAAATGTCAAAACGTAGAACATGATTAAATTTTGGAATGATCTATTGGTCTCGGTGGAATCAAATGCTAAGAGAGCTCAAGGAGCAGTTGGAAGCCAAGCTGAATGAATTGAAATAAGAGATGAGCTGAATAGGCTGTAGAGTTTTCTTGACCTTGCTGTTTTCTTATGTTCTTAATTGCACACACTTTCCTTTCACCAGGGAAAGAAATAGTTGCAAGTGGTGGGAACATGTATGTATTCATTGGCTGGGGATAGTATTTAACTTATCTGATATGTTTCCACAGTGGAATAGTCCATAAACATTGATTAGCTGGGCTTATAGAATGTGAGTTACTGGAAAGCTGCCAGTGCTGTTGGAGCATTCCACCAGCATAATTGCAATTTATTAAAACTTGAATTTATATAGCACCTTTCATTACCAGAAGATTTCCTAAAGCCTAATGTAATGAATATTGTAACAAGCAAAACTTCAAGGCAAATCTTTGCATACCAGCGACAAAATAAGTGATCAACCAATCTGTTTTCTTAATGTTGAATCCTAGGTGAATATTATCCAGGGAGAATTTTCCTGTTCTTCTTTAGAATAGTGTTAAGGAACATTTACACCCACCTAAATAAAGCAACTTCAGGTCAACATTTATTTAAAAGGTTGAAACAAGCACTCTGAAAAGTTATGGGTAATTCCAATTGTGAATTCCTTGTCACTTTCCCCTAACCTTGTTTACACACGGATCTGATTTGTTCTGGACAAAATGCAGCTTGGTGCATTGAAGTGATTCACCATAACCACATCTGGGCTGTATGTACTTCCTCTATTATCCGCTGGGAAAGTGTGATTCAGTTGTAGGCTGGGTTCCCAGAACAGGAAAGTCCCCATTGAAGACCTTCCAGCCTGGTTGCATTTTAAGAGGCTGTTTTAGGCCGAGGAAACCTTTGGACAATTGCAATCCACGATCATTGGGCAGAACATAAACCCCTCAATCACCTTCGTAGGAAGAGGATGATATGTTCTTTAATCAAGTGGGATACAATTATATGCAGAGTCTGTTGCTTTACTAACTTACTACTAACTTCATAAGGACCATGCACTGGTATTGTACCAGCAACAGTAAAAGAGATATTTTCTACAAGTTAATCCCGTTCCAAAAAAGTTAACCACATCTTTGCTCCAAGAAAAGCTACTGACCATGTGCAAAAGGAGCTGACATCGGATCACGTGTGGCCTGAACACAGAGTTCTAAAAGGTATGCTTTCTTACCTTTCTTTGTACATGATCATGTTCAATTAATCTATTAATGTCCAGTCATATGATGGAAACCTGATCTTCCTAGATGCCCTGCCAAAGGCCCTCCACATTGGTTTCCTCTCCTTTGCCTTTCCCTGACTAGTCCCAGTGAGGTTTCCTCACTTGGCTGCTCTCTGGAACCTCTGTGATTGCTCCTGGGCCTCCTGCAATCCCAGCAGTGACCACTATGCTTGGTGGCGGTATTTTGAACAAAATGCTTTTCCTCCCTCTGTCATCCAGACAGCCTTCCACTGCACCACTTCCATTTCCCATTCCACTGCCCTAAACTGCACACCTCCCCCCCCCACGCAATAAAGACAGAGTCTCTCTTGTCCTCACCTACTACCCTACCAGTCTCCCAATATAACAAATCATCACTAAATACTTCCAACTCCAACTAGACCCCACCACCAAGAATATCTTCCTTTCCCCATCCCTCTCTGCCTTCCACAAGGACCATTCCCTTTGACAGTCATTGGTTTGCAACACTACCTTGCCCTGCAACCAGAAAAAAATACCAAACCTGCCAGTACACCACCCCCTCATCTCCATCCGGGGCCCCAAACTGTCTTTCCAGGTGAGAAAGGGGTTTACCTGCCTCTCTTCCAACCTGGTTTACTGCATCAGGCGCTCCCAATGTGGTCTTAAAATGATAGGCTAGATCTAACAATTGAAGTTCTAAATTGGAGGAAGGCTAATTTTGATGGTATTAGGTAAGAACTTTCAAAAGCTGAATGGGGGCAGATACTCACAGGTAAAGGGACAACTGAAAAATGGGAAGCCATCAGAAATTAGATAACAAGAGTCCAGAGACAGTATATTCTTGTTAGGGTGAAAGGAAACGCGGGTAGGTGTAGGGAATGCTGGATGACTAGAGATTGAGGGTTTGCTTAAGAAAAAGAAGGAAGCATATGTCAGGTGTAGACAGCAGACATCAAATGAATCTTTAGAAGAGTATAAAGGCAGTAGAAGTATACTTAAGATGGAAATCAGGTGGGCAAAAATGGGACATGAGATAGCTTTGGCAAATAGGATTATGGAGAATCCAAAGACATTAAGCACGGAAGGGTAACTAGGGAGAGAATAGGACCTCTCAAAGATCAGCAAGGTGGAGGAAATGGGGAAAGATACTAAACAAGTATTTTGCATCAGTGTTTACAAGGAAGATATAGAATGTAGGCAGATATATGGTGACGTCTTGAAAAATGTCCATATTACAGAGGAGGAAGTGCTGGTTGTCTTGAAATATATAAAGGTGGATAAAACCCCAGGACCTGATCAGGTGCACCCTAGAACTCTATGGGAAGCTAGGGAAGTGATTGCTGGGTGCCTTGCTGAGATATTTTTATCATCAACAGTCACAGGTGAGGTGCCAGAAGACTGGAGGGTGTCTAATGTGGTGCCACTATTTAAGAAAGGTGGTAAGGACAAGCCAGGAACTATAGACATGATGCTGGTGGTGGGCAGGTCATTGGAGGGAATCCTGAGGGACAGGATCTACATGTATTTGGAAAGACAAAGACTGATTAAGGTTATTCAACATGGCTTTGTGCATGGGAAATCGTATCTCATGAACTTGATTGGATTTTTTAAAGTAACAAAGAGGATTGATGAGGGCAGAGCAGTTGACGTGATCTATATGGACTTTAATAGGTTGTTTGACAAGGTTCCCTATAAGAGACAGGTTAGCAAGTTTAGATCTCATGGAATACAGGGAGAAGTAGCTATTTGGATACAGAACTGGCTTGAAGATAGAAGACAGAGGGTGGCGGTGGAGGGTTGTTTTTCAGATTTGAGGCCTGTAACCAGTGGAGTGACACAAGGATCCCACTACTTTTCATCATTAATATAAATAATTTGGATGTGAGCATAAGATATATAATTAGTAAGTTTGCAGATGACACCAATATTGAATGTTAGGTGGACAGTGAAGAAGGTTATCTCAAATTACAACAGGATCTTGATCAGATGTGCCAATGGGCTGAGAAGTGGCAGATGGAGTTTAATTTAGATAAATGTGAGGTGCTGCATTTTGGGAAAGCAAATCTTAGCAGGACTTATACACTTAATTGTAAGGTCCTAAGGAGTGTTGCTGAACAAAGAAACTTTGGGGTGCAGGTTTATAGCTCCTGGAAAGTGGAGTTGCAGATAGATAGGACAGTATAGAAGATGTTTGGTTTGCTTTCCTTTATTGGTCAGAGTATTGAGTACAGTAGTTAGGAGGTCATGTTGCAGCTGTACAAGACATAGTTTAGGCTACATTTGGAATATTGTGTGCAATTCTGGTCTCCTTCCTATTGGAAGGATGTTGTGAAACCTGAAAGGGTTCAGAGAAGATTTAAGGATGTTGCTGGGGTTGGAGGATTTGAGCTATAGAGAGAGGCTGGGGCAATTTTCTCTGAAGCTTTGGAGGCTGAGAGGTGACCTTATCGAGGCTTATAAAATCATGACAGACGTGACAGGATAAATAGACACTTTTGCCTGGGGTGGGGGAGTTCAGAATTAAAGGGGACAGATGTAAAAGAGACCCAAGGGGCAACTTTTTCAAGCAGAGAGTGATTCATGTTTGGAATAAGCTGCCAGAGGAAGTGGTGGAGGCTGGTACAATTTTAACATTTAAAAGGCATCTGGATGGGTATATGAATAGGAAGGGTTTAGAGGGATATGGGCCAGGTGCTGGCAAGTGGGACGAGATTAGGTTGGGATAGCTGGTTGGCGTGGATGAGTTGGACCGAAGGGTCTGTTTCCATGCTGTACAACTCTATGACATCAGGGAGAGTAAATGTAAACTTAGGGAACTGTTCACAAACATTGCAACCAGGCCCACGGGGGTTGACTGGACCTCCCAGTCACTATCCATTTTAATTCCCCTTCCCATTCCTTTTCTGACATGACCATCCTTGGCCTCCTCCATTGCCAGCATGAACCACACCGCAAATTGGAGGAACAACACCTCATCTTCTGCCTGGACAGCCTACAGCCCAGAGGACTCAATATTGAGCTCTCCAACTTCAAATAACCTACCTTCCCATCTCCCGACTCCCTTCTCAGCCTCTTCCTGTCCTCCTCCCTTCCACTCATCTCTGCCAACTACCAGATTCATTCCGCCCATTGACCAACCAGGTCATACCCTCTACTTGTCTTCACCTGTGCCCAATTCACCACCCTACCTCTACCCCTGCCACCCCTTTATCTGCAGCTCCCCCCACACCCACTCCCAGTCCTGAAAAAGGGTTACACCCAAAATGTTGACTTCTCCACTTCCTGATGCTGCTTAGCTTGCTGTGTTCTTCCAGCTTCATGCCTCACACTCATAGCAGTACTGGAGTTGAAGCGTAGCCAAGCCTCTGATTGGCCAGCAACTACTGGGAGCAGGCACCTTGTCCTGAAGGACCCTAGGAGCAGGTAAGTAACTGCCTGATTGGGATTTAATCCCTTCAACATACATGGGAACAGTTATGCTGAAATGGTACTGGTTTTCCTGACCTTGGATGTGACTGATGGCATGGAATTTACTTAGCCCATTGTGTGCAGAAGGAAAACATGGGCAATTGCTTAAAAATGAAACCATGACTCTTGAGGGGAAGGCGATTCAGAATATCTGAAGGTGAGACATATTACCTTAATTAGACTCTTGTCCCAAGCTGTTACCTGCTGCTCCACTTTACTAGTTTTCATATTTCCATTTCAATTTGTCTTACCTCTCACCTCCCTCTGTTATTTATGCACTGTTAGGCTTGATCTATACTGAATATAACAGTCAATACAATAAAACAGCTCAATGGTCTCTGAGGTGGCCAAAATGGTATCTTAACATAGTTTGGCCAAAGGCAAACAGCAAAAGCCAGTGCTGGCAACAGCCCCTTCAACTATGTATTGCCAATTAAAATAACTGTTCTAACTGAGTAAGAAAGTTACACTGCACTTTGATGCTAATTATTCAACTAACATTCTCCAGTAACAGAGCCCAGTTGTATGGGAGTGGAAATGGCACTAGTGTCCATTTTAAACGCAACTTAAAGAGAAACTCAATATTTGTATGTCCATTGTTGCTGGATTGTCGAAGTTGTGCACTGGAATGCAATAGGAGACTTTGAGAGACCATTTCAAATTTCATCAACACCTAAATAACAATTATTCCAGAAATTCTCCTGGATTTTCAAAATGATTATTCTGCATGTTGCCTGCGAAGTTCGTTTGGCCAATGTTGAAAGCAAGTGCTAAATTGCTTGTAGTGCTAATAAAACAACATGTTTAATGTCTAGATTTAGCACACAATTTTAGTCCCAATTGTTGATTACCCTAATTTGAACTTGCCTGGAGGTACTAACTAAACTGCATGTAGGTTTAGCATTCAAGTCTTCTGAAACACTATTATTGTGGAGCAATAAACGTAGGCTTTTCTCACCCACCCCAGAGGCATGTGATAATGTCTCTGAACAGGTTGATTAGAAAAATAGGCTAAATATAGAAACAAATGTAAGCTTTTGGGGGTCTCTTGGTGGTGCAGTGGTAGTATCCCAGCCTGAGCCAGGAGACCTGAGTTCAAGTCCCACCTACTCCAGTGATGTAAAATACCTCTGAATAGATTGATTAAGAAAATGTCCTGTGTAGGCTTCTAAGCGGTTGTTCTGGTTTGGTAGTGTCCGTACTTATGGAGCAAGGTCAGATCCCATTACTCGAGATTTGTATGATGACGTCTTAGAATAAACTGATAAGAAAGTATCTGTATGAAGGCTCCTCCTACCCACTTTCATGTAAGATATTAAGGGCATTTAAATGGGCATTGGATATACATTTGGATAATAATAGAACGGTGCAGGTTAATGGGCATCAGATTAATTTCACAAGTTGGCACAACATAGAGGGCCAAAGAACCTGTACTGCACTGAAACATTCTACGTTCTGTATGGATTTCTTTGGTACAGTTTAACGTGGGAATACGATCAAGAGTGAAGACCCATGGATCTTTGGATAAAGTCCTGGAGGTGAGGTTGAGATCTCGTAACAGTAGGGGACATGTTTGTCTCTGTCTTTCCCTTCCTTCAGCATGAGTTCTGTTCTATCTAACTACATGACTCCCAGCCCCCCCATTACTCATCCAGAGCAAGGGGGAAACCCCCTGGCAGCAAAGCTATACCCAAGCATTCCTGTTCTTCTTTTGCCTCCAAAAAGTCTTTAATATGAGTTACACAGCATTTACATTGTTTATATGATTTTCTCAGGATTTGTAGAATAAATGTGCTTTCAGTTTGGTGAAATCTTGACCATGATAATCCCAGCGCCATGATGTGTTTTGAGCTATTTTTCCAAGTGCTAGCTCCAATCACCATGAAATGGTGAGTAGCATTTTAAGAAGTTCTGGAAATCCATGTCAACGCTGCATTCACTTCCAGCAGCAGGTTATTGTTGCAAGAGGGTACTTGGATAAGAACCTGTGAATAAAGAGCCCTGTAGCTTCTTTAATAAGTGTTCACTGAATGTTGTGTGTCAATGCAGTGCAAATGTGTTTACATGTTTGCCTGTTAACATTATCAATGATAATCACTTGCTTTAATTTGCTTGTTTCCAGAAACAAGCATGTGAAAAATCAGTTACAATATGGGGGTTCAGTTAAGTTTTTTAGAACACCAAAACAACTTAAAATAATTTCAAAAGGTCATAACTGTGCTGGGAAATTATGAACTTATCCCTGCAAACCTTAACAACTGGGCTGTTGTCAGATCAGAACTGTGCTATTTCTCTTTGTTTTATGATCATGGAGGTGGGTGATGTTACAATTTGTAAGCATATTGTGAAGTAATACACCAGGGATAATGCTGCGAATTGAATAACTTTGCATATGCAATCTTGACCTTGTGGAAGGTGAATGGCTTAGGGAACTTTTAGTACAGCAAGACTCTGATAAAACTCATTCATTTTTCTGACTGCACACACTAGGTAATTGTAATGGTGCATTTATATAAAAATAGTTTCTACAGTAATCCTAACAGGTTGCCCTGAAGATGTTCACAAAACCAGAAACCTCTGAGACCTCATTTACTACATGGGCTCTGATGTAGAAAATGTGTCAGATTTTCCCACTGAATATATATACTATATACAGTTTGAAAGATTAGATCTTCACATTGATTCAGTTATCTGCACAGCAACAGAGAGGAAATATAAAGTGAAAAATAGCTGTTGTCTCTATTAGCAGGTGAACATTACATGCTGTTATGACACTGCTATGTCTGCTGTCTTAAGAAACATTAACCTATTTGTTCATTGTGAGTAAGTTACCCCATTAAAATGCTAGACTGAGACCAGTTTTAGATTTTAAAAAAATGTAAGCAACTAAAGGAGGAAAAGATTATAGGGCTACTGGGGACATGATTGGGAATTGCTAAATTGGACAAGCCAAATCAGAGTTTGAGAGGCCAAACAGACCTGATAGCACTGAGGGAGACCATTCAGCCTGTAGCCATTGATAACTGATTGTATGAAAATACCATTTTGTGGGATTCTTAATTAATATAAGTAAGAGTTTGTGGTTTGGTTGAACAAGTTCAGCAACTCTCACATTGAGGAAATGTATTTCTTTGAAATCTGTCTCTGCCTTCAGCAATCTTTTGGAAGCCTCATTGTGCAATAAAACTTGCACCTGTAATGTGCCTTTGAAGTAACTAAATGCCCCAAGCAGCTTCGTAGAAGCATTATGAAACAACTTTGTTGAGCCATTTTCAGAAGTGAATGGAGACAGATGGATCTGCTGTTGTTAACAGCAAAACCCAAGTAGTAACTTAAAGGAAAGAGAAGGAGATGTTTATAAAGTTATTTCAAAAGCCTAAGAGCAAGTCACAAGTATCTGTGATAGAATGATTAGGATATGCCAGAGGCCAAAAGTACAGAAGTGCAAACATCTTGAGGGACTTGCGGTGAAGGTGACTAAGAGGAAAAAGAGCATGTAGAGATTTGAAACCAGTGTTGGGAATGTTTAAAATTGAGGCTGACTGAGCACTGGGAAGTCTCAGTCGACCTTTGAATTTCCTCAACTATATAAATTGGTCACCACCAGAAATAATTCTTTTGTAATGGATTGATGATTATGAAATGGTAATATCACTGGAAAGGAAATTCCAACGTCCAGGCGAAGGCCTTGGGAACATTGGTTCAAGTCCTGCTATATCAGATGGTGAAATTTCAATTAAATTAATAAAGTCAGGAATTGAAACTAGTCTCAGTAACAGTAGCAATCATTAACTCTCATCAGAAACTGATGTGGTTCACTAAACTCCTTTTTAGGGAAGGAAATCTGCCACCCTTACCTGGTCTGGTCAACATGTGAATTTTAACCAATCTTGGATGAATTGGGAAAGAGTAACAAATGCTTGCATCTCATGAGCGAACAAAATGAAGGTAGCTTATTCCATTAATACAAATACTGTTGACTAGTGGAATATGTTGTTCATATACTGTGGAGCTCCTTCTCTTAAATTATCTTTTTTGAATACAGCATCTATGTTTTCAGCAAACCTGAGATAGAGATGTACAACACGGAAACAGATCCTATGGACCAACTGCAGATTAGATATGCTAATTCAATCTAGGTCCATTTGCCAGCATTTGGCCCATATTCCTCTTAGCCTTTCTATTCATGTAACCATCCAGATGACTTTTAAATGTTGTAATTGTACCAGCCTCCTCCACTTGTTCTGGTAGCTTATTCCATACATGCACCACCCGCTGCATGAAAACATTGTCTCTTATCTCTTGGGAACATTGTCTCTTTTAAATCTTTCCCCTCTCACTATCCCTCTAGTGTTGGATTCCCCTACCCTAGGAAAAAAAGACCGTGGGTATTCACCCTGTCTATGCCCCTTGTGATTTTATAAACCCCAGTAAGGTCACCCCCTCAGCCTCCAATGCTCCAGGGAAAATGGTCTCAGTCTATTCGGCCTTTTTCCGTAGCTCAAACCTTCCAAACTCGGCAACATCCTTGTAAATTTTTTTCTGAACCCTTTCAAGTTTCATAACATGTTTCCTATTAGCAGGCAGACCAGAATTAAATGCAGTATTCTCATGGTGCCTAACCAATGCCTCGGACAATCTCAACATGACATCCCAACTACTATGTGCTCTTGTTTTTTTTTCATTGCATAGTTGTATTAGCACAGTTTATATTTATTTTTCTGCTGCTTTTGTTGCATCGTGTCGGGGTATCCAAATTCAAATTTTGCTTGTAGCTTTTGAGGCAGACTCTATCTAAAACTGAATTGAAAAGAGATTACAAAACTGGTAAATGTAAAAAGAAAATGAACCTTCAATGTTTCTAAGGAAATAAAAGCAAACTGAGGTTTCGAAACCAGATTACTGATTTACAGCAAATAGAATCTGCTTGGATAATATAGAGGAGACAGATTGGACCAAATTGGGCAAGAGCACGTGGAGAATCCTTTGGTGCAGGAGCAACCTCAACCAGGCAGGGCCCAGATCCTGAAGCTGGAAATAAGTTGTTGCAACGTATAAAATTGACGGGTCTACCCTAATCAGGATAAGTTGAGCATGTTCTGCAAAGTTTAACTATCAGTATTCATGATGCACATCTTGGGTTAGTTGTATGCTGCTAGGGATCAGGCTAGCTCTAGGAATGAGGGGAGATGAAATTCCTCATGAGGACTGTTTAAAAGACTTTGTCTCAAAATCCTCAGTGGATTGTTGAGCCAGATCGTAAAATTGATCGTGGTAGTATCTGCCTTTTAATGCACTATTTTTAGTTTATAATCCATCGCAATTTGCCTGTTAATTCATGTATGACTGGTGTTAAAAGCTGGATGTTGAAAAGATAGAATAGTATTCACTTTGAATCTTATATAGTTTTAAAACCGTGGATTCTAGTGGCTTTATTTAGTGATTGAGATTTTGTAATGGAAATGACCCAGTCTTTACCGAGATCATAGCAATTGCAAAACTACTTTTTCCTTGATCCTCTTCCCACAATAGTCTTGCTGACAGCTGTTTTGCTTTAGCATTGCCCTGGTAATTCCAGAGTAAGCGGAGGAAGAATATTTCCTGAGGAGGACGAAAAAGAATGTGCTTTTGGATCTGAGACATTGGCTCCCATTGTCCAATATCCCAGAAGTTATATATCTGAATGACTGGATCTCATCACTATGCTTCATTAAACAGTTTGTCACTTTGTTTGTTTTGAATACTCAGTCATAGAGTCATATGCATGGAAACAGACCCTTTGGTACAACTCGTCTGTGCTGACCAGACATCCTAATCTGACCTCGCCTTATTTGTCAACATTTCATCCATGTCTCTCTAAATCCTTAAAGAGATAGTCTTATCTCTACAAATGACCACAAGACTAATTGCTTGTGCTATCCATTCCTTTCAAACTTTCACTGGTGATTTTCTGTTTTTTGCTGCCCTTCTGATGTTGAACTGTGACAAAACATATCACAGGGACATATCTTGTGAGGAATTACCTTCAATGTGCTCCCCACAAGTAGGAGGCAGCCTCAAGAGAGATGCATAATTTTTGATCAAGTGGTGGTTTTCTCAAAAGTACAGGACTGCACTAAAGACAAGTGTAGGTACTAATGCTGTGGATACTACAAACTGAGAAAGCTTTGACTGTTAATTTCAATCTGAAATTAACAAGTAATTGTGATAATTAGAAATGCCCACTATAGCTTCATTTTGCAGGAGTTTATTATAATACCATTATTTGAAGAGGCTGACAGACTTCACAATTAGCAGCTATTTAAGCAAAAATTCCTAGCTTACCCCAAGTTATCAGTCCCTGTAAGAAACCCATTTATATGATGTCACATGCAGACACAAATCTCCTGCTTTGACCCAAGTTCTAGTAAATTATTGCACAGACCAGCCAAAACTCCACTTCTGCTGTGTGTTTTTGATTTGATTTATTATTGTCACATGTACTTAGATACAGTGAAAAGTTTTGTTCTATGTGCAGTATTGGCAGATCATACCACACAAAGTGGATAAGGGCAATGAAATTGAGCGAGGAACACAATGTTATGGCTGTAGAGAAGTTGCACAAAGCCTGAGATCAACATTAAATTTAAAATTAGAGGGGTCCATTCAGAAGTCTAAAAACAGCAGGGAAGAGGTTGTACTCGAATCTACTAGTATGCCTGTATACGCTTTGGTATTTTCTGACTGAAAGCAGAGGTTGGAGGACATTTTAGGTTTAAGATTATTAGAGGTTGGAGGAGAGGTGAGAGGGTTTTTTGATTATTTTGCTTGCCTTTCCGAGGCAGCGGGAAGAATAGCTGGAGTCAATATATGGAAGACTGGGCTGTGTTCACAACTCTCTGTAGTTTCTTACAGTCTTGGGCAGATCAGTTGCCATACCAAGTTGTGATGAATCCGGATAGAATGCTTTCTATGGTGCATCAGTAGAAATTGATAAGAGCCTGTACACACATACCAAATCCCCTAAGCTTCCTGAGGAAGTAGAAGCATTGGTGTGCTTTCTTGATTGTTGCATCAACTTGCATGGACGAGGGCAGATTGCTGGTGATCATCACTCCTCGGGACTTGAAAGTCTTGACTATATCCACCTCAGCTCCATTGATGTGAAAAGACATACCCTCTATTTTGCTTCCTGAAGTCAATGACCAACTCTTTCATTTTGCTGACATTGAGGAAGCAATTGGTATCTTTACACCAACACCACCAAGCATTCTATTTCTTTCTTGTATTCTGTCTCGTCGAGACTTGAGGATTTGGGATGGTGGTCAAGATTCGTGAGGGCGACTTGAAGGGGAGGGACTGGGCTATATCTCCAACAAGATGTCCAAAATCAACCCGCATTGCACAACTAGACTAATGTAGGGCTTTGGATGGATTAGATAACTATTGTGGGCTGGGAAACCTCACTTTGCCATGCCATAGATGCTGATGGTACAGATCTCTGAAACACCATATGTTGCTTGATTCACTGTAGACTGGGGCTTGCTTTATTAAATGGTGACCATCTGGATCTGGACAAAGATGGATTTCCATAATAGCATGCATAGACCTTCTAGAAATTTTCCAATCGAACTGTTCAGATACCCTTTGATCTAGGGTCCTAGCTTTTTTTTGAGATAGGGCTGCTACTATATAATCTCAGTGTTAGCCTTCATTTAAACACTCATGGGTTGCTATGCCTGTGTTGCAATTGGAGCGTAGATATTGACCATCAGATGGTGTATTATGACTTGAGTCTGGAAGTGTGACCATTTCTACAGTGGAAAGAGTGGGCTTCAAGCTCTGGGTGCTGCCCTATGCTCAGTTAAAGTCAAAATCCAACAAGCTCCTTGCCAATGTTCAAAGGCTGTCTGGTGAGTCTGTCAATTCACCAATTACCCCCACGCATATCTGTGTTCTCTCCATTATGCATTCCACTTACCTGCAGTCAACAGTGTAATTGCACTCGACAGCATCCAAGGGTTAGAAAATTGAAGTTGTTTTGATTAGCAGGACTACATCCAGCCTGCCTCAACACAACCAATAATATGATTGCCCTGCTCCAAAGTTCTCACCCAGATGTACATGTAAGCAAATACTTAGTCCATGGCATTTCTTATTCCTTTCTCCATTGCACCAGAGAAATGCTGAACAGATTGTTGGTGATCGTCACTCCTAGGGACTTGACGGTCTCAACTATCTTCACCTCGGCTCCAATAATGCAAATGGGCGTGCCCTCCATTTTACTTCCTGAAGTCAATTGCCAGCTCTTTCATTTTGCTAACATTGAGGAAGCGATTGGTATCTTTACACCACAACACCAAGCATTCTGTCCCTTTCCTATATTCTGTCTCATTGAGACTTGAGGATTTGGGATGGTGGTCAAAATTTGTGGGGGTGGATTGAAGGGGAGGGGCTGGTCTACATCTCCAACAAGATGTCAAAAATCAGCCCACATTGCAGAGCTTAACAAAAGCCAGGTTTCCTATTATGAGCAAGAAGGGAAATGTCATGGAGAGGCTTTGTGAAAGCAAGGCCAGCCTTGAATGGAATTGGTATCACCTATGAAACACACAACTCTTCTGACACCTTGCTCCACTGGAGATGGGGAAACAGGGTGCCAAACATTGCAGAAACAAAATATGAATAATTAATTCTAAAGGAAGATTATAGGTGGTCTACATAAACAGGCTGAGTAGAAATTGGACCTCGTGGCCAGTAATTTCTGTTTATTTAGGTTAAGCATTAAGAGTTCTATACTAACATGAAGCCATGAGATCTTTTACGCCTAGTTGTCTAGGAGGTTGTAAGAGCCTGCTATCAACAGAATATCAAGCAACCTCTGGTTATGCACCAGATAGGGAGGGAAGGAATGAAGCAATTTGATAAAGATGAGAATTTTCAAGGTAGTATTAGAATCCATCTAGGTCAGCAGTTCAGGGACGATGGTTGAATGGGACTTGGGAGCGAATAAGCCCTAATGATTTCAAATTTGCATAGGGTACAGTTCAAAAGGCTGGCTAGGAGTGCATTGGCATAATCAAGACTAAAAGTAGCAAAGACATGATTGAGGGTTTTAGTAGCAAATAAATTGAGGTTGAAACAAAACAATAGGTCGGAAATGGCCATTGGCAGTCTTGGTGAAGGTCTAGTTCTTATCACATTCTTTTGGAGTGATGTACTTCTCGAGCACAACATATGAATGAGCCAAGTGAGTGTTGTCACTTGGCCATGGGTTCTTTGTATTGTAGCACTTGACAGGCTGTGTCTGGCAGTTTAGTTGAAAATAAGCCAAACATTGATCTTTTGAGTACTGTAAATGACATTTTTGTTCCTCATTTGTCATATTTTAGATAACAGGCGAATATTTCAACAAATGTGTTGTACGAAGCTCATTTTGGGGCCAGATATAACACCAAGGTTATAAAGAATCTGACTTAATGTCAGGTGCTTGGCAGCAGGAGAGAGTTATCTAAGGAATGGTGTTAATATTTGTGACAAGGAACAGAAAACAATGGCTTCTGAATTTCCACTTTAATTGGACAGTATATTTCTTTCACTCACTGGTGTTTGGATAAGCCATCAATTTGGAAACTCAAGAGAGATCAAGAGCTCAGGGAGCTGGAGGAGAATTTGAGCTAGATATTGAGAGTGGATCCAATACCACAATTTTTGGATGAAGCCACCTAGGATTAGCATGTGGATGAAAAAAAATTAAGAAGAGCAGGGATCTGAAATTGGGCAACACCAGAGGTTATGGTACAGGAAGGATCAGAGAAACATTTTAGGTGATTCTCTGCCTATGACCAATTTGATATACATCAAACCAAGGGAATGCTGTTCCATCTAACCGGGAATGGTGGAGAGATGTCAGAGTTGGTTTTGATGCTCAATCATCTCAAATGCGGACAATTTGAGGAGGGCTCATTTATATATGTCACAGTCACATTGGAAATCAACCAATGCCTGGAAGACATTATCTGGTCAGTCATTTCGTAGTTGCTTGTAGGAGTGAGCTGTGTATGTTGGCTGTTGTATTTCACAATCACATTACATCAGTGACTACATTTAAAGAAATGAATTGGATATAAAATGTTTTTAGTGGTAAACATTGCTGCCTCAAAGCACCAGGGGCCCAGGTTCAATACCAGCCTTGAATGACTGTTTGTTTTTGTGGAGTCTGCACATTCTCCCCCTGTCTGCATAGGTTCCCACTGGGTGCTCTGGTTTGCTCCCCTAAAGATGTCAGGTTAAGTGGATTGGCCTTGATAAAAGATGTGAGGTTACAGGTCTATTGGGGAGGGGGTGGGGGGGGGAAGGGAGGGGGGAGGGAAGATAGGGTTGAGTGTGGCTGGGATGTACTTTAGATAGTCAGTGCAGATCTGATGGGCCAAAAGGCCCCTTTCTGCATTGTAGGGATTCTATGACATCCTGAGGTCATAAAAGACTTTTATAAATAGGGCACAATTTTATCTTCCTGGAGGTGGACAGAGAGGGAAATAAATGGGAAAATTGGCCCTGAAGAAATACTCTTCCTTCTCGTCACTTCACCAGTTAAGAGTTGCATAAGATGATCCACTGGGGACTTTCTTGACTCACGAGCAGTTATAATCCTTAAGTGTCAATTCACAACCATGTAAGGACCACCACTCACCTTTACCTGCCTTCCCAGTGGGTAAGAGTAGTGGCTGGTTTCTCAACTGTGTAACCAGGGGCACCTGCCTAATTTGGGGGAGGGTGCTCCATTTGCCCAAATCAGAGGCATGGATTGAGAGGGGGCATGGGGGGAAGAAGGTGGCCTCTGAAAACCACATTCTGTCCTTTCTCCTTGTCGACCCACCCATTAAAAAATAAAAGAGAACCACTCTTCATATGGATGGACCAAAAGGTAGTGGGCTGGGAGCAGCAGAACACTTATGTGCAGTGGTAGTGTCCCTACCTTTGGCCCAAAAGGTTTGGGATCAAATCCCCCTTGCTCCAGAGGTGTGTCATAGCATATCTGTACAAGTTGGCTAAAAATGTCTATGCTGAAAGGTAAGCTTCAGCTGTCAGTCTTTCAGATTCAGTGAGCTTTCTCAGTTGTTGCAGTGGGGTTTGCTGACATCTAACATCCCCCTGCTCTTTCCTCTTTCATCATCTTACCCCCACCCTGAGGCTTAGTCTGAAAATGGGAGAAATGTAGTTAGGGTTCATTTCTTTCACTCTTCCCTTTTTTTAAAGTTGTAGTGCAGTAAATAGTTGAAATTGCCTTGTTGAAGTAATTTTCAAAATTCCACAGGCCAGGTGAAACTGTTGATATATTTCAACCCTCAGAAGGAGCCAACTTAAAATGACTGTGACTGCTCCACCCCCATCTATAAAGGTGTATTCATAACTGAAAAGGTACGTGACGCCTGTAATATGATTTCATGATTGAGATTTGGTGAAAACATTGGATGTACACGAAGACCGATGATTGTTAATGTGTAGAAATTGAGGTTCAGTTTTTTTAATAACCAAGGCAATAATTCTTGCAACTCTTGGCTTGGCTTCATTCCAAATCAAATCATGGTGTGGTAGAATTCCTGATACCTGCTCTCTCTGAAATTAGTGCCAAAGCAATGCAGCAGGTAAAAGTTATTTTTGAATCGGTTTTCAAAAGGTGCAATGCTAGAGGTGAACGTACAGACCTTAGATTCTTGGGAAGAAATTAATTGACCATTAATGTGTTTTTCAAACACTGCCAGCAGGGTTTTTTTTTAAAGGCTTGGACTTCTGTAAATTTCATTACATTCTGCAGAAAGGAACACTGTCTCTTCTAATAAAGATATTTACGGGAGCCATGTAGCTGATTTTCATGCAGTCAAGACGTAGGTAATTGCACAGCTGGATGAAGCCATGTGGGACAGAGCCATAGGGACCATCAGTCATGCATACTGTGCTGAGGCACTGCACAGACAGGTATGCCTGAGACAGAGGAAGCTGGAGATACTGCAGTCTGCCGCAGAGCAAATCCAAATGGCCCAGGGGATCTCATGAGCGTGCATAAAAAATAAGACAAAAGTTAAAACTCTGCTTTGTGACAGAGTCTCAGCGACAGGTTTGACAAGCAAGATGTGGGTCAATCACTGCTAACATGCTACCTAAGTGTGACATTTTAGTGGCAATGCTTACAATGAAAAAAAAAGCCCTGAAACAATATTAAAATTTAAAATAGAATCATGCCTGAACTCAGATGTTAAAGGAAAAGAGGATTTCTTTTGATCATTGATGTGACTTGTTGGCCTTGATACTTTATTAGTAGAAAACTCCTTCTGAGCTAAGGAGTTGGAGGTTCAGGTTGAGAGGGGAGGGAAGTGTGGGCAAGAATCCAGAAATCTAGTGACCCTAAGTTTGAATCTCTGATCTTGCTTCAGTTGAACTGATTGATTTTACTTCTCTGAGCCACATAGTGGTTGTGGTCGACAGCTACCTGATGCAATTTAAACTGCATTTAACAAAGATGATGCACAAATTAAAGATGTTCAGAATGGATGATGGACACGGAGCAAGGGAATGTACTAATGCTGCAGTCAGATGTACAAGGGACATTTTCTTTTTCTTTCCCCTAGTAAAGGAAGGAAGAAATTTGCCATTGTCTTCAAAAAGCAATGGTGGATGTAAGCTGAGGTAGTGAACAAGCACAGATTAGTGCCCTGTCACAGTTGCACTGTCGCATGGGACTGAATGTCCTAATTGGTTGGGGAAAGTGAGCACAAGTGCAGATTCATCTACATCTTGTGGTTTCTGCCACCCCACTTTCACTCTGCAATGCTAAGTATTGTCCATCACATCTCTCCTCACACCCACTCAATATTCATCAAAGGAATGGGATAACATTTAGTCATGGAAAAGTCAACACCTTGACAATCTCCATACTCCATTTTCTCATTTGTTCAGTCATTGAAATAAGGTCAGCAAATGTGTTTGAAATATCTGTAATTCAGTTTGCAATTACCTTTGGACTTTCTTCTGAGAGGAATGTAGATGTCTTACTTATTTCCAGGGAATGTATGACCTGAACAATCTGAGGTGGCTCACTTCGAGGGCTTTTCCTTTCCCCTGCATTCTGTCTGGCTTCCTCTTCCAAGAAGTGAAAATTGAGCCTTGAGAGTGTCTGAAGTTAAGGTATTCACCTGATGGATAAGTGCATTTGATGAGTGGGACTATGCGTTGAATGGATCATGTTGCATCGAGAATAGGGTAAGCAGCAATGATGAATCAATAAGTAGGAAGGTGGTGAAATGTTAAATGTGTGTTATCTGCAAGATGCATTGATTTGTCCAGGTTTCATTGATAACACTTCCAAAACCTATGACCTCTACCAGCTTAGGACAAGGACACCAGGATTATGGGAATACTCTGAGCTTTGGATTCTCAACTGAGCCACACACCACCCCAACTTGAAAATCTATCACCATTCTTCTAACATTGGTTGGTCAAAACACCAAAATTTCTTTCCTAACAGACCTAAGAAATTCTCACCAGATGGATATTAGAGATTGTAGGCTGACAACTAACATATCTCAAGGGCAGTGTATTGCAATGTAAAACTTTAACTCCTTGGTTAAAATACACTGCCTCCCTAGCCCCTTTAAAATAAAGGAAAAGCAAACACTTAGTTATACAGTAAAGGCATTTTCTCCTTTTCCCCTCCTATTGGAAACTATTACTTATGCTTAATATTAGACTCCACAGTTTTCGAGAACTGTCTTTTACAGTTTTAGTGTTTAAACTTGCATGAAAGTTCAGTGAGGGATATTTTAAAAGAAGTCTCTGACTTTAAACTTAAACTCAACTGATAACCAGACACATGATTACAGTTTGAAAACAACTTAAGTTGGTAGAGGAAAAGAATAAGTCATAAAGTGCCGGGGGTAGGGCGACCTAACTGAAGACAAAATATCCCACAGTTACTCCAGTAAAGAAAATAAACATTTTTATTCATGTTCTCCAAATTTAAGGAAAGCTTTAGAATTAAAAGTTAGCTAATTTGCATTTGTCCTCAGGAATATGTCATACTTCCATGGAGATGGATGGAGCTTGGTGAGATTCTTTTTAAGCTGAGTTTGTCTCTCTCTCTTTGAATTCAGTTTGTCCATCAGCAGGAGGCAAGACTAATTTACAATAGGCAAGACTTCAATAAAGTTAAATAATTGTTGGCTTTGTATATGGTTTTGAAGACAAGATAAAGTCTGACCTACACCTGATGTAGAGAAAATGCTAGATCAATTGTCCATGGACTGGTTTGTGATTTGGAAGCAGTATTCAGTACAAGACAAAGTTTAGAATGGGGAGAAATAACTGAAAGATTTGCTAAAGGAAAAGCTACAGTAATCCTCTCAGTGAAAAGCAGTTAAATTGTTGTTTTGGAATTTGAAAAGTAACCAGCTTCATGCCATCACTGGACTATGGAAACCAAGGATGTTTTCTGATCTTTGAAGCAATAGTGTAGGAGTCACAATATGCCTGTGTCTGAGCTGTGGAATACACAGTTGTGAGGTTTTAAAGGAAAGTTGAAGGGTCTTTGTGCAAAACGTTAATGGAATGATACCCTTGTTATTTCACAGGAATAATTGAAAGAGTATGGAAAACAACAGTGAATTCCAGAGGACAATGGCAAATCTTGGCGTCGACCCCCAAAAATTAAAGGAATATTCAAGATTTCAAATTACGACTCTTTTTGTGTTGGGGATTTGGGGGGTTAGAGAGCAGAAAGTAGAACTGCAATTTATAGCATACGCTTTTGTTGTAACCTGTAGTATTAACTTGGCATTGTTTACTGTGTTAACTGCATTTGATAGGCATTTTAATGCACTTTTTACAATGTGAAATCTTGTGGTATGTTTGTCTGTTAATAGCCAGATTTTCAGTTTTCTTTAAAATTTAATGCCCCCAGTAGAATCTTAAGAATGACGCTTTTGTGGCCAAGGTAGACAAGCAGGAGGCTGGAAGAACACAGCAAGCCAGACATCAGAAGGTAGAGAAGTCGACATTTCAGGTGTAACCCTTCTTCAGGCTGGTGAATTCTGCATTGGATGTAGAAGAGTAGAGGACAACCTTACGTTTGGGAAAGGGAGGATCTTGAGCTGGGGGAGGGATAAGGAGAGGGAATAGAGGTGCCTCTGCATAACAGAGAGGGTGGATTGGAGAATCTCTCTAACCATTTTTGTGCCCAAATCATACACTTATTGACACGGTTAAATGTGCTGATAAAACAGAGTAAGTTGCAGACTCCTCACGCCTTCTTCACAAAGAAGATAGACCAAGTGACTGAGCAAAGATTTGGCAGATATATAATGTGGAAAAAATATGAACTTGTCTACATTGACAGGAAGATCTAAAGAGCAACATATTATGTAAATAGAAAATGATTGTAGGACACTGCAGTGCAAAGGGATATGGGCATCTAGTTACATAAATTACAAAAATATTTTTTACAGATACAAATGATTGACAAGGGCAACAGCATATAAAAATAATGATGTTTTGCTACAGCTGTGCAGGACATTGGTGAGATCATATCTTGAAATGCTGTTTACAGTTTTTTTGTCTACTTATTTAAGAAAAATTCTAATTGCTTTAAAATCAGTTCAGAGAACATTGACTCAATTTATTCCTGGCATGAAAGTGATGTGTTATGGAAGAAAGTAGGACAGGGTTAGGATTGTATCTATTAGCATTTTGGAGATTTAAGAGATGTTACTGAAATGTATCGTGAAGGAGATTGATTGATTGGATGATGAAATTGCAATTTTTCTTCCCCTGACAGACTACAGCTAGGGTACACAACTTCAAAGTGGAGATGTCTCATTTAAGATAGAGGTGGAGATTATGTTTGAGGGTCGTAGTTAATTCTCCTGAGTGCAGTGGAGGCTGTGGTATAATGGGTAAGATCAGACATTTGAGAGATGTGAGTTAGAACTGACTGTAATACAATGATCAGTATTAGGAATACAGGTAAGAAACCGTGGAAATTTTTAACTTGTAATTCCAAAATGTATTTTTTAAGAAGTGGACTGATACAGCCATAATGCTATGGATGTAAATTAGTGGCTGAATAGAGAGAGAGAGACCTACTAATGCAAAGGGAACTTTAAACAACATTCCTTTAATGTAAGGATGAGGCAAGTCTAAACAGACTGGACTGTGATCTGTTGTGACTGTAAAGAAAGTCAGGAACTGTTGACTCCCTGCTCAACAGAAAGCTGCCTTCTGCGGATAATGTACCAACTGCACACATTTTCTTTTTTCCCTTTATTTTCGAAGAAAATACAAAGGTGAGCTTAAAAAGCCATTTTTTTTCTCTCTACTGAAGTGGAAGAGTAGTACTAAATGCTTTGTATGTTGAATTAAAACATCAGGGCTAAAACTAACCTCCACTGCAATGTCTGCAATATTCAACTACTCTTTGCAAACAATTTAGAGACTGATCTGTATAACTTGTTTGCTTTGATGTTATCTTTAGATTCACCTCATTTCTAAATTGTGAATGTGTTGCATTACTAATTCTTCTCTCGTTTAATAATTAATAAACTCACTATTTGTTGACTTGAAAGCCTGGTTAAATTGGTTACCTTTTAAAGCTCAAGTTCATTTAAGTCTGAGGAAATGCTTTACCAAGGGGCAACATCTTTTTTTTAAATGACTCTTGTTGCAATTACCTGAAAGACTGAGGGAATAAAGAAGGGAAGCATCCTCACCTAGAAACTTAACAGTTTGAGTCAATTCGTTTGGAACCATAACTAATTGGGGAATCTTGCCCAGGGATCATCTTGTAACATGAGACGCAATATACATCATCACAGGAGATAGTAGAATGTCAAATGATCTTGTTCTATTGCAGGATAAAGGCAAGGTGAAATCATAGTCAGCTGTACCTTTGAGTAAAGTTAATTTTCCTTGCCTCAACAGATTTTTTAAGTTCATTTGAGACCAAGAATGTGACAGAGGCAAGGTTCTTGAATGTTTTAAGGCAGGTTTAGATTCTTGACTAATGAGATAGTCAAAGGAAAGACTAAAATGTAACAAAGTACTGCGGATGCTGAAGACCAGTGGGCATGAATTTAAGGGGGTGGTTCAGAGGAAATCTGAGAAAATATTTTTTAACCCAGTGGGTGGTAGAAACATGGAACGTGCTATCTGGGATGATGGTGGAGGCACGTACTCTCCCAATATTTAAGAAGCTTTTGGATGAGCACTTAAAATGCCAGAGCACAGGCGATGGACCAAGTACAAATAAGTGGGATTAGTGTAATTTTTCTATGTGGCATGACTCTGTCTTAAACAACAACAGCTGGAGAAACTCAGCAGGTCTGGAAGCATCTGTGGAGAGAAAGCAGAGTCAACGTTTCGACTCCACTTCTGAAGAAGGTCAGTTGGTT
This sequence comes from Hemiscyllium ocellatum, assembly GCF_020745735.1. Classification (NCBI taxonomy): domain Eukaryota; kingdom Metazoa; phylum Chordata; class Chondrichthyes; order Orectolobiformes; family Hemiscylliidae; genus Hemiscyllium; species Hemiscyllium ocellatum. The sequence goes on along the minus strand of NC_083411.1, from coordinate 76,864,250 downwards.
GGTTTGCAATGCAGAATGATGCCAACAATATGGGCTCATTCCTGCACTAGCTGAGGTTACCATGATGGACTCTGCTTCTCAACCTCTCCCCTCACCTGAAACATGATGATGGTCAAGTTAAACTACCATGGTTAGTCACCTCTCTTTGTTTCTAATGAGAGGGCAGCCCTACAGTCAGGTAAGACTATGGCGACTTAATCTTTACCTTTACTGGATAGTGTATTGGAAAATGTACTTGTTAAAAAAATAAATCTGAAATTGTCAACCATTTGTAATGTGTCCTAAGAGAAAATGACCTTCCAAATGAATTAAAAATAAAACACAGAAGTAGCATGTGGAATCTTATGTCCACTCATTTGATGGACCATCACTAATTATCTCACAAAAGTAGGCACACTGTTGCTTGATATGTTCAAGGAGCACTGCCCTAGGACAATCACTTTTCATGGTAATAAATATCCAACATGTTTTGGTGCATCTATTCTCTTGTGATCTTACAAGAGGTCAGTTAACAGCCATGTGACCAAAGCAGTGACATTAGCAGCTTAATCCAACTTTAGGTGATGTTAATGCTTGTCTCAAAATATTTCAGAAACCCTATAAGATGAATAGGGGCTATAATCTGCTTGAAGTGCAGCAGTCAATTTTGCTCGCCACACATTCCTCTTATCTAAATCCTTAGCTATGATGGTGACCAGTTAAAAGTGCACATGTGTAGCTCATAGTGGGCTTTCTCTGATTGTAAACATTGCAATTGCCCGTGACTCAGAACTTTTAAACAACAATATAAAAAGAAAAATAAATATCAAAGTGTTTAACTACTGTGAATAGCAATAAATTTGAAATACATTGCTATTTCAGTGAAATCTGGTTACAGAATAACAATTTAGTATTTTGGCTCCCAAGAAAATGTTTTTCACTTTTAGGAGAATTAGGTTGAGAGAATGCCTTTTTATAATCAACCAACCAGGGTGATGTGGGCAAGAGACTTGGGAAAAGGTGTAGGGTTTAAAATCATTGACTCAATATTCTATTTGCATCAACACCTGGTCCCAACAACAGGGACTTAATTAGTGTTGATGAGTCAGTAATTAATGATGCAGTGACTATTTTTAAGAAGCATTCATGGAAAAGTGTGGATGGATTGTAAAACAGCTAATTTAAAACTAAGTAACTAACCTAGTAACCTTAAAAAGACCCACTATGAAATTTATTTTCATTGTTGGTTGGTGTAATACAATCGAATTAATGGTAGTCTCACATCTCTTGAGTTAGATTGAGATGAAAATTCTGCGTCTAACTGCTGCTCTCATGTCAATTCACAGCCAAAAATAATTTGCATTCAAAAGTTATTGCTTAAAAAACACAGTGAGACTGAATACTTCAGTGTTACAGATAGCAAATGGTTGGTGTGTAAGTCAAATATTTCAAAATGACAGAACAAGCTCAAGCTTCAATATCTGGAATGAGGTGTTAATTAGCCCCATTTACTACAGGAAAATGCTAGGATACAAAGTACTAAAATAGCCATTGCAGAACACAAACACAGCCTCCCCCAGCAGGACCTAACAAGACAATTAAGCTGCCTTCACATTACAATTTGAATCTTGGGAGAGTGAGAAAAATGCACTACACTGCCATATTGACCTTTGCTAATTTTCTTTGCCTCATATAACTGACCCAGAATCTCTCCTGCTTTTATTGCTTACTGTTGATGTTTGCTGGAAGGGATTACAAGTTGATATCCAGGCTGTCTGACCACACTGTGAGTACATCTTCCATGGCCATCAAGCCCTGGAGTGGCACTTGAATGTTGAGCTTCTTGCTCATGAGGCAAGCATGTTACCCACTGCTATGATAAGACTTTGCCCTTTCTAATGCACAGCCAGTCATTTTGTAATCATGTTATCATGTTAAACAACCAACTTATTTGGATGAAAATGTGGGTGGCCTGATTAGGAAATATGCAGATGACATGAAAATTGGTGGAGTTATGGATAGCAATGAAGGTTGTCAAAGGCGACAGTTGGAAAGTTGGGCAAAGAAATGGCAGATGTGCTTTAATCTGGACAAGTCAAAAAGTGTGGTGGCACAGCTGGTCAGGCAGCATCAGAAGAGCAGGAGAGTCGACATTTCAAGCAAGAGAGGCATAGATAGAGTCGCCAACCAGAGACTATTTCCCAGGGCAGAAATGACTAACACGAGGGGTCATAGTTTTAATCTGGTTGGAGGAAAGTATAAAGAGGATGTCAGAGGCAGGTTCTTTACACAGAGAGTTGTGAGAGCATGGAATGTGTTGCCAGCAGCAGTTGTGGAGGCAGGGTCATTGGGGACATTTAAGAGACTCCTGGACATGTATATGGTCACAGACATTTGAGGGTGCATACATGAGGATCAGTGGTCGGCACAACATCGTGGGCTGATGGGCCTGTTCTGTGCTGTACTGTTCTATGTTCTAAGAGCTCTTCATCAGGAATGTGGACAAGTGTGGAATGATGCATTTTAAGAGATCAAATGCAGGAGGAAAGTGTAGTAAAAGACAGGGCACTTGGGATCATTGATGTACAGAGGGAACTTGCAGTGTAAATCCATAGCTCCTGAGAGTGGTAACGCAAGTGGATAAAATGGTAAAGACAATGTATGGCCTACTTGCCTGTGTTAGTCAAGGCATTGAGTATAAAAGTTGGCAAATTGTGTTACAGCTCTATAAAACTTTAGGCCACATTTGGAACACCGAGTTTAGTTCTGGTTACTGCAGGAAGGAAGTGGAAAGGGTGCAAAAGAGGTTTACCAGGATGTTACTTGAATTGCATTGTATTAGCTATAAGGAGAAGCTGGATAAACTGGGATTATTTTCACAAGAGACTCAGAGGCTGATGGGCAACCCAATAGAAGGATAGAAAATCATGAGAAGTGTGGGTGGATCCACAAGGGTGAATAGTCGGAATCTTTGTCAGAGGGTGAAAATGTCATATACTAGGGGACATTGGTTTAAGGTGAGAGGGGAATTTTTTTGAAGATGTTCATTGCAAGCTTATTACAAAGAGTATGGTATGTACCTGGAAAATGGTAGAAGCAGATATAATATCAGTCAAGAAGCATTTGGATGGACACATGAACAGGTAGGGAATAGAAGGATATGTCCCTTGTGCAGGCAGATGGGATTAGTCTAGCATGGCAATAAAGTCAGCAGATACATGGTGGGCCGAAGGGTCTGTTCCTCTGTTATACTACTCTATGTTCAATGTAGAACCCTAATATTCCACAACTTTGGATGGGACTGTGTGCAGATGATTGCTGTGACAGCAATAAACCATGACGTCAATGCAAGGAATAAAACAGTGTGCCCAGATGACAATTTCATGATTTTTGGTCAAGGCCTCAATTTTTTAAAAAAGGGCCACAAATTTGGGTTGAACACAATCAACAATCTGGGTACACATTATGCTCAAACTGTCAGACCTTGGGGAATGAAGCTGCAGCTATTCGCACAGTCATCACAAAACTTGAAAGATTTTATCAACGTTTGCAAAATTTCCAATCTAACTATTTTTTATAGGCCAAGTTGCTGTACTTAACAAGAATTCCTGTGCATTCCTAATAAATGGTGAATAGCTAAGCTCTTTTCCCCAGGATAGGGAAATACAAAACTACAGGGCATAGGTTTAAGGTGAGAGGGGAAAGATTTAAAAAAGGCCTAAAGAGCAACTTGTACACGCAAAAAATGATGTCTATATGGAACAATTATATACTGGATAGTATTGGATACTGGTACAATTACAGTAGTCTTCCCAAACCTGCCAGGGATACGTTCCAAGACTTACAGCGGAAGCCTGAAACAGTGGATAAGAGCGAACTCATTCATTTTAATGGGCAATTTACCTTCCTGGCAGCCCTCTGGTCCATGGTTCTTGAAGGTCCCTATAATATGTTCGGCCTGCAGCAAACTACAGGTAATTAAAACCGTGGAAAACAATTCCGCGTATACGGGTGTCGCCCTGTACAACATTTAAAAGGCATCTGGGTGGGTCTATGAATCGAAGGGGATTAGAATTAGAATTCTTACTGTGTGGAAACAGGCCCTTCAGCCCAACAAGTCCACACCAATCCTCAGATTATCCCACCCAAACCCTTTCCCCTAACTCATACACCTAATCATCCCGGAACACTACGGGCAATTTAGCACGGCTAATTCACCTAACCTGCCCATCTCTGGATTGTGGGAGGCAATCCATGCAGACACGGGGAGAATGTGCAAACTCCATACAGGCAGTCACCCAAGGCTGGAATTGAACGAGGATCCCTGGTGCTGTGAGACAGCAGTGTTAACCATTGAGCTACATGCCACCCCTGCAGTACAAGCCAAATGCTGGCAAATTTGACAAGATGAACTTTGGATATCTGGTCAGCAGTGAAGAGTTGGAGCAAAGGGTCTGTTTACATGCTGTACATCTCTGAATCTAAATAGCTTTTAGTTGAAGGTAAGTAGTTATGAAGTATCAACAAATAACTCCACAGGTTAAAACTCTAAGCTCCTTGAATGCCCAAATCATACCCCCGCTGCCTCCCTACGCCTATCACAGACAAAAAAAATAATACTATGGATGGAAGGAAAAACTGGGGAGGTCATTGAATGATCCCTGTCTACAGAGTTTGCTGAAATAATCTTTTTGGTTTGCTAGGATTTGTTTCTCCTTGATCTCTCTTCTCCAGGGATTTCCAATTATTTGCAGGAGTAACAGAATGGCTAGCTTCATACTTTGAAATTTTCTGACATTGTGGTTAAAAACAAAAGCTTACACCCACTGGTGAGGGAATATAAACTGGCATACTTCAGTGTTCTGACATTTTTTAACTGCAGGACAAAGTGCATCACCATCATCTGTGGGCATCCAAAGGCTTCTGGATATCTTGTGCATACCCAGAAGCTGATCAGTTCCTGGGAGCCATTCACATCATTGTTGGCAGGCAGAAGGCTTTTGTCACTAACAACCCAATCAGCCATTCGGCTACAAAACAGTAATTGCTGGAAAAACTGACCAAGTCTGGCAGCATTTGTGGAGCAAAATCAAAGTTAATGTTTCAGGTCCAGTGACCCTTCCTCAGAACTGATGGTAATCAGGGAAAGGATTTTTATGAAGAATATAGGGGAGGGGGTAAAGAGAGAAAATGATAGGTTGAAATAGAGGCCACAAAGGGAGAAAAACAGTTGGACAGACAAAGGATTGGATAGCTATCAGCCTAGGAGGATGAATAGCTACTAATGGGTCTGTTAGTAGCTAATAATAGGTTGTGTGCAACCGCAGACTGTGTTAACAAGGTCTGGTGTGTTGAGGATTGGGGCAAGGGCATGGGTGAAGGTGCCTTAAGCCCTATCATTGTTAAATTCATTATTAAATCCAGAAGACTGTAGAGTTTGCAAGAAGAAAATGAGGTGATGTTCTTCTAGATTGCACTGAGCTTCGCTGGAGCACTGCAGCAAGCCTGAGACAGATGTTGGCCAGAGTGCAGGGTGGTGTATTGAAGTAGCAGGCAACTGGTAACTCAGAGTCATCTTTTGCAGAACGTAGGTGTTCCATGAATTGGCCACCCAATCCACACTTTGTTTCCCAATATAGACAAGACCACATTGTGAGCAGCAAATGCACTAGACTAGCTTATGTGACATGCAGGACAAAGTGCTTGGACTCTTGAATACTGAGGAGGAAGGAAGTAAATTGACAGGTGTTTCATCTTCTACGGTTGCAAGGAAAGGTGCCATAGAGCTCAAGGTGTGGGGGCATTGGGAGTGAAAGAGGAGTGGACCAGGGTGTCCCAGAGGAAACAGTCCTTGTGTAAGGATGATGGGAGAGGAATATGTGTCTGGTGGTGGCATCGCGTTGAAAGGCAGCTTATGATTCCCTGGTTGTGGATGCTGGTGGGGTTGGTAGGTGAAGACAGGGGAGACCATATTACTCATGTGATGGAAGAGAGGGGATGAGGGAGGGCTGAAGTGTGGGAGATACGTCAGACCCAGCTGATGGCCCTGTCAACAGCAATGTTGGGAATCCTCATTTAGGTGGGCTCCTTGTCAAAGTTGGCTTCATTAGGACAGAGGAACTGGGAAAATGCAATTCAGTCTTTACAGAAAGCAGGGTGTGAGGATGTAAAGTGAAGGTAACTTGGGAGTCGGTTGATTTTTAGTGGATACTGGCGGTCAGTCTATCCCCAGAAATGGAAACTGAGATGTCGAGGAAGGGAGGATCAGATGGGCCACTTGAATTGAGAATGGGGCAGAATTGGAAACAAAGCTTTGAAAGAGAGAGGGAAGCAGCACCAATGATATCATTGATATACCAGAGAAAGATTGTGGGTAGGACTAAAACAAGGAATGTTCCAGATACCCCACAAAGAGACCGACATGACTGGGGCTTATGTGGCTACCCATTTCCAAACCTCTGATCTGAAGAAAGTGAGAGAATTTAAAAGAGAAATTGTTCAGGGTGAGGACAAGCACAACTAGGCGGAGGAGGGTAGTGGTGAATGGGGATGGGTCAGGCCTTTGTTCTAGATAGAAGTGGAGAGCCCTGAGACCATCCTTGTGGGGGATGATGTGTAAAGGAATTGCATGTCCATGGTAAGAAGGAGGCAGTTGGAACCCACAAACTGGAAATTCTGAAACTGATGTAAAGCATCAGAGGAATCGCAGATGCAAGTGGGAAGGCACTGGACAAGGGGAGAATCAAATAGTGATAGGAAAGGAAGAGTTCTGTGGGCCAGGAGCAGGCTGAAACAATGGGCCTGACTGGGCAGCCCTATTTGTGAATCTTTGGTGGGAGGTAATAGTGGGCTCTGTGGGATTGGGAGGCTATCAGTTTAAAGGCAGTGGGGGCGATGGGGGAAGAAGATCATCAGACAAAATGAGATTGGTGACTGTAATTGACACAATGGCCTGATGTTTCATCATGGGGTCATGGTCTGGAGGAGACAGGAAGAGGTATTTGATAGCTTGCACTCAGCCTCTGTAATGTAGCAGTCGGTCCGCCAGCACTCCCCTTGTCAGCAGGTTTCGTTACAAAGTCAGTGTTGGATCTAAGAGTACAAAGTGCAGTCAGTTCATGGGGAGATAAGTTAGAATGGGTGAGGGGATAGAGAAATTGAAGTGATGTAAGTCACATCGACAGTTCTCAATGAACAGGTCAAGTGCAGGTAAAAGACCAGAGAGGAGGGGTCCAGGTGAAAGGAACATATTGGAGGGTGGCGAAGGAGTCTGCGATGCAGAGAGGACTCTTGTTTAAAGAAATGGGCACAGAGGCGAAGGTGACGGAAGAAGAGGTCAATGTAGATAATTCAAATTTGTGTTAACTGCTGTCCTTGCTACTTTAATGGCCAGAGACGATTGTGGTCAGAAACCTCCAACCAAAATAATCTTAGCTGATTCACCTAAAAAGAGCCTCTGCCTGTCAGATATGAACCTCTGTAGAAGGTGATGTTAATACAGGCTCAACTTTAGAGATCCGTTATACAGGAACCTATTCTTTTCAAATGAGGTTTTGATTTAGATTTTATTGTCATGTATACTCAAGTACTGAGTACAGTAAAAAGTGTACAGTGTCACCATTCCTGGCACCATCTTAGATACGAAAATGTGTTTCTGAAAAAGCGCAGCAGCTGCTGCGCTTTTTCAGCAACACATTTTCAGCTCTGATCTCCAGCATCTGCAGACCTCACTTTCTCCACCATCTTAGATACCTAGGTACAAAATCTTAAATACAAAAATAGAAAAATAAAGAAATAAGTTTAAAAAGTTATCTTATTAGTATAAAGTTAAACATTACAGGCCTTTAAATATGACTTTTATTCCTGGCATTTACAAGCAAGATCCCTACAACTTATGTTTCCAAGAAAGCACTGATGAAATCAGTCACACATCTTAAAATCAGCAAATCAGGTCTCATGAGGCAGCATTTAATGTTGAGGAAATGAAATAGAACAAACTAAGTTTTGATCACCGTGCAGCTGCTATTAAAATTGAAGGTGTCTATTTTCACTGGTTCTGCTCAAAATCTCAGCAAAAATGGTTAACTTTTGGAGAAGGAAAGTAAGGGGTTAAAATCTGAAGAAACTGAATGCTCAACACAGGCTCCAGCTGTCCCTAGCCTACAAGGATTCTTCACCTGATGGAACAGAGGAACAAGACATAGACATCCGAGTGCAGTGGAAAGGAAATGTTCAGTAGCATGCTGCAAACTTTAAATGGCAAGCTGGATGAAGAACATCAAGTTGTACATGACATGAAAACCTTGTTAGCCACTACTGTTCAGCACATTGGGGAAAACGAAGCAAAAATATCATCCCTGAGTAAAATGACAGTTTTTCAGAGCAACAAGCAGATCTGTAAAGTGTATGGGCTTGCTCAACTCTACGTTTTAAAGAGAAATTGAACTCTGTAGGTGACGCTATCCCTTTTTATTCCATTATTCACTTGATCCAATTAATTGCATTGATTGATCTTAACTGTATCTTATTTCTGAGGTCCATGATCTCTCTCTTTTTATGGAATTATGCTTCAAGGGATATTTATCGTGTTAAGAATTATGGATAAATTATTGAGCAGCAGGTCCCATTTTTATATGCAAAGGACACTTCTATAACATAATTCTCATTTAAGTAATTAAATTTGTCATTGAGAACAGGCATACATGGCAACTTGGAGCCCTCAAGCAGAAAAATCTGCATTAAGAACATATGAAAAATATGCTAACTCTAGTGGTCCAAATAAGTGAGCACAATATTCTGGCCACCTACAGTGAGGGATTCTAATAAAATGCAAGTGCCGACAAAGAGCCAATTTTAAGTGGGAAAATTTATTGCTGAAGTGGGAATAATTTAAAACTCCAAATTGCACATTGAACAGAATGATATCAGAGAGTGTGAAGAGTTAACTGTTGGGAGACAGGTTGGACTGTCTTGTCTTGTATTCTTTCATGATTAGATCACTGCTCAACCTACTTAAGGTGCTTAAAGTGGTGAAAAGATTCAGTAGTGTGGATTGAAAGGAATTAATTTTTTTCTGGTGGATGCATGGGCGGAACGGGCCGAAGCTTTAAATGGGCTTTAGGAATGTTGGTGGAGAAATTGACCTTTGACTCAAGGTAAAGGAACTCATTACACTTGACTGCCTGCACCTAAATAATTTGCACTTGCATGAATTTTTTTCAAGGAGGTGAAGGATATTTGTCTGTTAGGGAAGAATGTAAAGGGTATGGAACTAAGGCGAATGAACCAATGGAGATACAGTTTGGATATGATCTAATAGAATGCTAGAATGGTCTCAAGTGGCTGAATGGCCACTCTCAAACCTTTAATGCGGTAAAGCCCAAATGAACCAGAATCGGTAAGATTTTTAAAGAATCATGTTTTTAACTAAAGGAAAGATATTGTGAAACTTGAAAGGTTTCAGAAAAGATTTACAAGGTTGTTGTCAGGATTTGGAAGATTTGAGCTGGAGGGAAAGATTGAATGGGCTGGGGCTGTTTTCCCTGGAGTGTCGGAGACTGAGGGGTGGCTTTATAAAGGTTAATAAAATCATGAGGGGCATGGATAGGTGTAAACAGGCAAGGTCTTTTCCCAGGGGTGCGGGAATCTAGAACTAAAGAGCATAGGTTTAGGGTTAGAGTTGAAAGATTTAAAAGAGACCTAAGGGGCAACCTTTTCATGCAGGGAATGGTGGGCTACTGGACTGAGCTGCCAGAGGAAATAATGGAGGTGGGTTCAATTACAACATTTAAAAGGCATCTTGATGGGTATATGAATAGGAAGGGTTTGGAGGGATATGGGCCAAATGCCAGCAAATGGGACTAGAGTGATTTAAAACTTCTGGTCGGTATGATTGAGTCGGACTGAGAGCGTATTTCCATGCTCTATGAACATGTTTCCATTTTTTAAATTAAGTCAATCCGGAAACCATAGATTCACTGATTTTTAACCTGGAAGTGGTTTTAGTGGAATTACATGGACGAAACTTGGAAGTGCCAATGTAGATTGAAATCTACTCTCCCTACTCACTTGACTTCATTAATATTGGCTTCTGGATTTTGCATCTCTTCATTTTTCAGTGATGGTATCTCTGAGAGCGGATAAATAGTCAGAAATAAAATACTTGTCATCTAGTTCAGATGCCAGCTTAACTGCTGCCTTAGCTCTGCATTGATTCATTCCAGAGCCATGCCTTGAAACTCCTGAGAGGTGCTCTCTATCTCAGTGTTGTAATTCTCAGCAACTCTGTCAACCAGTAATCAAGTTGAATTTTTCCATCCTTTCTACTGTTGATAGAGATTGTTGTAGCATATTCCCCAGTACTTGGGTGAGTTGCTGATGCACCTCGAGTATTGTCCTTATCCATGAGAAACCTTGAAGTTCAACAGTACTGTCCAGCTGGCCAGTGCTTAAAAAGGGCTCCGCTACAAACCCAGATTCTCTACAGCTCTTCCTCCCACCAATGTTTCCTTATGCTCAGTTCTGAAGTCTGTGAAATCACGAGGGGAAAATTGGACTACCTCCCTGAGTAGATACACTGAAGTGCTGGTTTTCTTTGCTACTCCATGATTCTATTATCATGGAATAGTGTATTCTCCAAAAGGAATGAATGTCCTGTGATACTCACTACATGTGTGATTGTACCTGGAAAAAAAAACAACAAAAAAGTGTAATTTAGTCATCCAACAGTTACAAGGTTGACAAACATCAGATTCAGTCTTCAAATAATTTTAATCAGTGGTTGAATGAAAAGAGAGAGTGAGTGAGTGAGTGAGTGTGTCAGAGACATTTGTAATTCTGTAACCAGCTGTCTTTGAGCTCCTTGTTTCTACGTCTCTGACCGAGATAGGTACAGGTGTACCACTCCATGGTGAGAATTTGTGAGATGGACTGCTATGGTCCAGCTCCGTACTTCGTCCCTGTGTGTTTTGTTCTTTTCTCTTCCTGAGTCAGAAATCACAAACTTGCAAGAGTTACACAAAGTTACACTTTAAAGGTGAGTTACACACCCAATTGACATAACATACTCAGGCGGGGTGACTTTGAAACATAGACATTAGAGTACACAATGATTGTGGTCAGTTTTATTTCATTCACAGCATGTGGGTTCTTCTTTTATTCATTCTGTGGGATATAGGTAAAATAGTGGTTACTTATACAAAGTAAATGAACTCACACCAGTGTGTAATTGCCATGAGCTGAGTCAACAAGAATGGAAACTATGTGGAGGAAATGCATAATTGTTTTTTTGTACTAGCTAAAAATCTATGCAAGAAAGAAACGGGACTGCAAAACAATGGTAGATTACTGGCGACTAGATAAGATGCTGAGAGGGGAGGCACAGATGGAGGGAGTAGGTAATGGTAAGGAAAGGATATGCCTAACAATGACCCACAGCAGGATGAGGTCAAACGGCCTTGTGAGGCCAGAAATAAGCATTTTATCACAGACAAAGCCGGATAAGGCAAGAGATAAACAGGAGTAATGGGTACCGGTCTTAGGGAAGTGGAGCAATGAAATAAAAAAAACATAGAAACCAAATTATATAAATATCGAGTTTTCGTTGAATTCGGAGTGTGAGTCCCTTACCTTGTAGACAGACAGTGGACATCACACCCTCTTGCAAGAGTAAAATAAAGGACACTACTGATTCTGATTTTGTCTCGGACTGAAATTATTGAAGTGTGTGAGCTTAGTTTCTCACAACTCACTGGCGGGGCTAACATTTATAGCTCGTTGCTAGTTGTGCTTAAAGTGTGGTGAGCTGCCTTCTTAAATCACTGCTGTGGGTATGAAAGGTGCTGTCTCAGGAATCCTGGGTGAATTTCTCCAGTGCATTTTGTAGATGGTGCACTCTGCTGCTGGAGGACTGAATGACACCACAAACAATCAAGTGGGCTGCAATTTGCTGGATGGTGTCAAAAATTCTTAAGTGTTGTTGGAGTAGCATCCATCTAGGCAAGTGCATTCTAGGTATATTCCATCACATTCATGACTTGTGCCCTGTAGACATTGAACAGACTATGCGGAGTCAGGCGCTGAGTTATGGGGCTACAGTACTCCTAGCCGCTAACCGTGTAATTGTAGCCACAGCACTACTGTACTAATGCAGTTGAGTTTCTGGTCACTGGCAAAGACTGGTTGCTACAAAATATTGAGGGCTATGAAGTGTTGTAGAATGATGGAAAGGTTTGGAGGAGGTGAGTTAAAGTGCAATATGTTGCTAAATCTGCAAATGTGCTAACTTATCTCCCACATGATTAGGTCAATTAATCAGCACAACAAAATTGCTGCTCAGTTACCTTCAACCACTGCATTCTTGGTGAGAGGACCGTTTTCATAATCTCATGGCTGAAGAAAAATATATAACAAGTGCCTCTGATTTCGACAGCTGTACTTCCATGGCTTCATCATGAAATCCCACATTCAGCCCTTAACAATCTTCTCCTTAAATACAGCTGAGATTGCAACACCTGGGTGAACATCATCCTGGCTGCACAATGAGGAGATGCTTATCATCCTTCTCTCTTCACTAAGCAGTATGGTGAGACTGATATGTCACTGACCTGGGAGAAGTACATGGTGAAAAGAGCTGTTAATGTGGGAACTCCTATCAAAGTGCTCCCATTTCTAACCCATTGCCTTCTGGTCCCCAGTCAGCTGCAGGCTAACACGATTGCCTCTCCTCCTGATGTGAGTCTTGCCTTGGTGATGGAGTATTCCTTTGTTAGAATCCACAGTGGGTCAGCCATCAGGGCAGAAAGTGAACAGTTGCTTTTGCCTTACTTGAAATAATGTAACAAGTTTTCATAGAAGCAGTAAACAGAAACATAATTTGAAGGGATTGTAACTTACCCAAAGGTATACATACAGACATTTTGACAAAGTGTTTAATTTTTTTAACAGATATCACGCAAAATGGAATTGATCGAAAAATCATTCAACCTTTTACATATCAATGCATTCCTGAGATCAACTCATCCTTTTGTTTGTTTCTCGATGCTAGGAAAAAGTGACTTACCTCAGGAGTCAGGCCTCCATTTTTACAGAACAGCAAGGAGAGAGGGTGGAGAGAAGTGAGGGCTGCCGGGAAGGGAGAGCGTGAGAACTGTTTTTAAAGGAGCAGCAGAGAGGGAGAGGCCACAATGAGGCGCAGAGGGCTGCTGGGTATATATTTGGGCAGAGGCTTGAATCCCAAGACATTACACGTGTAGTTTCTTCCACCCGCCTTCCTCCTCAAACCAAAAGAAAGGACTCTCTTGTGTTGCTAAGATGAGGCATTTCAACTGATATTTCTTATGTATCGTGTGATTGATTAAAAGTTTACTATTAGTTGGTTAGTTGAATAAAACCACAGAGAAGTACTAGAAATTATTTAACTCATAAATTTGTCTAAATTAATTAAATAAGTAGTTATGGCTGGACAGGTGATGTGCTGTAGCTGTATGATGTGGGAGCTGGCTGATCCCATTGTGAATGGCAGTGACCACATCTGAAGCAAGTGCTGATTGCTGGAAGAACTCCAGATCGGACTTGATGATCTGGAAACTGAGCGTCAAACACTGCGGCACATTCGGGAAGGAAGACCTTTGTTTCAGGAGGCAGTCACACCCTTGTTAAGAATGAAATTAAATCTATGGTACTGACTGACATAGGGTCAGGTGATGTGGAGTCTGTGTGGGTGGAGTTGGGGAACCATAAAGACAAAAAAAAAACATACTGAGAGTTATATACAGATCTCCCAGCAGTGGTCAGGATCAGGGACGCAAGATGTGCCACGAAATAGATAGAGCATATCAGAAAGGCAAGGCCACTGTGATCATGGGGGACTTCAATATGCAAATGGGCTAAGTGAATAATGTTGCCAGTGGACCCAAAGAAATGGAATTCACGTAATGCTTACAAAATGGCTTTTTGGATCAACTTGTAATGTAGCCCACAAGGAAGCAGGCTATTCTAGACTTAGTGCTATGTAATGAGCCAGACTTCATAAAAGATCTTAAAGTAAGGGAACATTTAGGAGGCAGTGATCATAATTTGGTAGAGTTCAGTCTGCAGTTTGAAAAAGAGAAGGCAAAATCGGATGTAATGGTGTTACAGTTAACTAAAGTTAATTATAGGGGCATGAGAGAGGAACTGACAAAAATCAACTGGAAGCAGAACCTAGTGGGGAAAGATAGTAGAGCAACAATGGCAGGAGTTTCTGGGTGTAATTGAGGACGCAGTACAGAGGTTCATCTCAAAGAAAGATTATTCGAGGGGAGATTAGACAGCAATGGTTGATAAAGAAAGTCAGGAAATCTCTCAAAGAAAAAGAGAGAGCCTATAAAGTGGCCAAGAGCACTGCAAAATCAAAAGATTGGGAAGACGACAAAAACAAACAGAGGATAACAAAGAGAGAAATAAGGAAGGAAATGATCAAGTTTGAAGGTAAGCTAGCCAGTAATATTAGAAATGATAGTAAAAGTTCCTTTCGATACATAAAAAACAAATGAGAGGCAAAAGTAGAAATTGGGCTGCTCCAAATTGATGCAGGAAGGCTAGTGCTGGGAGATAAAGAAATAGCTGAAGAGCTTAATAAGTATTTTGTGTCAGTCTTCACAGTGGAAGGCATGAGTAATATTCCAACAATTAAGGAGGGTCAGGGGGCAGAGTTGAGTATGGTAGCTGTTACAAAAAAGAAAGTGCTAGAAAAACTAAAAGGTCTAAAAGTTGATAAATTTCTTGGCACCGATGGACTACATCCTCGAGTTCTGAGGGAGGTGGCTGAGGAAATAAAGGAGGCATTGGTTGTGATCTTTAGAAAATCACTGGAGTCAGGGAAAGTCTCAGATGGTTGGAAAATCACTGTTGTAACCCCTTTGTTCAAGAAAGAATTGAGACAAAAGATGGAAAATTATAGCCTGATTAGCCTAACCTCAGTTGTAGGTACATTTCTAGAATCTGTCGTTAAGGATGAGATTTCTAAATTCTTGGAAGTGCGGGGTCAGATTAGACAAAGTCAGTATGGATTTAGTAAGGGTAGGTCATGCCTGACAAACCTGTTACAACTCTTTGAAGAGGTAACAAGTAGACTAGACCAGGGAAACCCAGTGGATGTTATCTATCTAGACTTCCAAAAGGCCTTTGATAAGGTGTCTCATGGGAGGCTGTTGAATAAGGTGAGGGCCCATAGTATTCGAGGTGAGCTACTGGTGTGGATTAAGGATTGGCTGTCTGACAGAAGGCAGAGAGTTGGGATAAAAGGTTCTTTTTCAGAATGGCAGCCAGTGACAAGTGGTGTCCCACAGGTTTCAGTGTTGGAGCCGCAACTGTCCTCTTTATATATGAATGATCTGATGAAGGGACACAATTTGCTGATGATACGATATTAGACAGACAGACTGGTAGTACTGAGGAAGAGGGGAGGCTACAGAAAGATTTAGATAGTTTAGGAGAGTGTTCCAGGAAATTCAACATGAGCAAATGCGAGGTCTTGCACTTTGGGAAAAAAGAATACAGGCATGGACTATTTCCTAAACAGTGAGAAAATTCATAAAGCCAAAGTACAAAGGGATCTGAGAGTGCTAATCCAGGATTCTTTCCAGGTTAACTTGCAGGTTGAGTCCATGATTAAGAAAGCAAATGTAATGTTATCAATTATCTTAAGAGAGTTGGAATGTAAAAGCAACAATGTACTTCTAAGAATTCATAAAGCTCTAGTTAGGCCTCATTTAGAACACTGTGTCCAATTTTGGGCCCCACAGCTCAGGAAGGACATACTGGCACTGGAGCGTATCCAGCGGAGATTCACGCTGATGATCCCTGGAATGGTAGGCCTAACATGTGATGAATGACTGAGGATCATGGAATTATATTCATTCGAGGTTAGAAGGTTGAGGGGAGATCTAATAAAAACTTACAAGATAGTGCATAGCTTAGAAGGGGTGGATGCTGGGAATTTGTTTCTGTTAGGCAGGGAGACTAGGACCCGTGAGCACAGCCTTAGGGGGGGGTCAATTTAGAACGGAAATGAGGTGACATTTCTTCAGCCAGAGAGTGGTGGGCCTGTGAAATTCATTGCCACAGAGCACAGTGGAGGCCAGGACGTTAAATGTCTTCAAGGCAGAGATTGATAAATTCTTGATCTCGCAAGGAATTAAGGGCTACGGGCAGAGTGTGGGTAAGCGGAGTTGAAATGCCCATCAGCCATGATTAAATGGCGGAATGGACTTGATTGGCCAAATGGCTTTACTTCCACTCCTATGTCTTATGGTCTTATAGGATCTATTGAACACATTTTCAATTGGCAGATGAATGTCTAAAGGACTTTACAAATTGTTGGCATTAGTAACAGCTAGTTTTGTTTGGGATATTTCTCAAAAATGAGCCTCTGTTATATTAGAATAGCCCTGACAGTGATGTCAGCAGCTGGTCAGATGATTGGGCCCCTTCTTTATTCTCCCGATCCTTTATTTCAGTGTTCTTCACCTCTGAGGTTAAGTGATAAGATTTTTTGATCTCCTCTTACTGTGAAGTTCTCTCTGGTGAGTCTCTGTCTCATGCATTGTCTCTTTCCAAAAATGTAGGTCATCCAACCTGTGAATAGTGATTATGTTTCTCTTGAGATGTGGTGATTAAAAACATCTGGGGAAACTCCAGTCAAATCTTGTCCAAAATGAAATAGCAGGAACAATGTATGTGGGTATGTTCAGATTGGACAATGATCAGCTTCAGTAATTCAGACTCTGCTCCCTTTTCTTGGTCTGTTTTCAGGTCCAGGGTTCGAACTATGTTCTACAGCAATAATTAATTTCCTGCACTCAATTACAAATTAATCATACACATACGTTAATCCTGGAGGTTGGTGTGTTGGAGTCAGGTTGTGCTCCTAATCTTTAAAAAAGACACTAACTTTTACCTCCATCTGCTCCCAAGTCACTCAAAGTCTCCAAAGGTGACTTTGGATGAAACTTTGTTAATCACTGTCATTTGTTATTGAGAGCCATTGGAAAAGTTCTGCGAACTGTCAGCTGTTCAGCTGGAGAATAATGGTGCCTATGAAAAGATGGAAGTTTGTGTCTGGGGTGGGTGGCTATGATGGAGGCAGAACAGAGACCAGGGAGATTTTCTGCTGTGACCCCTGTTTATACACAGCACTTGGACTGTCAGTGGCTGGAAAGCATCAAGTCAAATGAAATTTTTTTAATATATTGATAAAACTGAAAATATTGAAAAATTATTATTTGAATTTGATTTGTGGATTCCTCCAGGTCTGACGTGTACATATGGCCATGCAAATCTCTAGCTTATTATTTTGTGAGTTGTTTATGGATTGTCAGAATAATGCACACTGCAAGGCCAGAATGCTGGAGCAAAGATAAAAAAGCAATAATGCTCAAAATTTATCATAATAAAAATGCAGGGATAAGAAAAGGACACTCATAAGTTTCATATATATATGTGTGTGTTCTTTAAATAAGAAGTATCCATACGTTTAAAATGGGTTGTCTATTCTCGTACAAACATGCAAGTGGAAACCTACTTTGCCTGCATTGGATGATGCTGAGTTAGAAATGTCACTGAGACACTTGGGAAATAGAGAGACTTGAGAGCAGTTTTAGGTTTCAGCTGTGTTACTTGGTTACCAGCCTGAGTTTGGGTAACATTTCCAGGTTGCATTCTGACAGCAAAGTCACACCCACGCAGTGTCGATATTTAGGATTCTTGCCACTCATATTAGCATATGTTCAAACGTGAAGTGGTCATCGATTCATGTACATGGCCAGTGTAAATACATTATAATTAGAACGCAGCCAATATGAAGTTAGGAGTATTTTTTAAAAAATCACTTATGGAATGCAATTGCTGCTGGAAAGGCTGACATTTATTGCCCATCCCTAATTGCCCTTGAGATGTTGTTGCTGTGCCACCTTCTTGAGCTACTGTAATGCATATGGATTATAACTTCTCATGATAGTTTTTGAGAGAACTGTACAGCTTTCCAGATCCTTTCAGAAGGTAATTGAGTCATGTACTGTGTCACTAAGGGTCAGATATCACACTCAAGCTGGAAGAGACAAAGGTGCCAGGTTTCCTTTCCAAAGGGCATTGATGAACCAGATATACAGCAATCTAACAATGTACCGTTGTCATTACCAATACTAACTAAAAGTAACTGAGTTTAATTTCAAGAAATTACCATAGTAGAATTTGAATTTATGTTTCCAGGTTTTTGGATTGCTAGTCCAGTAACCACTATATTACCACATCACAAGACCATAAAAACCATAAGAAATAGGAACAGGAGAAGGCCAATCGGTTTCTCAATCTTGCTGTGCCATTCAACAGGGTTATGGCAGATCTGACATTCCACATATCCACTTTGCTGCACTTTCAAAAATCTAACTATCTCAGCCTCAAATATACACAAGACCCCACAGCTGTCTGTGGCAAGGAATTCTAAAATGTCCTCAGAAGAAATTTCTCTTCAGCTTAGTCTTAAATTGCTGCCTTTGTTGTTCAGAGATAATGCCCTCTGGTCCTAGACTGTCCCATGAGGGGAAACATCCTTTCAGCATTTACCCTGTTTAAGGCCCTTTAGAATGCTATATGTTTCAAATAGATCATTTCTCATTCTCCTAAACTCCAGTGAATAAAGTCTCAACTTGTACACAATCATTCTGTACCAGGGATCATCCTGCTAAATCTTCTCTGAACCATCTCCAATGAAATTATATCTTTTTTTAAATAAGGGGACCAAAACTTCTCACATTATCTAGATGTGGTCTCACCAGCACCTTATACAGTTACCGTAAAACGCTTCTGCTCTTGAACTCTAACCCCCTTGAAATAAGGGCTGACATTCCATTAGCTTTCTTGATTACCTGCTGCACCTGTGTGTTAGATTTCTGTTTTGTGTACAACTCCCTTTGTGTTGCAAGTTTTGCAATTGGCCTCACCAATGTTCTGTACAATCTCAGCATGACTTCCCAACTCCTATACTCAAGAGCTGAGCAATGAAAGCAAATGTGCCAAACAGCTTTTCAACCACCCTGCCTATGTGTGACACACACTTCAAAGAATTATGTACCTACATCCCTAGATCCCTCTGTTCAACAACATTACATGAGGACCTACTATTTACTGTATAATAGTTGTTGTTCCAAAATGCCATATCTTACATTTATCCCTTTGTGCAATTATTTTTCCATTTAAATAACACTGTTAGACTTATGGAATCATACAGCACGGAAACAGACCCTCCAGTCCAACCAGTCCACGCTGAACATAATCCCAAACTAAACTAGTCCCACCTACTTTCTCCTGGCTCATGTCCCTCCAAACCTTCCTTATTCATGTATCTATCCAAATGTATTTTAAACATTTGGAATTGTACCCACATCTACCACTTTCTCAGGAAGTTCATTCCACATGTGAGCCTTCCTCTATGTTTAAAAAAAAAGTCTCATGTCTTTTTTAAATCTCTTACCTCTCACCTTAAATGTGCCCCCTAGTCTTGAAATCCCCATCCTAGGGAAAAGACGCATACCATTAACGCTATCTACATGTCTCATTATTTCATAAACTTCTATCAGATCATCTACAAACAAGAAACAAGGGTCGACCACTCAGTCTTTCAAGCCAGCTCCATCATCCAATAAGATAATGACTGGTCAGATTTAACCTCAACTCTATATTCCGACATATCACTGGTCATCTTTCAGCTTCTTGGTGATTCTCCCACAAGAGAAAACATCTATTCCACACCCACCCAGTCAAGTCCCCATAGGATCTTGTGTTCAAATAACTCATCTCTCATTCTTCCAAACTGTAGAGTATACAGGCCTCATCTGTGCAGCTTTTCCATAAGATTCTAAGACATAAGAGCAGAAATTAGGCCATTCAGTCCAAGTCAGCTCCACCGTTCAATCATGGCTGATACCTTTCTTATTCCCATTCTCCTGCTTTCTCCCCATAACCCTTCATACTCAAGAACCTATCTCAGTCTTAAATATACTTGATGACCTGCCCTCCCTAGCCTTCTGTGGCAATGAATTCACTAGGAGGTAATCTGCTCATTCCAGGTATTAGACTGTTAAAGAAGCTTAACCTAGGAGATTGGCACTAGATTAAAGAGCCACTTTTAGTGCAATAGGCCTAATGGTCTCCTATTACACTGTAAAATCTTTGTTTCTGTAAAATTTCTCAAGTGCTTCCAAAGCATTAACATCCTTCCTTCTGTAAGTAGTAACCAGTACCATATACAGTATTCCCGAGTTTCACTAATGCCAGTATAACCAAAATATAGCCTCCCTACTCTTTCATTTAATTCCCCTTGCAATAAACCATAACATGCCATTACCTTTCCTCACTGCTTACTAATCTGCCCATTATCACATTGGTATTTTTGGGAGCTTGCATGCAGAGTTTGGCCTTTCCACACAGAGGAAAGGCCAAGTACTAACTTATACGTCATGTTCTGCTGTTATTGAGTTATTAATAGAGCAGAGATCAGAAGACAAATACTGGATATCCCAGTATATCCATGTGTTTATTTTCTCTTACGAAGCTGGGTGTGCAAAGCTGGTAAAATCCTTGAGAACTCACCAAAGAATAGACAGCAACAACAGTTTTATTGAAAGCTAGTTATTTTGAGTCACAAATTTGCAACCAGCATTTTTTTAAGCTGACGACTGAATGCAAAAGTAGACAGAATGCTTAACATAACTTGCCAAACTTGTGGATCAGTGGGTAGCATTCTCAAAGAGTTGTGGGATTAAGTCTTACTTCAAGCACTTAAACTGAAGTGCACTACCACAGCATCACTACACCAGAACTTCTTTGCCTGCCCTCTCGGATGGATGTAAAAGATTGCACTTTGAAAAGCAGAGGGGGGGTTCCCCTGGCCAAAGATTAATCTTCTAAAAAAATTAAAGACATTTTCAAAGCAGTTTCTACAGAGTTATTACACATCTGTAGAATCAGAATCTCTACTGTGTAGAAACAGACCACACGGCCCATCAAGTCCAGATCAACTCTCCAATAAGCACCTCACCCAGACCCATGCCCCTAATCTATCCCCATAACTCTACATTTCCCATGGATAATCCACCTAGCCTGCACACATTTAGACTGTGGAGAAAATCAGAGCATTTGGATGAAACCCATGCAGACATGAGAACATGCAAAATCCACACAGACAGTTGCCCAAGGCTGGAACCAAACCAGGTCCCCAGCACTGAGGCAGCAGCGCTAACCACTGTGCCAGCATGCCATTCTAGAGCATGTGAGACTTGAAGCTGATCCTCCTGACTCAAAGGTAGGGACACTACCACTGCAACACAAGCAGTCTCAATAAGCAATACAGTCATTGCTTTATTGCAGTTTTCTGTTAAAATTGACTGTGTTTCTGACATGTGGACCAGTGGCTATAACTCCATTGTACCTAAAGGACAAACTAAATGGTCCCTTTCTAAAGGAAAGTGGATAATTTTTTGAAGAGAAAAGATCTGCAGACCCTCTGGGCAATGGCATTAGAGTGAGATTAGCCAATTTGCAGAGATCCCACAGGCTGAATGCCAAAAGAAACTTTTGTCTTGCTCTGCCCAGAACCACTCTGCCTCATGACTTGGTGCACTTATTAAATCTCGTCATCTCTTCTCTTCCCACTCTCTGCCCACCCCAAAAAGAAAACAATGCGGAGTTAGAACAGAGATATGACACAGGAAAGAATATCTGGATGAGGGAAAGAAATGGGAGATAAAAAAGAAAAAGTTGCAAAATATCACATTTCATAATCGAGGAACAATTCACTGTCACATTTTTGACGTTTTTTTCTGGCCAGAGGGTTTTGTACAGTGACATGGACAATGTGTATTGTTCACACAACATTGTTCATCCAGCATGTTCTAGCATGTTTCATTGTGAACAATTTCAAAGTTGGTCTTTTTTTTGTGTTGTTTATTTAATTGGTGGTCATATTGGAAAGGGAATGGGAAAGGGAATTAAAATGGCGGTGACTGGGCGGTCCAGTCAGCCCTGCTGGCTCAGCTGAGATGCTTGGGGAACTGTTCCCTACTGGTCTCCCTAATGTAGAGAAACATTGGGAGCAACTGATGCAGTAAACAGAGGTTCACCAACCTCTCTTTTAACCTAATTTATGCATCAGGTGCTACCAATGTGGTCTTCTCTACATCAGGGAGGCCCAATTTAAACTTAGGGAATGGTTTGCCAAGCATCTCAACTGTGCCCGCAGGGACTGACTAGACCTCCCAGACACCACCCATTTTAATTCCCCTTCCCACTTCCTTTCCAATATGACCATCCTTGGCCTCCTCCATTGCCACAATGAACCAAACCACAAATCTTCTGTCTGGGCAGCCTACAGCCCGGAGGACTCATCATTGAGTTCTCCAATTTCAACCAACCTCCCTTCCTATCCCTTGACTCCCTTCTCAACCCCTTCCTCCTTTCTTCCCCTCCCTGCCACCTACTGGATTCATTCCTCCCATTGACCAACCAGGTTGTACCCTCTGTCTTTCTTCACCTATCCCTACTTCACCACTCTGCCCCTGCCACCCCTTTATCTGCAGCTCGCCATACACCCACCCCTAGTCCTGAAGAAAGGTTACAGCCAAAATGTTGACTTCTCTACCTCCTGATGCTTGCTGTGTTCTTCTAGCCTCCTGCCTGTCTACTTTGGATTCCAGCATCTGCAGTTTTTTGTCTCTAATGCATCTGCATACCTACTTACAGCCACAAGTGTACAAGGACCACCCAGGTTTCATTATTCCACCCTCTTTCCCAATTTATCTTACCTTGAGAACTCTGGTCACTAAAGCTTATTGAGCATTACAGTCATATCCTGGGAGCTAAACTGCTTTTGCTGCAATGGAAATGTGGTCTTGTATTTTTGGATTTCTCTATTGGTTGGGGGAGAGGTATGACAGGTAAAATAAGTCTCCATCTTTTGGTCCACCATCTGTAAACGTTATGGAGGTAGAAATGGAGAATGGGGAAAGGGGTTGGTGATACCAAAGCTGTGGTTGACCAACAGATCTTGCAACTCTTCATTTGTTCACAAGTATTGCATTCTGTCTAAAGCCATAGGAAACTCTTCTAGCTACTTTTAAATAGCATCAAAATAAACTGGATTCCAGCATCCCCTTCAGAGATGCAGCTAGCAAGCAGCACAGGTAATGCTGGCTACGCATCTAGTCTATAACACTGTGCAATCTGTACAGCAACTTCACATGGCCCCTATGGTGGGCGGCACGGTGGCACAGTTGTGGGCGGCACGGTGGCACAGTGGTTAGCACTGCTGCCTCACAGCGCCTGTAGACCCGGGTTCAATTCCCGACTCAGGCGACTGACTGTGTGGAGTTTGCACGTTCTCCCCGTGTCAGCGTGGGTTTCCTCCGGGTGCTCCGGTTTCCTCCCACAGTCACAAAGATGTGCGGGTCAGGTGAATTGGCCAAGCTAAATTGCCCGTAGTGTTAGGTAAGGGATAAATGTTGAGGTATGGGTGGGTTGCGCTTCGGCGGGTCGGTGTGGACTTGTTGGGCCGAAGGGCCTGTTTCCACACTGTAAGTCTAATCTAATCTAATCTATGTCAGTGCAGATGTCCTCACACCTGCACACTTGTTTTGTGATGCAATCAAATTTTGAGATGTCTACTCAACATCTGCTCTCTTCTATGTTAATCAACCATTTGATAAATAGTTAAGGGTTTTCTCTGAACACTTGTTGACACTAGCTCAAAATCCTCATTGATGCCCTGCATTACTTTGGAGGCTTTCCAAATTTAGCTGTTTACATCCTAAACTTACATCAGAGGAAATAATTCTTCTATTTTTCTTCATTGCCGTATCTCTTCAAGTATAGACAAAATTGATCAGCTACACAGGATACAATTGATCACCTATATCTGATTACAACATTTCATCAATTTTCTGACTAATGGTAACTCTCTTAATCTTCCTTGATGACTTTGCCTTTGATTTCTGGCCATGTAGATCAATAAATGTTGTGTCATTGGTAGCAATGAAAGCTGAATCCAATTATGAACCAGCGATTTCTTTGATTTGGTCAAGTTGAATCAATTTACTGATATACTGCACACTGGAATGTTGTCCAGTTGAGGCACTTCAGATTAGAGAAGACATACTGAGAAAAGAAAACTCATCCATACTTTTATTTTATGTTTCAATAGCTTATCCATCCATCAGCTGTGCTTCACTAAGAGTAGTTAAACTTACATAAAAACAACTTTATTGGAAAGATATTGATTTATTTTTCTTCATTATGTTTTGGGTGATTAGCTTTGAAATATAAACCCTGACTTTGTTTTTTAACTCTGTGACAAACCTGTGGACATCAGAATCACGAATGTACACCCATGTCCACATCACAAAACCTAGGCCAAAAATGCCCATGAGAAGTTCAGGATGTTTATGCTTTTATAGGTTGCATCCATTGACTGTGAGTTTCTGTGACACCTTGAGATCCTGTGATGCCTATAATCTACCTGTATATTTCCTTTACAATTCTGCATGTGGTCATGTGTGTGGATGGAATGAATTCTGAAATCTGCTGAGTTTCCATGCAATTGATGTGGTTTGAAGTACAGGGATGCCTTAATGTAAAATTTTGTATATACTACCATGAGTTCCCAATTGTATCCTCTCAACTTGGAGGATGCAAAGACTTTCCATCTTGGTGCACGGCTCCAGATAAATCTCACCTTTCAATATTTAACCTATAAAAGCTGTCCCATACTGATGTAAATATAATCAATTTTCCAAAAGAAATCATATAATTATTTAGGATGATTAAATTGATTTTAAGTATTTTCATTCACTTTTTTTTCTATTGTCACAGGCAGTTTGGCACTCGCTTTATTTATTAGATTGGTATATGTCTACTTTCTTGGATTATGAAACAATAAGTAGCTCCAGATACAAGATACTTGCTCAAATATTTAGCCACTAAATGCTTATCTTTTATGTAAAGAGATGATAGAAGATAATATAGCAGATATTTTCTCCAACAGATAATTATGTTGATACTTCCAACCTGAAAGCTTTACAGTATACCACATACTATTTAATTGAGGATAAATACTGTTTCTGTAACATTAAGTAGAATATGAGAGAAAGGACAAGCCAAGAAAAGTACTCATTACCTGAAATTAGATGAAAGGCCACAAAACGCTTAACCTAATGGGGAGGAAGATGTTTTCTGTTTTACTTGGAAATACTTAACATCCTGTTGCAAATTTTATGAAACTCTGTAGAATTAATGTTTTCACCCTTGAGATGTTGTGCAACTTTCATGTATAAGTCATGTTGAATTTTATGTCAAATTAAATGTCAAAATAATGGTGCGTTGCTTTTCTCATCAGTCCAAAGAAGCAACTTAAATCATATTGATTACTGTCTGTAAAGATCTCAAAATAAGCAACCACGGTTGATTGATTCAGTCCAATGCATTCATATTTGTGCAGATTCTCCTGGGTACCTGCACCATTGTAATGGAACACTAATGGCACAGAGGCAATTAAATTGTAATGGAATAAGTAACTTTTGCATTAGTTAACTTATTGCATATTTTCCTTGGATTTTAATATCATTCTCTACCATTGCCTGGAAGTAGCTAGAGAACGCAATCTAATCTAAGTAATTATCATGTTTTCCTGTATTTGAGTATCATTTATTTTTCAAAGTTTGAAGCTAACTTGTTTGTATATAATACTATAATACTCCATGTAATAAGCAGCTCAAGATAGTATAGCATGACTCTGTGTATAGCAGTGTATTAAATGATACTGCAAAATGATATTGCTATATCTTTACAATGATATATTGAATCAATCTATGTGTGAGTATTATGGATGAAATATTCTGAACATTATACACAACAGTCTGTTAAATTTGAGTTCACAAGCTGTACAGTGGTACACTAATTAATTTCTACACAACAATGTGCATTATATAATCTCAAACAAAAAAAGACAATAATTGTGTGTCTCACTTTCTTATTCATACTTTTCATTAACAAGTAATTTACCAAATTAAGCAATACAAATTCAGTAAGGGGTTGTCAAGATTAATGTGAGAACAATCACACTTCACAATTTATTTGCCTATGTCCAACTTTATTATGATTGGTCAACTTTGCCTTTAATGGCAGGGTGTCCTTTTGCGCGTAACAGATCTACCAACACAATTGCCCTGCAATTCACTTTCCAATAATATATTCCCGAGAATCTGTGGCAGCAGCTTATATAAAGTGAATACATTTGGTGCTTCAATTCTAGGTTTAAAGAAAATTGTTCACCAAGGCTTCATTCATAGGCTGCTGAAACAGATGAGGTTAAATTATCTAAAAAAAACTCAACTAAACAAAAGAACAAAGAGGAGTTGAAGGGAAGGAGCTGTAATGTTAAAAGAGCTTTAGAAATGATCTAGCATTCCCTTATCACTGCTGTGTTAATCATAGTAAATTACTTTTCAGATGTCACTTGATTTCACTGTGAAAAGAAACACCAGGTTGCCATAACAGGAACACTGGTATAATGTGAGTTCACACTCCTGCTGGAGATCTAATGTAAATTCAACTTGCATCAGATGTAGAGCCTGATGTGACATGAAGAATAAGTACAAGAGAAGTTTGCTTTTTTTGACTGAAGTTAGTTTTCAACTTTACAGCTAATTGGCACTCAGAGTTACAGAACAGATTCCATACTGGCTAGTTTAACAAAGGGTGTTGTGATCAGCCTGTATTGGCTCCAATGTTAAATTCGTGCAGACATTTGTTTAGGTGTTTCTCATAGTATCATTTTTTTGACAGTTATTTGATAAATGTAGAATAAGAACAAGGTATATGTGACTAAATCGGTTGACTGTGTTGATGATTGAGCAGAGAGGATTGACAAGTGTAATGGAGTTAATGTGGCATGCTTAGAATTTCAAAAGCTATTTAAGAAAACACCAACAGAATAAGTTTGGCAACAAGGTTAGAGACCATAGATTACAAAGGACAACTGGAAATTTATAGCCGTGGCAGACTCAGGTGACAAGTGCCACGAGGCTCATGTCGGTATAGCTGTCATCTCTTTGCATCTTTTATGTATTTTTATGAATGGTGTGGTGAGCTTTTCTTTTGGCAGCAGTGAGATGCCAACTGATTTAATGCTTCTCATTATTTCTTATTAAACACCTTGTTAATGCCACCACTCACCTCATTCATATTCAGAGTCCTATCATAACCAAACATATCCCGACATTGGAAAAACTGTACAAGAAGATCAGGGTATGCACATGGTGAAATATGCCCAGTGCTTGCTCCAAACGACCTCCACATTGGACTTTGGGACACAACCTCTCAAGTCACAATCCATTCCTCCATGGACCAGCGTAATCCATTCCTCCATGGACATTGACATCAGGAATCAGCAACAGAATCATCCTGACACTACTGATCTCAGGCCATGCACTCTGGAAGGACAGACTTGCATCACAGGACACATCAGCAACTAGCATTGAGAGTTGCAATAGACATTTTGTACATAGGGACATGTACCCTGTGTATAGGTTGAACCAGGTTGCATCTGAGTGATGTTTACTGCCTTAGCAATTGCTTGTTTCATGTTTGCCTGCATGCTCACCCCTCACAATGGGAAGAATTCTCTGATGTCTGTAGGTCAACTGTTAGTCCACAAGTATGAGGTGAAGGTCTCAGGAATGCAAAGTTTAATAAATGATTATATTTCAAATTGTCTGTTTAATTCCCAGGAGAAAGAGATTTTAAGTCCAACACCCCTGCCTTACCTTGCATTACTGCGCCAGCTACAACATTAACACACTCCAGGCACTGCTAAGCAGACCTCAGTCTAGAGAGCATCCAGCTGGCTGTATCACACACCCAAGACTTGGTCAATGGCTAATGTGGCAAACAGACTAGATATATATCATTGAGGCAGTCATGTATCTAATTCTTAGGGGAGTCATCCTCACTGAAGTTCATGGAGGCACCTGTCAGTCACAGGATCCCAGTGCAATAAGTCAGTGTCAAAGATGACTGCTGCTGGTCTTTCAGTTGATATCACTGAGTGACGAGTTCTATGAATAGCACATGGGAAGATGGAGTGGAGATTGGACATGAGAGACGACATAGGGGCATGGTAGGTAATTAATTAGGTGAGTTTAGTAAGATAGGGTGAGAAAGTATGCTAGACCTCTAAAATAACTGCACAGATGCTGGTATCCCATTAATTTACATGTACACAGTTCACTGGCCAGCTCGGAGTCAGTCCTGCAAGAAAGGAGATTCTGAATTCCCTGTTTATATCTGTCAGCCAGACCTCCCTGATTGGGGTGGTTACCTGAGTTAATCAAGGATCTCATGGTCAATAAGGTCTACCTGGTTCAAATCACCACAACCTTGCAACAAAAGACTCTCCAAAAACTCAATGCAACTTGGACTTAGCCATAAGAATGTGAGATCAGCCCAACAGCAACAGCATGAATCTAAAATTGTCTGATTGCCAGGAAACTGTAGAGATGAACTTTTAATTTAGTGTTAACATGCCAAGTTTATAAGAATTGTTCTATTTTGAGATTTCTCTTCAGTGTAAGGTTAAATGCAGGAATGAAGTGGGTCATGTGATCTGCTCTGAATTCTCTAAAACTTAGCTTTGGTTGGTGTGTGGGAAGAGATACCCAAATAAAGCTACTTTTTGAGATGGAGTAGAATCAAGTTATCACCCACGGACAATGGGAAGAATGTCTCTGATGTCTGTGGGTCAACTGTTAGTCCTCAAGTATGAGGTGAAGGTCTCAGGAATGCGAAGTTTAATAAAAGATTATATTTCAAATTGTCTATTTAATTCCAAGGAGAAAGAGATTTTAAGTCCAAAAGAAAGCTAATTAGCATTTCCCCATGAATACAAGGTCCCTATGATTCACTTTGTCATGGAGATAAAACTTAAAAGGTGGGAAAATCCTCAGCAAGCCATTAGAGTATTGAGCTACAGGGTTTCTAAGTTATCACTGAACTTTACAGAAATATCAGTCTGTGACCATCTGAGAAATAGAAAGCAGGAGATCGACACAATTAAGTTTGCAGAGAAAGTTCTGACCCTATTTTCACCGTGCAGAATGTTAGTGGACGATTGTGTTGGTGAGGATTTAAAGGATGCTGGAGGAGTAACCTAGCTTGCTCTAGAGGGATGAAACTTGCAGTGAAGAATTAAAATTAACTCTGGAATTGGCACCTGGTTGGGAAAACAAAAGGAAGGTAAGCTATTGGAAGCAGAGAATTGCCTTGGACTGACTTTGGGACAGGACTATCCAATAAAGGGACAATGTAAAATATTACTATAGAAAGGGATTCTCAGTCATGAGGAAATGCTTTTGTACTAGAACATAGAACATAGAAAAATACAGCACAGAACAGGCACTTTGGCCCACGATGTTGTGCCGAGGGTTAATCCTAATGTAAAATAAAATAACTTAACCTCCACACCCCTCAACTCACTGCTGTCCATGTGCATATTCAGCAGTTGCTTAAATGCCCCCAATGATTCTGCTTCCACCACCACCACTGGCAATGCATTCCATGCATTCACAACTCTCTGCGTAAAGAACCTTCCACTGACGTCCCCTCTGTACCTTTCTCCTAATATCTTAAAACTATGACCCCTTGTACCAGAGAATCCTGCCCTGGGGAAAAGTCTCTGGCTATTGACTCTATCCATTCGTCTCATTATCTTGTATATCTCGGTCAAGTCACCTCTCTTCCTCCTTCTCTCCAGAGAAAAAGTCTGAGCCTATTCAACCTCTCTTCATAAGGTAAGCCCTCCAATCCAGGCAGCATCCTGGTAAACCTTCTTTGTACCCTTTCCAAAGCCTCTGTATCTTTCCTACAGTAGGGCGACCAGAACTGGACACAATATTCCAAGTGTAGTCTCACTAGGGATTGGTAGAGATGTAGCAAAACCTCATGGCTCTTAAACTCGATCCCCCTGTTAATGAAAGCCAAAACACCATATGCTTTCTTAACAACCCTGTCCACTTGGGTGACAACTTTGAGGGATCTATGTACCTGCATGTACCAAAATCCCACTGTTCCTCCACACTGCCAAGAATCCTGTCTTTAATTCTATGTTCAACGTTCGAGTTTGACCTTCCAAAATGCATCACTCGCATTTCTAAAGGTTGGACTCCACCTGCCATTTCTGAGCCCAGCTCTACATCCTGTCTACGTCATGCTGCAGCCTGCAACGGTAGAATGTGATTTGATTACCAAAATAATGTTTCGACAATGTTGCTTTTAGTTTCATATCAGAAAAGACGTCGTGAAATTTTGTCTAATCGTTTCAGTTAATAACCAGAAATTCCAATGCATTTTTGAAAGTTATCGTTTTTTTTATGGTGATCATAACAAATGTATGCAAAAGGTTTTATCCTTATGAGCCATTGCATTTCTTACTTTATGGTATTGCAAAGTTGGATAGAGTGTGGTGTAAAGTAATGCAAATTACACAGGTTTTGTCCTTGGCTGTGATGGTGGGTTGCCTCTTTGCCTCAGCCAGTTCTTGATGCAGAATTCTGTCTCTCAAGCCATATAACCAACTGGCTATCTCTAACAGAAGTTAGAAGTTCCTTGTGGATCTACGGCTAATTAATTTAACTAATTACCTTTACATGATATATAGTAATGACCTAGACTTGGATGTAAAGGGAAGAATTTCAAATTTAGTTGATTCAAAACTTGGAAATATTGTGAACTTTGAGGAGTATGGTGATAAACACTCCAAATGACATAAGCTTGTGAAATGGGCTGAGTAGTAGATAAGATGATGACTGCGTGGTATTGTCACTGAATTATTAATCCAGAGACCTGGACAATATTCCGGGTTTGAATCGAGTCATGGCAAGTGGTGGAATTTTGGATTCAATGAAAATCTGGAATTATTGTCAGTTATCAGGAAAAAGCCGTCTGGATCATTACTGCCCTTTTATGGAAGGAAACTGCCATCCTTACGTGATCTGACCTGCATGTGACTCCAGACCACACAGCGATGTGCTTGACTCTAACTGCTCTTTTGTGGCAATTGGGGAGGGGCACTAAATGTTGGTCCAGCTAGTGATTTTAAACAATCTGAAGTTGAGAATTGTAACAATATAAATTTTGGTCAAAAGAATGATGAGAGATAATCTAAAGGGAACTGAGGGATCCAGGGTAAATGTGTGCTAATGAATGAAGCTGGCAGGGAAGACTGAGAAAGCATTTCATAAAACACGTGGAAACCTGGATTTTATAAGGAATGGCATGGAATATAGACCAAGAAAGTTATGGTAATCTGAATTAAACACTAGTTTGGTTCAGCTAGAGCAGCGTGTCAGTTCTCGGCACTGCATTTTAGGAAAATTGTGAAGGCATTAGAAAAGATGTAGTTAAGATTCGCTAGCAATATTTCTAGAATGAGGAACTTCAGTAATGTAGCTAGACTGGAAGAACTGGAGCTGTTATTCTTGGAGAAGAGATAGTAAAGAGGACATGTGATGGAAGTATTTAAAATGGTGAGTAATTTGGAGAGAGTAGACGGTCAAAACCTATTTCCATTGACCAGAATTGAGGAGCAGAAGACAAAGTTTTCAGTTGATTTCCTAAAGAACCAATGGCAACAGGTGGAAAATCCATTTTGTACAGTAAGTGGACCTTATCCTTGACTGTGGTGGAGGAAGATTCAACTGTGGTTTTGAAAGGGAATTAGACTCTCATCTAAAGAAAATTATTTGCAGAGCTGTGAGTAAATACACAGCATGGACTTGCAGGAGCTTGTGTACACATCATGGGCACCATTTACTTTGTAATCATTCATTGATCCAAGGATTCTGCAACCTGGGTGGATAATACTAAACTTGCAAAAGTTGGGAAGAACACTGAAAGTTCACAGATTAACAAGTGAAACTAGTTTTCATCTCCAATAAAGAAGGCTGGCCATCTTTTTCAAATCAGTTAGTTAGTGGCTTCTCTATTTTCAAACCTTTGTCATGTTATAATAACATCTAGAAATATTAATATCAATGCCTTTTTAGAGCAGACCAATGCGTTAGTTTTTCTTTCTTTTCTTTTGTCTTCTCTCTTTGAAAGAGAATGATGTCATAGCTTAACTTGCATCATGCTATGTGATCCTTTTACAGTTTTCTCAGTTCCCTTTCATCTTGTTCTCTTGCCAATTTAAGAGCCTGTGAGCTGACAATGTGTTGAGAAACCAGGACATTTCAGGGACAGCTTGTTACACAGTATTAGCCTTTAGAAACAAGAGGAGAAAAATAGGAAATGAGCCTAATGTTTGTCACTGCCAATCCACACTTGCAGTAGCTGACATTTTTTTACAATAAAAATGTGCCCATTGTCATGGGTGTACTTCAAGTCTGGGAATTGTTCTTTCTCAGAATATTGCCTATGTCCTTGAAAATGCTGGTTTTTGTTACTGTGATAGATTTCAGTAGAACAGAACTAGAAAATAATATAGCCCAGAGGAAAAGTTGTTTTATTTTGGATGTTCATGACATTTTTTTCTCCCTGGGAGAGTTTAAGTATTTATTTGTCTGTACTCATTTTTCATTTAGACTTGTGGAAGTTTTATGTTGTCTATTAAATTTATTTTTATTACTGACTAAAAGTTTATTGCATCCTTTTAAAGGGTCGTGCACTAATGAAAAATGTGCTTGGAAGATTTTCTTCTTGTCCGGGATGGATAATAGTATGACCATTTTAATCCTGATGGCATCACAAGGAAGTTGCATGATAATGCATTTTAATGTGAATTAAGTCACTGCAATTTCTGTTCACAAACAAACAAAGAAAGGGCTATTGAATAAAACACAGTGTAGTGGAAAGGTATGACAGAAGGTCAACCTTTGGAAAACAGGTGAATAAACATTTTAGGTGAGGTATGTTACTGTGTGAATTCAGATAAAGAGGATTAGGCCGAAAACCAATATGGAATACTGAAGGGAAAAGGACAGGTATTATAAAGTGCTGTTCATATTCCTGTCTGATACCCAATGTAACTCCTGTTTTCTTTGTTCTGATAACCTCTAGAAAGGAGTTAGAATTATAGAAAGAAATTGTCCTCTTTAAAATGCCAATTCTATCCAAACTTCTATCCTGTATTATTAAAAATTATGACCAATTCCCTTCAAGTGTTCAGTATTTTGTGCTTATATTTTAAAATTCCAATATTTTCAGTTTCCAGCTCTATTTTGAGTGATTAATTGATATCTTTTGGTGGGCGGCACAGTGACACTGTGGTTAGCACTGCTGCCTCACAGCACCAGAGACCTGGGTTCGATTCCCGCCTCAGGCGACTGACTGTGTGGAGTTTGCATGTTCTCCCCATGTCTACATGGGTTTCCTCCGGGTGCTCTGGTTTCCTCCCACAGTCGAAAGGTGTGCGGGTCAGGTGAATTGGCCTTGCTGAATTGCCCGTAGTGTTAGGTAAGGGGTAAATGTAGGGGTATGGATGGGTTGCAGGTCGGTGTGGACTTGTTGGGCCAAAGGGCCTGTTTCCACACTGTAAGTAATCTAATCTAAAAAAGAAATTTTCCCCATGGCAATGATGCACTTTAATTGTTCATTTGCCATTTTGTCCTCTTTTTCATAAAATTAATCCACATTGAAATACAAGTGAGGCAGTAAGATTATTGGTGACTATTCTGACTGAAAGGGAAAAAAAAAGTCCTTTAGCGATTTCCATATACACACTGTGTATAGGTGGATGAGTGCAAGCAACTGAAGCATTAATATCTGTAGGGAGGTTACACAATTCTTCAAGCAGAACTGATTTATGACACACTTAACTGAATCCTCTCAGGAGTAATTTCTAGAAAATAGCTGCTGCCTATATAATGCTTTGAACATGTTTGAACCATGAGTGGGAATTTGATCAGAATGAATCTCTTTTCTTTATGACTTCGATTTCAAACATCCTGGTTTTCATTTTCATTTTTGACATAGTCAACTACATTTTAACAATTGGATGGAACCATGTCTACTCCCAAACATCACTTGCAAATGCTGATAATTGTTTAAAATTTTATTTTATCAATGTCAACAGACCCTACCAAATATCATGTCCACATAGACTCTTGAGATTGGCCCTCCAGTATATTGACAATATAAAATGGATGCTGGTTGGCATTTAGATGATGGGTTGGTATGATGAAGGTTGAACATATGGTGCCAGTTGATTGGTCTGAAATCTCTAACCATATGGACATTGTGGAGTTTACAGATCTAACACTCCATCCATATAGATGTGATGGGAGACGGGAGTTGTACTATTCCTTCAACATTTACTCGATATTCTGGACTAGAAGTAATTGCTTGACTGCTCTGAAAAATGCAATGTGACCGATGTCAGATAGGAGAGACTTCAGCTTTTTCTCTGCAGACCATAAATCATACTTACAGATCGACATGTTCCTCCAGTCCATCTGCTCAGAGAAGATAAGGCAGATGATCTTGACAGACCATACCCCATCTGAGATGGCCTGACAGTACAACACAGCTCCCCTGAAGTTTAATGAATCTCTTCTGTGATGAAGGTTTTGAGCTTGACGTGAACTGCCTTATATTTAATAATGCTGCAGGAAAGTTGAGAATCACCATGTAGAAGTCTATGAAAAGGCATTACCTATGTAATGAGGCAGTTTGCTTTTGTTGCATCTGTAATTAGACGTAAAACAAGAATCACGGTCTTAATCGTTTGTTTCATGATTTTGTCATTTTCGCACCAGAACAATTCTCAAATGAGTAAGATGTTAATGTATTCAGATAGATATTCCTTTATTATAGGAAAGCAGAGACCAAAGCTCTTAACTTAAAGAAACCTTTACAAAATTGGATATTGTTTAGGAAAGAGCTGTCAGAATTTCTGAAAGAGCAATCTTTCATTTATATCAAGTCCCCTTATCAAGTAGCTGTCCTAGCCTGGAGGAGAGCACTGATAAGGAATTGCATCCGGCAAATATGGTAGGAATGTTATATACTGTAGCAGACAATGATTCTGTTTTGGAACATGTTGATTGAATAATTAAATATGGATAAATTATGTCCATAGTTTGTTTGGAAAAAAATATCAAAAGGATTTAAACATCCTCCTAACTAACTAGAACAGTTTAATCATGTGGCAGGAACTCCAGATAAAGACAAATTCAAAGAGCTTGATCTCTGATTCCCTTCTTGTCCAGAGTTTAAGTAGGAATGACATCTAAAGGAGCTACCATCTATCTGGGTGGCAGAGGGAGTTGAGGATGAAGGGTGTAGAGAAAATGCTCCAAGAAATGTTCTTGCTGTTATCGTGTGATTTAAATCATGTTCTTTGCAAACAGAAGAGAAAGCAGAGACAAGGACTGTGTTTGGGCTTAGACTTAAAAGTGTGCTCATTAATATTAAGTACTATAATGCATGGTAATAATACAATAATACTATAATACAACAGGCTCTCAGTTGCATTAGGTAATGACTGATCTAACTTCTTTATGTGTCCATGTTCATGTACTAGAGTCATAGAGTCATAGAGATGTACAGCATGGAAACAAACCCTTCGATCCAACCTGTCCATGCTGATCAGATATCCCAACCCAATCTAGTCCCAGCTATCAGCACCCGGCCCATATCCCTCCAAACCATTCCTATTAATATATCCATCCAAGTGCCTCTTAAATGTTGTAATTGTACCAGCCTCCGCCACTTCTTCTGGCAGCTCATTCCATACACGTACCACCCTTTGTGTGAAAAGGTTGCCCCTTAGGTCTCTTTTATATCTTTTCCTCACCCTAAACCTATGCCCTTTAGTTCTGGAATCCCAGCCCTCAGAGAAATGACTTTGCCTATTTACCCTCATAATTTTGTAAACTTCTATAAAGTCACCCCTCAGCATCTGACCTCCAAGGAAAACAGCCCCAGCCTGTTCAGCCTCTTCCTATAGCTCAAATCCTCCAACACTGGCAACATCCTTCTAAATCTTTTCTGAACGCTTTCAAGTTTCATAACATCTTTCCAATAGGAAGGAGACCAGAATTGCACACAATATTCTAACAGTGGTCTAACCAACGTCCTGTACAGCTGCAACATGACCTCCCAACTCCTGTACTCAACACTCTGACCAATAAAGGAAAGCATAATGAACGCCTTCTTCACCATTAATACCACTAACTGCCTGCTCAAAGTGGAGAGGATCTCTGAGAAGTTGCAGACAACCACCTGATGACGGAGCAGTGCTCTGAAAGCTAGTGCTTCCAAATATAACTGTTGTCTACAAACTGATATTGTGTGATTTTTAACTTTTGGTCTTGAAATTGGGATCCTAGAAAGTGTAGAAACAGAAGAGAGTTCCATTAGTATATGTATATTATGTATTTGTTATGCCTTGAGGGCCATGATGCAATTTAGAACCATCATTTGCCAGAATATGTACTGTGCACAATGTGCACATTGCTTTTGGTGGAGGTGGGTCTAACCAGAAGTCCTCATGAAACCTCTACAGGTTACTCAACCAGTAAGTCATAATTCCTTCAATCAGGATGAACATCAATGCTCCTCTTGTACATAACAGAAAATTTCCAAATCTACTGCTGGTCCTTTCAGTCTTCTTGCATGCCTCTTGATTGTCTGATTGATTTTTATGCCATACCTTGCAGTTTGGCTTCAAGGAGGAACTATGGGATTTTCCACATCTTTGTTGATTAATGGGTTGGCTGTCATTATTGGTGCATTGCTGAAAACTTACCTAGATTTTTCAAAGCATCATTCACAACACATAAATGCCAGGCAGTGATCATCTTCAATAAGTTAAAAATCACACAACACCAGATTATAGTCCAACAGGTTTACTTGGAAGCACTAGCTTTCATAGCGCCGCTCCTTCATCATGTGGTTGTGAAGGTCAAGGTCGTTCTCACAGAATTTATAGACAAAGGAGTTCAGTGTCATGGAGGTGTGCTACAATAAACAATCTCAGATTAACACTTTATCATGGGATATGCTGAGTTCTGATATTTGATATGTAAATCCCAGAACACGTTTTAAATGACATTCTCAAGATAGGTCAGCTTTTTAAACAATAAGTGTGAAGTCTTTCTGTGTCCCAATGCAATGTCAGACTGGTGTTGTGTGCTTTTTAACTTTGTCCACCCCAGTCCAGCACTGGCATCTCCAAGTTATCTTCAGTAAGAGACATTGGCCCTGATATTAAGTTTTGTTACCATTGTTTTATCTCCCACGATCAATATCATGGAGGTTACAGTTAACCAGAAACTGAACTGAACCAACTGTACAAAACAATGGCTACAAGAGCAGGTTGGAATCGAGGAATCATGCAGTGAGTAACTTACTTTCTGGATCCCCAAAGCCTGTCCCCAAGGCACAAGTCATGAGTGTGATGGATGGGTGCAGCTGGAAGGGTGCAGCTCCAACAAGATTCAAGAAGCTTGACATCATGCTGTACAAAGCAGCCACTTGGTTAGCACCACATCCACAAACACTCACTCTTTCCATCCCCAACATTCAGTAGTAGCAGCATGTAATATCTATAAGATGCACTACAGAAATTCACCAAAGCTCCTTAGGTAATACCTTTCAAATCCATGACTGCTTCAATCTCAAAGAACAAGGGCAGCAGGCATATGGGAACATCATCACTTGCAAGTTTTCCTCTAAGCCACTCGCCATCCTAACTTGGCAATACATTGTCATTCCTTCACTGTTGCTGAGTCAAAATCTGATAATTCACTCCCTAAGCGCATTGTGAGTCTTCTTCCAACACATAGATTATTGTGGTTTTAAGAAGGCAGCTCACCACCACTTTCTCAAAGAGTAAGTAGGGGTGGGCAATAAATGCTGGCCCAGTCAATGTACCAATATCCCATGAATGAATGTTTTAAAGACATCTCAACTGAGAACATAGTTTTAGATCTGCTTCTATTGGGCAGGCTCTTGATACCAAAGTGGTAAAAACAATGACTGCAGATGCTGGAAGCCAGATTCTGGATTAGTAGTGCTGGAAGAGCACAGCAGTTCAGGCAGCACCCAAAGTGCAGCGAAATCGATGTTTTGGGCAAAAGCCCTTCATCAGGAATAAAGGCAGTGAGCCTGAAGCGTGGAGAGATAAGCTAGAGGAGGGTGGGGATGGGGAGAAAGTAGCATAGAGTACAATGGGTGAGTGGAGGAGGGGATGAAGGTGATAGGTCGGGGGGAGGGGGAGGGTGAGGGAGAGGGTGGAGTGGATAGGTGGAAAAGGAGCTAGGCAGGTCAGACAAGTCTGGACAAGTCATAGGGACAGTGTTGAACTGGAAGTTTAGAACTAGGGTGAGGTGGGGTAAGGGGAAATGAGGAAACTGTTGAAGTCCATATTGATGCTCTGGGGTTGAAATGTTCCGAGGCCGAAGATGAGGCATTCTTCCTCCAGGCGTCTGGTGGTGAGGGAGCGGCGGTGAAGGAGGCCCAGGATCTCCATGTCCTCAGCAGATGGAGGGGGAGAGTTGAAATGTTGGGCCACGGGGCGGTGTGGTTGATTGGTGCGGGTGTCCCGGAGATGTTCCCTAAAGCGCTCTGCTAGGAAGTGCCCAGTCTCCCCAATGTAGAGGAGACCGCATCGGGAGCAACGGATACAATAAATGATATTAGTGGATGTGCAGGTAAAACTTTGATGGATGTGGAAGGCTCCTTTAGGGCCTTGGATAGAGGTGAGGGAGGAGGTGTGGGCACAGGTTTTACAGTTCCTGCGGTGGCAGGGGAAAGTGCCAGGATGAGAGGGTGGGTTGTAGGGGGGTGTGGACCTGACCAGGTAGTCACGGAGGGAACGGTCTTTGCGGAAGGCGGAAAGGGGTGGGGAGGGAAATATATCCCTGGTGGTGGGGTCTTTTTGGAGGTGGCGGAAATGTCAGCGGATGATTTGGTTTATGCGAAGGTTTGTAGGGTGGAAGGTGAGCACCAGGGGCTTTCTGTCCTTGTTATGGTTGGAGGGCTGGGGTCTGAGGGCGGAAGTGCGGGATGTGGACGAGATGCGTTGGAGGGCATCTTTAACCATGTGGGAAGGGAAATGGTGGTCTCTAAAGAAGGAGGCCATCTGGTGTGTTCTGTGGCGGAACTGGTCCTCCCAAGTGCAGATATGGCAGAGGCGGAGGATTTGGGAATACGGGATGGCATTTTTGCAAGAGGTAGGGTGGGAAGAGGTGTAATCCGGGTAGCTGTGGGAGTTGGTGGGTTTGTAAAAAAATGTCAGTGTCAAGTCGGTCGTCATTAATGGAGATGGAGAGGTCCAGGAAGGGGAGGGAGGTGTCAGAGATGGTCCAGATAAATTTAAGGTCAGGGTGGAATGTATTGGTGAAGTTGATGAATTGTTCAACCACCTCGCGGGAGCATGAGGTGGCGCAAAAGCAGTCATCATTGTAGCGGAGGAAGAGGTGGGGAGTGGTGACGGAGTAATTACGGAAGATCAACTGTTCTATGTAGCCAACAAAGAGACGGGCATAGCTGGGGCCCATAAGTGTGCCCATGGCTACCCCTTTGGTCTGGAGGAAGTGGGAGGATTCAAAGGAGAAATTGTTAAGGGTGAGGACCAGTTCGGCCAAACGAATGAGAGTGCCAGTGGAAGGGTACTGTTGGG
The DNA here is from genome assembly GCF_020745735.1 of Hemiscyllium ocellatum. NCBI lineage: Eukaryota > Metazoa > Chordata > Chondrichthyes > Orectolobiformes > Hemiscylliidae > Hemiscyllium > Hemiscyllium ocellatum. Next base: position 76,824,565 of record NC_083411.1, on the reverse strand, counting down.
ACCGTCTGGAGAGGAAAGAATGGAGGGCTTGGAGACCCTGGTCATGGCGGATGGAGGTGTAGAGGGATTGGATATCCATGGTGAAGATGAGGCATTGGAGGCCGGGGAAACAGAAGTCTTGGAGGAGGTGGAGGGCATGGGTTGGGAGTTCCTGGATGTGGGGGGCTATGACAGTGTCGAGGTAGGTAGAGATGAGTTCAGTGGGGCAGGAGCATGCTGAGACAATGGGTCGGCCAGGGTGGTCAGGCTTGTGGATCTAGGGAAGGAGGTAGAACCTGGCAGTGTGGGGTTCCCAGGCTATGAGGTTGGAAGCTGTGGGTGGGAGATCTCCTGAGGTGATGAGGTTCTGTATGGTCTGGGAGATGATGGTTTGGTGATGGGGAGTTGGATCATGGTCGAAGGAGCAGTAGGAAGAAGTGTCCACGAGTTGGCGTTTGGCTTCAGCGGTGTAGCGGTCAGTGCGCCAGACTACCACTGTGCCCCCTTTATCTGCTGGCTTAATGGTGAGGTTGGGATTGGAGCAGAGGGATTGGAGGGCTGCGCGTTGTGAGGGTGACAGGTTGGAGCGGGGGAGGGGGGGTAGATCGGTTGAGGCGGTTAATGTCCCAGTGGCAGTTGGAAATGAAGAGGTCGAGGGCGGGTAATAGGCCAGCGTGGGGTGTCCAGGTCGATGCAGTGTGTTGGAGGTGGGCGAAGGGGTCCTTGGAAGGTGGGCAGGAATCCTAGTTGTGAAAGTAAACTCGGAGGCGGAGGTGACGGAAGAATTGTTTGACGTCACGGCGTGTATTAAATTCATTGATGCGTGGACAGAGGGGGATGAAGGTGAGTATTTGCTGAGGACTCAGTGAGGGGAAGGTCTGGAGGGATGGTGAAAACACGGCATAGCTGGGATCTGGTGTGGGTGTGGAGCTGGGAGTGGGGGTCGGAGCCAGTAACTGGAGTGAGTATGATGTTGGGGGGGAATGGGGGTGGAGTCATGAGCTGGGGTAGTGTTCCCCTTGGGGTTCTGGGGTGTGGGGATAGTGACAGTGGGGTCTGTGGGGTGCGTGTCAGCAGAATGCAGGTGAGTGGCGCTGGTGGGGGCGGAAGTGGTGGTGACCATGGCAGTAAGGGTGGTGGAAGTCATTGAACGTGTGGCATCAGCGATGATGTGAGAGGCGGACGTGATATCACGTGTGATGCATGAGGAATTGTGAGAGGCGGAAGTGGCTGTGGGAGTGGCCAAAGTCCTGACCAATGGAATCAGGCACGTAAATAGATATGTCGTCTTCGCACTGTTGTATCGACCCTGCTATTTATTTTTTAACTTGGACTTATGTCACTTTAGTTTCTTAGTTTAATTGCAAAATGTGGCATGGTTTATTGAGCATATTTACAACCACATGTTAAGCTTTGTTCACGTTGGATGACTGGATCAATATAAATTGACTAGGAGAAAGTGAGGACTGCAGATGCTGGAGATCAGAGTTGAAATTGTGGTGCTGGAAAAACACAGCTGGTCAAGCAGCATCTGAAGAGCAGGAGAGTTGATGTTTTGAGCATCAGGAATCAGTTGACATTGATTGACATGAAGACTATTATGGAGATTTTTTGAATCTGCTATAAAACAGAGACCAACAGCACTTTAGGAAAACAAAAACAGTACAAAATGGATGCTGTTGGAAAAGAATACCGAGTAAATGCAAGAAAGAACTGATGCTAGTTCATAATGTCATAGATGAGTAACACAAAGATTTGAAAAAAACAGAATAGCAAGGATTTAATGTGGTTTTGAGGTAACATTCAAAGGAATGTCTAATGTAGATTAATTCTGTTGAACATTGCATCACTACACTTATCAATTCTTTCGAACAGATTTTGCTGTGCTACAAAGTTGTAAATGGCAATGCAGTGCAAGCCATTGTGATCATACATCCATTGTCACTGCTGCAAGGGTCTGAGTAGTCAGGACAACTGCTTATTTAATGACAACAGTATTTAACTAATTAAGGGTCCTGTCTGCATGAGGCATTCACACGAGGGCTACTGATCTCTGAGCTTCTGCATGCGATGTCTCAAGATGCAATGATACATGATGGTTTGGCTTGACTTCCTCTTTCAAAGAACCTGATTCTTGCAAGATAAAATATAAATTACATAAATGTATAGTAAGTACTTGTCAGTTGAGCAAGCCTCATGCATATAGCTTTTATGATATGTCAGCAGATAGGCAACTCGCAAAAAAGGAGGCAGACCAAAGGTAAACAGAAGGGAATAAATAACAGACTCTGTTGTCCTGATAATCTAACTTCTCCATCTGCAACACAGTACGATAATCCTGTGTTCTGAGCATTGAGGCATTCTGCTCCATCGTACTGAGGCTCTATGTGTTAATGGACTGTCTGTCAGTTCTTGCCCATTGCTCAATGTTGTGTGCCAACTTGTGCTGCAAAAATACGGATGGTTATTGGTGAGTTAGTCCGTGAAAAGTGTAATACTAAGAACACATGTTGATGTGTAACATTTTGCAAAGAGTTGGCAGAAGCAGGATGTGTCAGAGAGCAGGACAGCCACAGGAGGGTGATAAAAGCTAGTAAGGATAAGTGAAGAGCATCATGGTGGCTCAATGGTTAGCACTGCTGCCTCACAATACCAGGGACCCAAGTTCAATTACAGCCTCATGTAACTGTTAGAGTTTGTACATTTTTCCTGTGTCTGCAGGGCTTTCTCCAGTTTCCTCCCGCAGCCCAAAGAGGCGCAGGTTTGGTGGATTGGCCATGTTAACTTGTCCAGTGTCCAGGGATGAGTAGACTAGGTAGACAACCATGGGAAATGAAGACAGATCGAATGGCAGAGCAGGCTTAATGGACCAAATGGCCTAATTCTGTTCCTATATCCTATATTATTAGAAGACTGGAAAGAGATAATTAAATATATTCTTAGGAGGCTTGGCAGAGTGGATTCTGAGAGGTTGTTTGCCCTTGGGGGAGTGTCCAAAAGCAGAGGAAATCATTTCAGAGTGATGGATCATCTACTTGATGCAGAATAAGGAGGAATTTATTCTCTTTGTTTGCAGATGACACCAAAATTGGGGGTGCAGTGGACAACGAAGGAGGTTACCTCGGATTACAATGAGATCTTGATCAGATGGGCCAATGGGCTGAGAAGTGGCAGATGGAGTTTAACTTAGATAAATGTGAGGTGCTACATTTTGGAAAAGCAAATCTTAGCAGGACTTATACAATTAATGGAAAGGTCCTAGGGAGTGTTGCTGAACAGAGACCTTGGAGTGCAGGTTCATAGTTCTTGAATGTAGAATCACATGTAGATAAAATAGTGATGAAGACATTTGATATGCTTTCCTTTACTGGTCACAGTATTGAGTACAGGAGTTGGGAAGTCATGTTGCGGCTGTACAGGACATTGGTTAGGCCACTGTTGGAATATTGCGTGCAATTCTGGTCTCCTTCCTATTGGCAGGATGTGAAACTTGAAAGGGTTCAGAAAAGATTTAGAAGGATGTTGCCAGGGTTGGAGGATCTGGCTGTAGGAAGAGACTGAATAAGCTCCGGCTGTTTTCCCTGGAGTGTCGGAGGCTGCGGGGTAGCCTTTCGATTAGATTAGATTACTTACAGTGTGGAAACAGGCCCTTCAGCCCAACAAGTCCATACCGACCCGCCGAAGCGCAACCCACCCATACCCCTACATTTACCCCTTACCTAACACTACGGGCAATTTAGAATGACCAATTCACCTGACTCGCACATCTTTGGACTGTGGGAGGAAACCGGAGCACCCGGAGGAAACCCACGCAGACACGGGGAGAACGTGCAAACTCTACACAGTCTGTCGCCTGAGTCGGGAATTGAACCTTGGTCTCAGGCGCTGTGAGACAGCAATGCTAACCACTGTGCCACTGCGCCGCCCTTTGGAGGTTTATAAATTCATGAGAGGCATAGATAGTTTAAACACACAAGGTCTTTTCCCTGGGGGTAGGGAGTCCAGAACTGGAGAGCATGGATTTAGGGTCAGAGGGGAAAGATATAAAAGAGATCTAAAGAAAAACTTTTTAACACAGAGGGTGATGCGTGTCTGGAATAAGCTGTCAGAGGAAGTAGTGGAGGCTAGTACAATTGCAACATTTAAAAGACTTGTGGATAGGTGCATGAATAGGAATGGTTTAGTGAGACATGGTGCAGATGCTGGCAGGTGGGACTAGATTGGGTTGGGATATCTGGTCGGCATGGACGAGTCGGACTAAAGGGTCTGTTTCTATGCTGTACATCTCTATGACTCAATGACTCTTGGAGAGCAAGAATCTGTGAAATTCTTTATCACAGATGGTTATTGAGGCTGAGTAATGAAATATATTTAAGGGTGACATAGACATATTTTTAATCAGTCAGAGAATAGAGAGTTTTGATGAAAAGTCAAAAACGTGAAGTTGAAGATTGTCATATCGACCATGATCCCATTGGTGGAGTGGACCCATGGTCTGCTTCTTCTCCTATGCCTAACAAGTTTGTAACAGGCACATGGCATCTGTCTGACTCCAGAAAGATGGCTTCAATTCCACAGACAATTCAATTTCATATATTTGGTTAAGGTTAAATTTGTTTTTTCTCATATCAAGAGTGTATCGCATCTTTCAACTCTCCCACTTAAAGCAGTCCCCAGATTGTCTGCTTGGGAGCTGGAGTGTTGGTGTAAGAGAAAAGGAGGATTTCACTAAAATCTCCAAGTGGGGCATTGGAGAATTCATGGTGCCCCTCTTTCAGACCTTGCCAGTGTCCAATCTCAGCAGGGTGCGATTTAAGTGAAGCAATCTCTCTCTCTCTCTCTCTCACGATGCTGTTTCAAGGAAATCCCATTTCCCTCTCTGACCTGCCCATTCACAATGGAAGTCTCAAGAGTGACTGACCTGTCACAGAATAATGAAAATCAAAACAGATTGAGACTCTCACACTTTCATGCATGAACAACCCAGTCACCCCTCTCATCTGATGATGAGTCAGTGCTTGAGATGAAGATCAGCTTCAGTTCCTTCTGATTTCAAAACTGCTTGGTTGTTGTAGGATACTGTTGTTGCAGTAGTCATTACTGATCTATGTTTCAAGTGATTTCAAAGCTTGCACTATTGACTAAAGTAATAGGCTCCTCAGTGTCCTGTCTTAGAAGATGTACGTTGTGTTGTTCTGGTTACATGTCAGCCAATACATTTTAAAACCAAGGATTTTAGAATCTAAAAAGGTTTAGCTTTTCTTTCCATTTGGTCATTACCATGTATTTTATATGACTTGAGTTGTCAATAGAGAAGGTTTATAGATGCTAAAATAGAGCTTAAATTATTTTATCTATTAGGGCAAGAGTACATTTCACTGAACAACTGTGGCACAGTAACTTAAGCTCCTGCCTAGTTTTGTAAAGGTAAGATAAGCTGGAAATTTGGAGTAGTCACTCATGTTTCTGCCTGTTCAACACACCGACTCCTGTTCTTCTTTTCTTTTGATCTTTCAGGCAAGTTAATTGACATCATTTTAACTTATTACTAAAGCGAGATTGTTTAACTTAGATCTTATTGATAGAATTTGTTTGCTGTCCTATAGATCGAGTTGTTGGATATTCTAACCAGTTTGAGTGATGCTAAGAACCACAGTGTTGATTGCACCCTGACTATTAGGCCTTTGCAGCTTTGTTCGCAATCTGGATACCACAGTTGTCATAAACACAGAAGATTAGTGGAGATGGAATGGAGAGTGATTATTCCCCAATTCTGTTATTGTTATTTCTGGAAAATGCAGAGACTTAGAAATTGAATCAGCACAGATTCATTGTGATGCTACCTACCATTGACGAGCTACTCAATAGGCACTGCCTATGTTTACATAAAAACAGTCTCTTAGCTGAGCTACACAAGGTCAAATTGTCATGATCCCATTGGAGATCTTCGACATTTAAAGAAACATTGAAACACCTAATGGTTAATTGCAAAAACTGTGCTAAGGTTTGACATTTTTAAGCATGAAATCACAGTAGTTAAAAATAAGTTAAACAAAGGGAATACCACTAGCTTATAAAAACTTATATCATAGACTCAATTCTACTTTGTCGTCTTCTCATGCACAAAAGTTTCCTTTTCTGAGTTTTGAAGTTTAATAGTTTTTCTGGGACCAAGTCTAAAGGTAAGCTTCAACCCTTCAGAATTCAATTTAATTTTTCCTCAGTGTTCTAGCATTCCTCCAAGGTATGATATTTCAGGGAGATACCTTGGTTAGCTTTTAACCATGTGATCCTCCAAACCTCAGGGCTGTGGACTCTTCAGCTGAAATGTGGACTTAACTGCCTTTTTAGGGATTTAAGCATCAGAATGCCCCTAATTCCAAATGATCCTCTGTGCTTTCACAGCTTTTGTTTGACCATTGCTGATGCTAGAGCTGATTCCAAGTGCCTGGAATATGGTCAACTCTGCCTGTTTCAAGCTAACTGCCTGCAGGTTGCTTGCTTCTCTGAGCAGACACATTAAACAGTCCTTTTCCATGTCAATGTGGCATGCTTTGTTTCCAAAACAGAAATGCAAACGAATCGTATGCTTATCATCATCACAACTCTTTGATTCTGTAGCCTAATTTTTGTTTCTAATGGATATGAATGTGCCATTTCCTGACTATTGTAAGGTGTGGGACCTACGTGAGCAATATAAATATTTTATTGAAGTAAGCAGGATCCACAGGAAGCTCAATGATAGGTCAACCATTGATTAACCTTCTCATTATAACTGTTAGCTGGTAGGATAAAACTCAAGTTACTTCAGAAATGTAATTTAAACCAAGCTTGTTTGATTTGCGTATATTTACCAATTTCTTCAGCAAGTATTTGCATTTTATTCACATTTGAAATTTAAATCACCGATCTATATTTTATATTTGTACAACTAAAAGTTATATTTCAAAAGTAAAACGTATCTAATCAGATATTTGTAGCAAGATGCCTTTTCGAGAATCCCACCTTTGCAGGCCAACATCTTCTGGAAAGAAATGCAAAAAACACCATTGACATACAAAATTGAACTCAATCACTGAAGAGGATAAATTGCCTTTGTGCATTACATGTAACAACACATTAATTCTATTTTTTCAGAGTTGCTTGTGATTTTGTTAATGTATGCAGTGGCAATACCCCCACCGTCAAGTGTTATATAGAGTTAAAAACAATGACTGCAGATGCTGGAAACCAGATTCTGGATTAGTGGTGCTGGAAGAGCACAGCAGTTCAGGCAGCATCTGAGGAGCAGCGAAATTGATTATCTTGTGGCAGCAATCATTGAACTGTATTGGGTTAAATTGCCACCAGACTAATTTTTGGTTCGTGATACTGCCTATTAAGCTCAATTCATGCCTGCTGATGCCCTCCCTATTGCTTTCACTGAAGTTTGTTCGGTGTCTATGAACAGCAGAGAAAAGAAGGCTGTAAGTATCACTGTAGCTGCAACTGTAGCACAAAAAAATAGTCACAGGATTATAGAGTTGTACAGCACAGAAACAGACCCTTTGGTCAAATTCGTCCATGCTGACCAGATATACTGCATTAATCTAGTCCCATTTGTCAGTGCTTGGCTCATACTCCTCTAAACCCTTACTCTTCATGTACCTATCTAGCTGCTTTTTAAATATTGTAATTGTACCAGCCTCCACCACTTCCTCTGGCAACTCATTCCACATAGTCAACAGCCTTTGCATGAAAACGTTGCCCCTTAGGTCCCTTTTAAATCTTTCCCCTCACCCCAAACCTATGTCCTCTAGTTTTGGATTCCCCTACCCCGGGAAAAAGACCTTGCCTATTTACCCTATCCATGCCCCTCATGATTTTATAAACCTCTATCAGGTCACCCATCAGTCTTTGATTTTCCAGCAAAAACAGCCCCAGCCCATTCAACCTCTCTCTATAGCTCAAACCATCCAACCCTGGCAACTTACTTGTAAGTGTTTGTAGTGTCTGGTGATTGCATTTACAACACTATCTTCCCCCACTCCACCTCTCTCTATCCAGTACTTTCCTCGTATTTGGTGTCACAACTAAGGAAGTTAGGCTTGAATATATTTTTAAAATAGTTATCTGTTTTGCAATTCAGGATCAGGGTTAGCTCTTTTAATCCTTTCACCTACTTTGGGTTCCACTGTTGGTATACACATTCATCCTTGTACCTGTATACCTTGATTTGCAGACATAACAAACTTACTTTGCTGGGTTCCAGTTAAGCATCAAAAATAGACTGAGGAGGTTTTGCACCTGGCACTACCACATTACCTGTTATTTGCCCAATATTTGATCAATGTTTTCATTCCACCCATTCTCACTCCTCTCAGGTCCAGGTGGGACATGACAAAATGCTTAGAGAATTTCAGGTCCCATACATTTATTTCAACTGTAGAGAAACAATATAGCCTCCAACTACACGTTCAAATATATGTTAAGTTGTCTACTTGGAAAATTTGATACAATAGGAACCAAACAAACACATTTTAAAAAGCTGCTTTTAACCATAGGTAATTAAAATTTACACTAACACAAGTTTTTAAACCATTGACTGGGGTAGCACAGTGGCTCAGTGGTTTGCACTGCTGCTTCAGAGTACCTGAGTTTGATTCCAGCCTTGGAGTTTGCACATTCTCCCCATGTCTGCATGGGTTTCCCCCCACAGTCCAAAGATATGCAAGTTAAGTGGATTGGTCATGCTAAGTTGCCCATTGTGTCCAGGGATGAGCAGGCTTGGTGGGTTAGGCATGGTAAACGCTGGGTTACAGGTAGCGGGTGGCACTGGGTGGGAAGCTTTTTCGAAGGTCAGTATGGGCTGAATGGCCTGCCTACGCACTCTGGGGATTCTATGAAATAACTATTTTAACTACCAAAGCTATTTGAATTTGTATGTAAGTTGCTGCGTTTTGAACTTATGACATGCCTCCGAATGCTGATGGATTTCCAGTACACTGAAGCTGTTGATGTCATAAGAGAAAGTATCACAATTACAAACTACTGATGCAACAAATGACAAATTATAACTTATGCAAGTCTTTGAAATGTGCATATATTGTCCTCCTGATGGGGTAATGGGTAAGAGAGTAAGTACCTGAGCTATACAGAGCTTCTGGATTTGATCCTCAATCTGGGTCATATTAGTTTATTTCAACCCGGCGACAGTTTAGGGTAATAGAGGGCAGCTAGCCTTCCTGTCTTTCTCATAATCTTAGCTAGTAGTTTTTATTTGTGGACATGGTTAACTATAGGCCAGTGAGCCTGATGTCAGTGGTGGGCAAGTTTTGGAGGGAATCCTGAGGAACAGGATGTTCATGTATTTGGAAAGGCAAGGATTGACTAGGGATAGTCAACATGGCTTTGTGCGTGGGAAATCATGTCTCACAAACTTGATTGAGCATTTTTGAGGAAGTAACAAAGAGGATTGATGAGGGCAGAGTGGTAGATGTGATCCATATGGACTTCAGTAAGGTGTTCAACAAAGTTTCCCATGGGAGACTGATTAACAAGGTTAGATCTCATGGAATACAAGGAGAACTAGTCATTTGGATACAGAACTGGCTCAAAGATAGAAAACAGAAAGTGGTGGTGGAGGGTTGTTTTTCAAACTGGAGGCCTGTGACCAGTGGAGTGCCACAAGGATTGGTGCTAGGTCCTCTACATTTATCATTTGCATAAACGATTTGGATGCGAGCATAATAGGTACAGTTAGTAAGTTTGCAGACGACATCAAAAGTGGAGGTGTAGTGGACAGCGCAGAGGGTTACCTCAGATTACAACAGGATCTTGACCAGATGGGCCAATGGGCTGAGAAGTGGCAGATGAGGTTTAATTCTGATAAATGCGACGTGTTGCATTTTGGGAAAGAAAATCTTAGCAGGACTTATATACTTAATGGTAAGATGCTGGGGAGTGTTACTGATCAAAGAGACCTTGGAGAGCAGATTCATAGCTCTTTGAAAGTGGAGTCGCAGGTAGATAGGATAGTGAAGAAGGCATTTGGTATGCTTTCCTTTATTGGTCAGAGTATTGAGTACAGTAGTTGGGAGGTCATGTTGCAGCTGTACAGGGCATTGGTTAGGCCACTTTTGGAATATTGTGTGCAATTCTGGTCTCCTTCCTATCAGAAAGATGTTGTGAAACTTGAAAGGGTTCAGAAAAGATTTACAAAGATGTTGCCAGGGTTGGAGGATTTGAGCTATAGGGAGACGCTGAACAGGCTGGGGCTGTTTTCCCTAGAGCGTCAAAGGCTGAGAGGTGGCCTGAAAGAGGTTTACAAAATTATGAGGGGCATGGACAGGGTAAACAGGCAAAGTCTTTTCCTTGGGGTTGGGGAATCCAGAACTAGAGTGCATAGATTTAGGGTGAGAGGGGAAAGATATAAAAGAGACCCAAGGGGCAACTTTTTCACACAAAGGGTGGTATGTGTATGGAATGAGTTGCCAGAGGAAGTGGTGGAGGCTGATACAATTGCAACATTTAAGAGGCATTTGGATGTGTATATGAATACGAAGGGTTTGGAGGGATATGGGCCGGATGCTGGCAGGTGGGACTAGATTGGGTTGGGATGTCTGGTCAACATGAATGGGTTAGACTGAAGGGTCTGTTTCCATGCTGTACATGTCTATGACTCTATGGGTATTGATTCTGATGGTCATACTCATAATCTGATGTAGTAATGCATCAGGTATTGGCAGCTCCCAAATGCTTCACACTTCAGTAAGGAATAGTTTTATTAAAGAAGTACGGGAAAGGAAAACATTGATGACTGAAAGTTGTAAAAGGGGTGACAATACCTCCATCTGCTGAAGGTATATTGCCATTATATCAACAACTATTTGGTATAAAAGGATGAGAAAGCAAAAGCTTTTAAGTTCACTTTGATTGCAAAGAGTACATCCTAATAAAAAGTTGGCACCAGTTCACCTTTAAAATGCTTCCCTGAGTTTAAGAGACTTGTGTTAATGATTTTTAGCAATGTGTGGGAGTGAACTGTAGAACAGTCAGACATTATCTGCACCAAAGTGCAAGAAATGTAATTAAAACCCGTACACAGGATGTGTCATGCATCCTATTCACAACACACAACGGATGAATTTGAGCATCACATTGCAAAACCTTGAAGAAAGAAGCTTTATTTACTCAAGTAGACCAAGAAATAAAGCCTCATTCATGAACTGATTTGTGAAATAACAGATTATTCCAGGAAAAATTTCTGTATAGATATATCACCAATGCTTTATTTAAAATAAAAAAAATAATTTGTATAAACTCTAATTCTTCGTAGTCAAAAAATGAAATGAAAAATATTAGTAGTTGGTTAGTTCAGTTGGCCAGATATCTAAAGTGTAATGAAAATTACAACAACAGCACAGCTTCAGTTCATTTACTGACTGTACAAGTTCATGATGGTCTTTCTCCTTTCCTTGTCCCACATTTACTTAAGAGTACGCCCCTCAAACTTTGAACAAATTTTTGTTTCTTTGACAGAGAGGGAGAGATGCCTGTGTTAACTTGCAGACTATTCCTGTTTGCCATACCACAATTTCATTCAAGTCATCTTACAGCTTCTCTAGTAATCATGTTCTCTTTTCAATATGGGCCATGTCATCATCCCTATACGACATGGTTCCTGGCCTGCAATTATTTCTGCTAATAAATAGGATATTATTGATTTGATAGCAGTAGGCATTGGTTGACATTCCTAAGATCTAAATCCATTCTGACTTTCTAGAGATGTCAATTGAAATGACTATGCACCTAATTAATGAAATAAAATGAAAATTAAATAATTAAATTGGAACGAAATGCCATAGCTACAATCCCATTTTTATCCATTCTGGCATCTGTGTTCTTTTCCTACTTTTGTTTGCAAGTGATTGCTGGTGCCAAGTGAAGTGTGGTCAACTGCATAATTTTTTCTACAATTCTCAGCTGGCTCAGGTGAAGTTGAGGAGGTTTGTAAATATTTTCCTTCCATTAGATGGATTGATTTTTGTTCCTTAGCTTATTATGAAGTGCTTGTAGGTCTAAACTCTGACAGGATTTCTGGCATTGCCCTTATTCAACTCCTTTTGGGGCTTGAACTTAAACACCATGAGGTGACAGATTGAAAGCAACTGGTGTAGAGTTGCAGCAGGAGTGAGAGCATACATTTGTAAAGCAAGGGCTGCTCGGGGCAAAGTCCATCCTTACAAGAGATCCCACAGAGAAGCTACTGCACAAAATTCAAACACACAGGATTACGGGTACCATATTAGCAAAGATTGAAAATTGGTTGATTGACCAGCAACAGATTTTTTTTCTGGTAGCAGTCTACTGGTGTAGTGCAGGGATCATTGTTTGGGCCCCAGCTATTCACAATATATACAAATGATTTGGATAAGGAAACAAATGTAACTATTTTAAGTTTGCTGATGAGACAGAATTAGGTGGGACCGAGAGTTGTGAGGAGGAGGCAAGGACGATTCAGGATAATTGGACTAACTGTGGTCAAACATATGGCAAATGCAGCATAATATGGATAAGTACGAAGTTATATATTCAGGTGTGAGAAACAGAATATAATTTAAATGTTGATACATCAGGAAATATGGATGTACAAAAGGATGTGGATGTCCTTGTATACCAGTCTGTGAAAGTAGACAGCATCTGTAGCAAGCAATTAAGAAGGCAAATTGATGTGTTGACTTTCATTATTCAAGGATTTGAGCTCAGAAGTAGGGATGACTTTCTGCATCTATTCAAGGCTATTTTAAGAAGACACTTGGAGTATTGTGTACACTGTTTGTCTCCCTAACCACAGGAAGGTAAGGAGTGCAGTAAGGGTTCACTTGCCTGATACTGGGATGACTGGTTGATTATATGAAGAGACATTGGTTCACCTGGGCTTCTTTCATTAAAATTTTGAAGACTGAGATGGAATCTGATTGAAACACACAAAATTCTAACAGAACTAAACAAACAACATGCAAGGTGAAGTTTCCCTTCACTGGGGAGTCAAGAACCAGGTGTCATGTTCTCAGGGTATGGGGCAGCCCAGTTGGGACTGAGATGAAGAAACATTTCATCATTCAAGAGAGATCATGCTGTGGAATCTGCTACCACGGAAGGTTGTAGAGGCCAGTTATATTTAAGAAAGAGATTGACTTTTTTTTTGGTATTAAAGGCATCAAGAGGTATGAGGAGAAATTGGAAATATTGAGATAGAGGATCAGACATGAATTGACTTGAACTGGATTGAATTTAACTAAATTTATTGTCAGGTGTACCGAGGCACAGTGAAAGGCTTTGTCTTGCAAGCAATACAGGCAGATCACATAGTTAAATAGCATAGATAGGTAAATAATAGGTAAACAGCAGCAAAAACAAAAACACAGGTACAGGCGAATGTTAAGAGTTTGTGAGTCCATTCCATATTCTGACTCCAGCCGAAACAGTTTCTACCCTACTGTTATGTGTGTTCAGGCTTCTGTACCTTCTCCCTGATGGTAGAGGTTGTAGAAAAAAGTTGCCAGGGTGGGATGGATCTTTGAGAATGCTGGTGCCCTTTCCTTGATAGCAGACCTGGTAGATGGATTCTATAGATGGGAGGTTGGCCTTTGTGATTGTCCAGGTCGAGTTCACCACTCTCTGTAACTGTCTCCGATCTTGAATGGTACAGTTGCCATACCAGATAGTGATATATCCAGACAGAATGCTCTTGATGGCTCACCTATAAAAGTTGGCAAGGGTATTCACCATCATGCCAAATTTTCTCAGCTGCCTGAGGAAAAAGAGATGTTTTTGGGCCTTTGTAACCATGCGTCCACATGAAGAATCCAAGAAAGCTTGTTGTGGATGACCACTCCCAGCAGCTTGACACTTTCCACTCATTCCACCTCTGTGCTGTTAATGTGTAGGGGGGTGGCATGAGGAACATCCTGCTGAAAGTCAGTAGAGCAGCTTTGAAAGGATGAAGGACTCGCAGTTTCTATGTTCCTATGCTTGACTCAAGACGCTTGTCAGGATCCCACAATCATTGAATTCTGAAACAAAGCTTCCGATGTTAGTACAAGCCAAGTGCACAGAAAGTGTCTCTTATGCTATAGGCTGCACAGCTTTGCTAGTTCATAGGAACAACGCATGGCATCTCCAATGAAATATTATCATGAGTGTGTTGACAGAGATAACATGAAGGAAATACAGTCTAATGAGGATGTGATTAGGTTACACAGTTCTCTGTTGGCAGCAGCTGATTGAAAAGTACTGTATCTGAAGGACTCTAGGACTCCCATTTTCACTGTCAGGTCCAAATTCTCTCCCAGTTCAAAGAGCAAAGCAGATGTAAGGTCCACCTTCCTCATTTGTATACAAACTGCTTCTTTAAATAATGACTTCCTGTCAGAGTGTCCTGACCCTGATTAATTGAAAGCAAACTGTACACCCTGCTCGAAGATTTGGAAATCAACCCTACTGTGATTTACATCTCATTAGTATATATTGCAATCTGAAAGTTAAACTTTTACACTCTCTTCCTATCTGCTGATTTGGAAGAGGATGCAAAACGGGTCGTATTTAGTGGGAGAGTCTTTTGCCAGACTTCTCCGTTCACCCATCCCATCTCAGCTCAATTGGCAAAAATGCCTGTGTGGTTTCATTCCTTTTACAAAGAAAGAGTTAAACTAATAAAGTTCACAGCATGGAAGTTTTCAGTCATCACAGAAATATTTGCATATTTTCTGAGTGGAAAAGTGTTGTGCAGAATGGTTTGAAGGGATAATTAGTTTTGATTTAGCTGGAGTTGACATGAATCAGAGTACCCCATATAGGGGCATATATCTCCTAAGTCTCTCATTCCATTGTATTCAAAATTCCTATCCTGCTGATTTTTTCTCTCTTGAAGCTGGAGTAATCCTTTTTAATATTCTTTTTAGATGGATTCCAAATCCTTTGAAAATTTAAATTTACAACACCCAAACTCATGTATTATAACCCAATGATAAAATCAATGCCAAAGAATATTATCTCCCTAAATTACTATTTGAGAAAAAAAGCTTAAGAGACTGTAAAGGGAAATAACTAAGTATATGAGGAAGAAAGAAATACAGGCTCACTGAAGGTGATATTTGTAGAAATGGGTTGCACCCTGATGGTAGTATTGAAAGGATATGATAATGGACAGGATTGTTGCAATAATTTGAAACAGAACTGGGCTGCTTTGTATAATATTAGTAGAAATAATATTCTAGTTTCTCTGTCACTCGATTGCAGCTTAGTGATTTTGCCAAAGATTACCAAATAACAAAAAAGAAAGATTTTAACAATTGTCCTACAGGGGAGATAAAAAGATTGGCTTGCAGCCTGTTACCAATCTGAATCCTGTTAAGACACTGAGTTCTTGTGAAAGTCATCTTCAAACATAGGATAATCTGAATTGTGCATACCTAGTGCTTTCATGGTTGAGGTGCATATAAATTAAGACCACTTACAAGGTATGACATAGCCCTTTTGAGAATAGCAAAATAATTCGGTAAGGTCAATCAATAGATTTGAATTTGCCAGTAATATAGCACTGCAGTTCTTTGTGTTTATCAGGCAATCATTGCATCTTTCAGTTCTATGTGGTGACACTCACAAGGAACATAAGCCTTTCTTATATTACTTTATTTATTGGTCCTTAATGAAGCCTGCAAGAACTCAATAGTGAACTTCCAAGTCATTCTTTAATAAAACTTCAAGTGTTCAAATAATTGAAGCTGGACATGGTTTACCACCTCTAGTAAAGCTATCTTTACACACATTAATACACATCAAAAGGTATCTTACAGAAGGAGTGATCAAACTGGTGTTCAGGCTTTGATAATGCAGATAATTAAATAGGAACTGCAACATGAAGTAGCCATAGAACTCAACCTATTTTGTGTTGATGTTTAGCATTCCCATGAGTCATTGTTTTAATCCTATGCATTTCTCCTGTTCTTGCATCCATCTATTGCCTTTCCTGCAATCTGTATAATGCAACTTTGAATGTTGGTACAAGCAAAGCTTCAATCACTATAATATTATTTCTACTAATATTATACAATGCATTTCACTGTATGAAATAATTTCTCCTAACCTTAATTCCTAACTTTCAATGACTATGGTTCAAATCTACCAAAGTATAAAGGGAGATTGGTGGACATCTTCAGCAGTATGGAGAAGAGGATGAATTCTGAAATAATGTGAATGTTATAGTGTTCAGCTGAAATTCCTCTCTCTGTTAATTTAGCAGATTATTAATGCATGTATTTTAACTGGGTTAATGTTTCAACTAAAATAGTGAAAAAAAGTAATTTCAGGTGACAATGTAAGTATGATACTTTCCATTATGATTTCAGGGCAATAAAGTTTGGATTATAATTCTTCATACAGCAGTATGTTGGAATTAAAATAGCTGTCATACTTCAGTTTTATTTCAATGTCTCATCCAAACGTTATGGTTTGCATTATGGAATATTTCCTTATGTTTGACTAGATTGCAGTGGGGATTCCTTCAAGGCAAATCAACTTTCATAATCAATGAATTTCAAAAGAATAATCATTTAGCCTGTGAATGAAAAATAACTAATACAAGTGTTTTGTACTTTTGCATTGCCTAGATTCTAGAGTTCTCATTTGTTTTTATATGAGAAATGCAGATCAATGATTTATGGAACAGGTGATGTCTTTATGGAGAGAAACAATGGATTGTGTGCTGAGTTAATAATATAGCAATTCAGTGAGTTCCATTAGCTGTTGTGAGTAAAGAATCTTGCCTATCTCAAATAATAACTCATGCTATCACTCCAGAGGCTTTATATATTTATTTATAGCTATACATTAAGGCAAGGGAAAAGTGAATAGAGGCTTTATGTGAGGAATATTAAGAATTGTTAAATATTATGAAAGTGAGCACCCTAATTGAAGCACAATTGAAATTGTAGAAAAAAATAATCATTTAATGCTGTGTCTTTCAATTGGTTGCATATTCATCAAACAACTAATGCAGTTTTATTGTTGATTAGGAACTGATGGAGTTTTATATTTCATATGTTGACAAGTGAATTATGAAACTAATAGCTTAATTTAAATAAGTGGAAATTAGCAATGATCTTTATTGAAAACTTTTATATGATGGTCCAATTATAGCCCAATTAGAAACCATTGAAACTATCCTTATGTGTGCACTGTGTGTGTGCATGAAAAAAACAATCTATTTGCTTTTTATCTACCCTTAATGTGAGGCAAATGAAATTCTGGTAAGACTGATGTTTTGAGGAATTATATGTGAAAGAAGAAATTTTGCAACTGCAAACAGGATCTTGCACAGCACAATATTTTGTGGTACAACAGCAGTAGTAAGTATGAAAAGAGCAACATGCATTTTTGCAGAATCTGTGTTGCAACAATATATCACAAGGAATAGCTCAAAAGCTCAATCAGATTTAACTGAATGCCAAGCCAAAGAAGTATGTATGAGGACCCATGATTAAATTAGTGCATTTAAAGAAGGGTGCTTAAATGAGTGGTGAATGGTAAATGCAAAAAAATCATTCAGGGATATAATGCTAGATGATAGAGCCTGAACAACCGTAGGTACTGGTTGGTAAAGGAACAGAAAAATGCACAAGAAGTTAAAGGAATGGACATGTTAGAATGGGATGATTGTGATAGGAGAGTTACAAAAATGAGAAGTTGTTGTGTCCATGAAGGCGAGGCAATGACCTAAAGGTATTTTGGCTGTTCTGTTCATCAGTTAATATTCGAGTTCAAGTCTTACTAAAGCAGATGGTGGAATTTGAATTCAATTGAAAAAAAACCTGACATTAAGAATGTACTAATGACTATGAAACCATTGTTGAATGTCAGAAAAACCCATTTGGCTCATTAATGTCCTTCAGGGAAGGAAATGTGCCATCCTCGTCTGGGCTGGCCATCCAGAATGACAGCAAAAGGATTGACTATCAACTGCCCTTTGAAATGGCTGAGCAAGCCACTAAGTTGCAAAGTCTCAACAAAGAAGTGAACCCACACAGATCACTTGAAATTGACCTAGGGCACCAGAAAAGATAATGCCAGAAACAGCCCTGTCAACCCTGCAAAATCCTCCTCACTAACATCTGGCAGCTAAGTTAAGAGAGTTGTCTCACAAACTAGTCATACTCATGCAATCATACCTTACAGTCTATGTCCCAGACACCATCATCACCATCCCTGATATGCCCTGCCCCATCAGCAGAACAGATGAGCAGAGGCGGCACAGTGATATATAGTCGAGAGGGAGTTGCCCTGGGAGTTTCCGACATTGACTCTGGACCCCATGAAGGCAAGGAACCCTCCTGATTACCATCTACCGTTTTCTCTCAGCTGATGAACTAGTACTCCAGCATGTTGAATAAAACTTAAAGGAATTAGAGGAAGCAAAGAGGATGGAAAGTGCAGGAAAATGTACTCTGGGTGGAGGAGTGGCTCAGTAGCAGTACAACTTTTCGAGCTGGTCATGTCCTAAAGGGTGTAGCTGCTGGACTGGGCCTATGACAGGTGGTGAGGGAACCAAAAAGAGGGAAAAATGTACTTGACCTCATTCCCACAATGATAATGGTAAGAATGACTCAGCAGTCCTTGCAGAGACGAAGTCCCGCTTTCTTTTGAAAATAACCTCCATCGTGTTGTGTGGTTCTATCACCTTGCTAAATGGGACAGACTTTGAATGGATCTAGCAACTCAAGACTGGATATCCATGAGGCGCTGTGAGCCTCCAACAGCAGACAGAATTGCACTCCAGCACAATCTATAACCT
The DNA here is from genome assembly GCF_020745735.1 of Hemiscyllium ocellatum. NCBI lineage: Eukaryota > Metazoa > Chordata > Chondrichthyes > Orectolobiformes > Hemiscylliidae > Hemiscyllium > Hemiscyllium ocellatum. Next base: position 76,805,754 of record NC_083411.1, on the reverse strand, counting down.
CATGGCCCAGCATATCCCCCACTCAACCCTTAACAATAGGCAGGGGATCAATCCTGGATCGATGGAGAGTGTGTAGGAGCAGCACCGGGAATATCTGAAAATGAGGTGTCATCCTGGTGAAGCTACCAACTGGACCACCTGCATGCCTAATGTCACAAGCAGCAAGTGATAAACAGAACCAAACAATCCCACAACCAATCAAGATTTAAGCTCTGCAGTCCTGCCACATCCAGTCGTGCATGGTGGGAGACATTTAAACAACACTCTGGAGGAGGAGGGTCCACAACTATCCCCAACCTCAGTGATGTTAGAGCCCAGTATATTAGTGCACTGATAAGGTTGATGCATTTGCAGCAATCTTTAGCCAGAAGTGCCAAGTGGATGATCCATCTGTCCTCCTCCTATGGTCCCCAGCATCACAAATGACAGTTTTCAGTCTTCAGCCAATTCGGCTCACTCCACATCACATCAAGAAATGGCTGAAGGCACTGGACAGTGCAACATTTTGACAATAGTACAAAAGAGTCAATAGATGTGAAGCTGGAAGAGCAGAACAAGACAAACAGCATCTGAGGAGCAGGATAATCAATGCTTTGGACTGAAAACCTTCATCAGGACTGGGGGAGAGGAGGGGAGCCCAGAAATAAATAGAGGGAGGTGGGTAGGTCTGGGGGAAGGGTAGGTGGGATGGATGGGGGGGTGATTATAATTGGTCAGTGACAAGGGTGGAAGGGATAAGTGAATAGGAAGATGGACAGGTTAGGTCAGGTCAGGGAGGCAAGGAGGAAGGAGCAGGATGGGCCTGGGAGTTGGCGGATTTTGAAGCAGGTGAAGTCAATATTGAGACCATTGGGCTGTAAGCTCTCCAGGTGAAATATCAGGTATTGTTCCTCCAACTTACATTTGACCTCATTCTGACAGTGAAGGAAGCCAAGGACGGATATGTTGCCAAGGGGTGGGGGGGTGGGGGGCAGCGGGAGGGGGAATTAAAATGGATGGCAACCGAAAGGTCAGGTTGGTTGATCTGTGCAGAGTACAGATGCTCCACAGACCAGTCCCCAAGTCTGCATTTGATCTCCCTGATATAGAAGAGATCACATCAGGAGCAACGGGATCAATAGATCAGGTTGGATGAAGGGCAGGCGAATCTCTGGATCTGGAAGGATTGTCTGGGGCCTTGGTTGGAGGTGTGAGTGGAGGTGTAGGGGCAGATGTTGCACCTCTTGTGGTTGCAGGGAATGTTATCGGGTGTGGTGGAGAAGTTGGGGGGAGTGTAGAGTTGACAAGGGAGTGACGGAGTGAGGAGTCCCTGTGGAAAGCAGACATGGTGGGGAAGGAAACATCTTTCTGCTGGTGAGGTCGTAGAGTCATGGAGATGTACAGCACAGAAACAGGTTGGTCCTACTGGAGAGGAAGAAGCAGAGGGCTTTTAGGCCCTCCAGGTGGGGATACAGGTGTAAAGGGCCTGTACATCTATGGGAAGATGAGGTGTTGAATGTGGGAAATTGAAAGTTTTGGAAGAGGTGGAGGGTGTTGGTTGTGTCAAGAATATAGGTAGGGAGTTCCTGGACCAAAGAGGAACCTTTGGTCCAAAATGTCCATGCTGACCAGATATCCCAACCCGATCTAGTCCCACCTACCAGCACCCGGCCCATATCCCTCCAAACCTCTTTCTATTCATATACCCATCCAGATATTTTTAAAATGTTGCAATTATCCTAACTTCCACCACTTCCTCTGGCAGCTCATTGCATACACATACCACCCTCTGTGTGAAAACGTTGCTCCATAGGTCTCTTTTGTATCTTTCCCCTCTCACCCTAAACCTATGCCCTATAGTTCTGGACTCCCCCACTCCAGGGAAAAGACTTTGTCTATTTACCCTATCCATGCCCCTCATGATTTTATTAACCTCCATAAGGTCACCTCTCAGCCTCCGACTCTCCAGCCTATTCAACCTCTCCCTATAGCTCAAATCCTCCAACCCTAGCAACATCCTTGTAAATCTTTTCTGAACCCTTTCAAGTTTCACAACATCCTGCCAATAAGAAGGAGACCAGAATTGCACACAATATTCCAACAGCGGCCTAACCAATGTCCTGTAAAGCACCATAACCTCCCAACTCCTGTACTCAATACTCTGACCAATAAAGGAAAGCATACCAAACGCCTTCTTCAGTAGAGAAAGTGAGGACTGCAGCTGCTGGAGATCAGAGCTGAAAATGTGTTGCTGGAAAAGCTCATCAGGTCAGGCAGCATCCAAGGAGCAGGAGAATCGATGTTTCGGGCATGAGCCCTTCTGATTCCTGAAGAAGGGCTCATGCCCGAAACGTTGATTCTCCTGCTCCTTGGATGCTACCTGACCTGCTGCGCTTTTCCAACAACACATTTTCAGTCTTCACTGCCCTATCAACCTGCGACTCCACTTTCAAGGAGCTATGAGCCTGCACTCCAAGGTCTCTTTGTTCAGCAACACTCCCGAGGACCTTACCATTAAGTGTATAAGTCCAGCTAAGATTTGCTTTCCCAAAATGCAGCACCTCACATTTATCTAAATTAAACTCCATCTACCACTTCTCAGCCCACTGGCCTACCTGATCAAGATCCCGTTGTAATCTGAGGTAACCTTCTTTGCTGTCTACTACACCTCCAATTTTGGTGTCATCTGCGAACTTAACAACCATACCTCTTAGGCTCATATTCAAATCACTTATATAAATGATAAAAAGTAGAGGACCCAGCACCGATCCTTGTGGCACTCCACTAGTCGCAGGCCTCTAATCTGAAAAACAACCCTCCACCACCACCCTCTGTCTTCTACCTTCGAGCCAGTTCTGTATCCAAGTGGCTAGTTCTCCCTGTATTCTGTGAGATCTAATCTTGCTAACCAATCTCCCATGGGGAACCTTGTCCATATTGATCACATCTACCACTCTGCCCTCATCAATCCTCTTTGTTACTTCTTCAAAAGTTTGATTGTAGGTGGCAGAAATATCAAAGGATAATGCATTGCATTGAGAGATTGTTGCGGTGGTACGTGAGGACTAAGGGGACTCTGTCCTTATTGTGGGGAGGGGGTTTGAAAGCAGAAGTATAGGAGATGAAGGAGATGAGGTTGACGACATCCTTAATTACTGTGGAGGGAAAACTATGGTCCCTAACATAGGAGGATATCTGGAAAGGCCTGGAGTGGATTGCCTCATCCTGGGAGCAGATGCGGAGGAAGTGGGAGTACAGGATAGCGCTTCTACAAGGAGGGTGGTGAGAGGAGATGTAGTCAAGATAGTTTTGGGAGTCAGTGGGTTTGAAATGGTTGTCAGTGGTGAGTCAGTTTCCACAGATGGAGACAGAGAAGTCCAGAAATGGGAGGTGTCAGAAATGGTCCAGGTGAATTTGAGGGTTGAATGGAAGGTGTTGGCGAACTTGACAAATTGCTCGAGCTCCTGATGGGAGCATGATGCAGTCATCAATATAGCAGAGGAAGACCTGGGGGATTGTGCTAGTGTAGTTGTGGAAGAGGGACTGCTCCACGCATCCTGCAAAGAGGCAGGCCTGGCTAGGGTTCATAGGGGTGCCTATGGCCACCTTTTTGGCTTGTAGGAAGTGGGAGGAATGAAAGGAAAAATTGTTGAGGGTGAGGACCAGTTCTGCCAGGTGAATGAGGATGTTGGTGGAGGGGAACAGGTTGGTCCTACTGGAGAGGAAGAAGCAGAGGGCTTTTAGGCCTTCCAGATGGGGGATACAGGTGTAAAGGGGCCTGTATGTCCTTGGGAAGATGAGGTGTTGGATGTGGGGAATTGAAAGTTTTGGAAGAGGTGGAGGGTGTGGATTGTGTCTAGAATATAGGTAGAGAGTTCTTCAACCAAAGAGGAAAAAACAGAGTTGAGTTGGCAGGAGGGGGCAGAGACAATGCGTTGATGAGGGCAGTCAAGTGTATGGACTTTGGATAGGAGATAGTTCTCCAACCCTGCACTGCCTGTTTTTATAAGGTTAGAGACTGTAGTAGGAGATCTCCTGAAGTAATGAGGTTGCTGATGGTCTGGGACATGATGGCTTGGTGATCAGAGGTGGGGTCATGACCGAGGAGATGGCCTCAGTGATGTAGAGGTCAGTTCACCACACTACTACCCCTCACCCCTGCTCCCTCATTGACAGGTTTAATAATGTGACCGGGTTTGGAGTGGAGGGCTGCGCATTCCGATGGGGAGAAGTTAGAGTAAGTGAAGACTTGTGCTCCAGAACTTGTCACATACCTAGCCACAATTTTCCAGTACAGTTATCCTACAATGTGGAAAATAGCCCCGATATATAAAAAAGCAGCACAAATCTAACCTGGCCAATTGCCGTCCCATCAGTCTCGTCTCAATCATCAGTAAAGTGATAGAAGGTGTCATCGACAGTGCTATCAAGCAGCAATAACCTGCTCAGTGATGCTCTGCCAGAGCCACTCAGCTCTAGATGCCATCACAGCCTTGGTTCAAACGTGGAGAAAAGAGCTGAATCCCAGAAGTGAGGTGAGAGTGACAGCCCTTGACATCAAGGTCACATTAAACCAAGTGTGGCATCAAGGAGCCTTGGCTAAACTGGAATTAATGGGTATCAGGGGCAAAATCTGCATTAATTGATTTTGTACTTGGCACACAGAAAAATGGTTGTGATTGTTGGATGGAAGTCACCTCAGCTCCAAGACATCTGTGCAGGAGTGCCCTAGGGTAGTGTCTAGGCCCAACCATCTTCAGTCGCTCCATCTCTCCAACAAGAGGTCAGAAGTGGGAATGTTTGCGCAATGTTCAGTACTATTCATGACTCCTCAGATACTGAAGTAGTCCACATTCAAATGTAACATGTTCTACACAATATCCCAGGCTTCGGCTGACAAGTACCATCACTGAATCCCCAATTAGCAACATCTCGGGGGTTATCACTGACCAGAAACTCAACTGGATTTGCCTCATAAATGCAGTGGGTCCAAGAGCAGATCAGAGGCTAGGAATACTGTATCAAGTAACTCACCTCCTGACCCCCCCAAATCCTGTCCATCACCTACAGGGCTCAAGTCCGGACTGTGATGGAAATCCCCAAGTTGTCTGGGTGGGGGCAGCTCCAATGGCACACAAGAAACTTGACACCATCGAGGACAAGACAACCCATTTGATTGACACCACATGTATAAGCATGCAGTCCCTCCACCGCTGATGCTCTGTAGCAGTAGTGTGTACTATCAACAAGATAGTCAGAAAACTCCAGTCTGGCATCTCAATGTACAGCAGATTTAGCTTACAACACAATTTGAGGACATTTAAGGAAGCAGCCCTCCACAGCCAGGATCTGATGTTAAAACAGAGTCCAAGGGACACAATTGAAAAGGAAAATGTCCGAAGGCAGGGTGGCACATTTGGAAGATTTCAAATGCATAGCTGAGTACAAAGCGTGAATATACCAAAGGCAGGCAAAGACTCAGAAAACTTCAAGAAAAAAAAACTGGAGTGTGAAAAAATTCTGGTGGTAGAAAAAGAGATTTCAGGAGACATTAGTTGCAGGGCTACAGAGCGGGAAGACTCAAAGGATGTGACAAAAGAACTTCAGGAAACCTCATACTTGAGCCCGACCTGGTAATACTCTGGAGAAGCAAAACACAGAATGGATAAACCCAGTTCAGTTTGACATGGTAGGGCTGGCAACTCCAGAAGAACCTTTCTTGAACCTGAAAGACAATAGAATACAGGAAGCCTACAACAAGGGCAGAAATGGGAGCTCCAAAGGTTTCAGTGCAACAGAACAACTTCAGGCTTGCACACAAAGGAGCAATGCTATCAACTCAGCACCTTTTTAATATGCCATACATCAGAGGCTGATGATATTCTGGTAAGACGAAGCATAGAAGAAAGTATGGATGAAAAGTGCCCTGTACTATACATTGATTAAAACATTTGACTCATACTTTAGCCAGAAAAGGAATTTAGTGACAAAATGGGTGAGATTTAATCAACAATTGCAGTGTTTTGGAGAATCAGTACAAGCCTTTGTAATGAATTTTTAATATCTGGAAAGATGTTACAGATAGAGCTGTGAAGAATGAAATAAATTAATAGCCATGGAGTAGTCAGTAAAAGGGATCAGAAGTCTTATTAAACTTCCTTCAATGCAAGGAGGATTTGACATTGGAACATATAATCTAATTCACTAACAAGCAGAAATCAAGACCTAAAATCGGTCAGTATTGTTGTCGTGATGCCATCTGTACCTTGTAAGTGGGTGTGGAATGTGTGTTTGGGCAGCAACCTTCTATCTAACGAAAACAGTCCTACAGAGTAAACAAGATGTGGTTTATTGCACCTCTGCAACTACATCTCTGCTTGTCAGAATAGCCTGTAGGTCACTCTCCCACTTTATACAATCCTACTTCATCCCTACTTCTATTAAGTCATAATGATATTATCATTAGAAGATATTGTGTTAGAAGGTAAAGTTAAAGGTAAACGGTAAAGTGCTATCCCTTTCAGATCCTTTCTGACATGTAACATACTCCCCCAAAACTTTATTTAGCAAACTGTTATTCATATATCTTTGTTTATATAATAATTTACCAATTCCTTAGCTTCCCAGAAGTCTTGGATTTTTCAAATGCAATTGATCTGAAGGTTTCACTATTCTCTGCTAATGTGTCCTTTTCAGACTTAGAGGAATGGCAAATTGTTCAATAGTAAGTCATTGTCTGGACTGTCTTCCTGACAGTTTAAGGGTTTTTGCACAACCATGAGTCTTTGGACATTGTTTGTTGATTTTTTTTTGTGGTATATTCCATGAAATTTTATTTACCATATCTTCAATTTATATCAGTGGATTTTTTTTTCTCCATCTGCCTGTTTACGTGTGCTGAAGAGATAGATATTTTAGTGTAACTTGCTGATTAACTTGGGCATTCTCAATCTCCCTCAAAGATTGAATTATTGGTGAGACTAAGTTGTCCACTTCCTTAATTGTGTTGTGTGAAGATTCTTTTTTAAATGATGCAATCTCCAATGTGGTAGCTTAAGATTCTTCTTTGGAAGATTATGGGGTCAAATATTTTACCTGAACCTATTTCTTCCTAGTCAGCTCACATCTAATGTATAATTTTGCAGTTGTCATAAGTATACCCTGAGCAAGTTTCCCAAACGATCATGGTTCCAGATGGGTTACCTCAAATCATTAATCTCCTAGGTGAGAAGGAATGAACTGGCTCCCAATCTTCTTTATTTATGCATCCCATGGCTGATTGCATCAAGGTTAATTTATAAATTAACTTGTGGTTACCTTTCTCCCAGACCCATATGAAATTATGTCTTAGAGCTAATTTAAACAGCCTTCATTTTAAAAAGAGTAAGTTTATTAATTACAAAACATGAAAAGAAACAAGAATGAAACATGTCCACACACAAGTAAGAGGAAAGTCCAAAAGATAAAAGTTTTTTAAAAAAAAGTTGTCAGTCTCTGAATTGTTCATGAGGAGGAGATAGTTGAACATGATGATTGCTAGAGTAAATGCTTCCATCAGTGTTGACACTGCGTAATGGGCCCGATCAAATGACCTCAAAATAAATTCAGAAAATGGTCTAGACCCTAACTTTTTCTTATTTTTAAGGTAAGTGTAAGGTGTTCTGTTCTAGATGTAATTTGACTGGTCAAGCTATCAGATTTTAAGCCAGGCACATTTTATTAAACAATAAAGTTAAAATAACTCGAAAGAAGCAATTGGAATAATTTAACTCTATTGGGAAATGTAACAGAATAATAGATTATTTAACTATTAAACAGTATGGATTCCAAAATCATACCATTCCATAAACACACTCAAATAGATTGTCTCACAGGCAATTCTTGTATCAAGGAGGAAAAACATCAAGAGAAAACGCAAAGGAAGAGAGAGCGCAAGTAGCAGGGAGAGAGACATACTGCAACTTCAAGACCCAGCAACTGCTAGTAAAAAGTAAAAACTAAAAGTTCTGGTTCTGTGGGAGCTTGACCCCACCCATTCAGGCTGCTTCTATTGTTCCAATTTAAAAAGAAAACCTAAGGCCTCACAAGCTGTTTACTTCATGGGCATTCATAGACAGCTCATTACCTCTGTCTTAAAACCTCTTGTCAAAACAAAGGGCAAAGTACACCTTGTCACAACACTGATTATTAAAAAGTTTCATTATCCTTAGTTTTGCAGATTGGTTTAAATTCTGTGGTTTTGATGCTTTCTGACAAAGATTGAATTCCAGAATTGAAGGTGAGAGAGGGCTTTGTTTTTAAACTAGTTTGCAATACTCAGAGTGAGGTAAGATTTTTCCCTGAAACACAGAGTGACTAAGGGATAATTCTTTGACTGTGACCGCCACATTATGCTCATGCTCAAATCACGGTAACACATATGAAAGCATTTAGTCCCAATAGTCTACTCAGTAGAGTTAGAACTTGTTTTTTTACTCCTTGTATTTGTGCATTGTTCTGGACTAGGCCAGATCACTCAAAACATTCTTAAGCAGGCAGCCCAGACCATAACTTTGCAATTTGTTTCAGTAAGGGTACAGTGAAAATTACCTGGAGTAAGTTAGCGAGGTTGACTACCAGGTTTTAAAACACACAGAAACTTATTCACAAAGTTACACAATGAAACAGAAAGAACAGAATAAAGAACACCTTCAGAACTCAGTGTATCCAAAGACAGAGGTTAATTATGCCATTCTGAATAAATACAACAGTCCCAATAAGCAACCCTCCTTAAAAACAGTAAAAATGGAACAAATACTTACAGGTTGAAGTTAGAATGGCAGAAGGACAGAGAGAGTCTACCAGCCTGTTTCCATACCGCTGAACTCCTAACTATTTCTGCACTGAACTGCTCAGCTAGAGAGCTGACACTTTCCTTTCATTATACAGGTCACTTCTAAAACATGACCACTTTGGCCTGAAGTCTCATCTGTTTACATATAAACAAAAGGCCTCTCAAAATCCTTTTTCATCTCTGTACCAAACTAGTCACCTCAGTGCTGTGAGGGTTTTATGACACCTCTGGGAAAAAAAAACAAGGAAAAAGTATCCTGGAGAAAAGGAACAGCTTTTAGCAAAAAGGGACCAGCTTTGTGACAACATTCCTGGAGTTTAAAATAGACATATCTACAAAAGGTGGCTTTCTTCTGTGAGGGGAAAGATAGACCCTGGTAGTTCTTCTTGTTAAGTCTCTCTCTGTTTAAAGCGTCCATGATAATTTATAAATGCAATATTTCTTTGGATTCCCAGAATTTTGCCAGATAATCTTCAACTTTAAAACCACACTTATTCTGCAGCAGTCCTCCTTTAAATTTTAACACATTTTGGAATTAAAACAAAACAAAAGGATGTAAATACTTTGGAGTTTTGAGCTTAGGATAGATTATCCAGTCTTTGGAGTTCTATATATTGGGCAATTGCTCTTAAGATATCTTTTCTGTTAAGTATGATATTCCCTGCAACTTGTAATTGAACTTCCAATGGTTATAAGCAATGTTTTGTAAATTAAGGCTTATTAGTTGATAATTTGTGATGCTTATTCCTGAACTGAATTTAAAACTTACGATAATGCCATTGACATAAATGTTAGGTTGTCAGGTTTGACCTGGGTTACCAATTTCCCCAAGGAAAGCATTGGGTTTGATTGCTATTTGAGACTGTTCTGCTCCAGTTTACTCTGTTTGGCTAGTTCTTTGATTTAAATTTTTCTGTGGCTGTGTCCTACTTTGGCATTTTACCTGAAAGTGGTGCATTGTTTTATAAAAAATAAAACATTTAGATTTGATAACTGAGAACTGTTCACACCTGCGAGGTTTTTTTTCCTCCACCATATTGGCAAGGAGTTTTAGCATCAGACCTAACCAATGCACTGGCTCACCCTTGTGAGTTTTTTTTATCTCTATACCTTAAGAATTGAATGGGCTCCAAAAATCCCTAGTGCAGTTTGATCTCTAGCTTAAGGATTTATCTATGTTGCTTCAGGACCTCTGTTTCACTCACCGTGGAAAGGCTTTCCCTCGGGACAAATCATCTTTGAAACATAATAAATTTGGTAAAGATTCATCAGTTAAACCACCTGTGGATATCTTTGGATGCAAGAACATCATTAGTTTTGGGATAGAAAGAATTGCCAAATATTTTCAGCACGTCTTCAGTTGTGCCAGTTGCTTTTCTTTACCCCTTGATGAAAAAATACATCATCTGCAGTGTTCTCAATTGTGTACAGAAGTATATTTATTTGTTCAGCTTCAGACTTGATCTACAGTTTAGAAGTTAATCGATGACACAAGTCTTACCTTCTCCAGCCTGTCTAATCTGCTGTACTTGGTTCATGTCTAAAATTAAATCTTCCTGGCAACACTGTGGTCGTGGCTTCCTAATGTGATTAGTGTTTTGTCTCTCACAGATGTGATGGAGTCTCCAAAATAAAAACAAAACCCGCATTAGTCCTGAATTGTTCATTTATTTTAATTTGCGCAAATGCTTATTTGCTTTACATGATTGAGTTTGTGATTTCTGCAGCTCTCTGCTCCTAGATTAAGAGTTTCTTTCTTAGTTTTCCAACACTGAAAGCTAATGTTTCCAAATTAGCCATTTGGACTCTAACCTGGTCTTGTGTGATTTTTTTTTTAAACTTTGTCCACCCCAATCCAACACCGGCTCCTCCACATTATTTCTTAGCTTTGTTAGTTTTGTCTTTTTCTAGCCAAGCATCAAAGTATTTATGAGCTACTATGGTGATCCCTGACCTTAGTTGCAACATTTTGTTATTCATTATGTTTTTCAGCATGAATTACTCACCATTTAAAGTTTCTTGTTTGTACCAGATACTTAAAGACGTCTTGAAAGGCCTGAGAAATGGCTAGCAACAAATTTCTTTCGATTTACATCAAAGTTGAATTGAGGAATATTGGCCTATCATTCAATATGAATTGGAAGTATCAAAATTTCATTCAGCAACAGTGGACTTAATGATCAGAGTATGGGTAAGGATCTTCGAGATATTGATATTGGATAATTGACTTCTAATCATCAACAAGGATTTTAGAAAGTCACATTGAAGTCATACATCAATTATGTGGCAAATTTTCTACTCCATTCTTAGTCGAATGAAATTTCAGAGAAACCAGGAAAGACCTGTCAAGTCATTGATGCATAAGAATCCAGACTGGGACTCTGCTTCACTCAGTTTTTGAGAAACACCATTGAATAATAGGTACTTGCCTACAGAATTGTAAATGTGGAGGAATTAAAAACAGATGTAACAATTTTAGAAATGCATGTGAAATGTAACCTATCTAGCCCACAAGATGGTCAAATAATTAGGCACAGGATGATAGCTTTGTCAACCTTAACGCCAGCACAACAAGCCTGGTTAAGGGACATGCAACCTGAATCCATAGCTTGTCATGCAGGTCAACCATATCTACACTTCATTAGAGTGTGGTGCGACACTTCCAGACACAGTACAATACCATCACTCTATGCTGAACTCAGAACAAACCAGTTTGAGGACATCCAGCCGGAGGTACAGATAATCACCTGTGATATTGGTGACACGATGGCTTAGTGGTTAGCACTGCTGCCTCACAGCGCCAGGGACCCGAGTTCAATTTCAGCCTTGGGTGACTGTGTGGAGTTTACACATTCTCCCTGTGTCTGCGTGAGTTTCCTCCAAGTGTTCTGGTTTTCCTCCCATAGTCCAAAGATGTGCAGGTTAGGTGAATTGGCCATGCTAAATTGTCCATAGTGTTCAGGGATGCTTAGGTTAGGTGCATTAATCGGGGCAAATATAGGGGAATGGATCTGAGTGAGTTACTTTTCAGAGGGTTAGTGTGGACTTGTTGGGCCAAAGGGCCTGTTTCCATGTTGTAGAGACTCTATTAAAAAAATCAGACTTTGACAGTAGGGAAGACTTAAGTAGTGGACAATAGTACTAATTTTGGTAATAATGATCTTAATGCTTTCAAAGTCTATGTAAACATGTAAAAGTAAACTTAAACTACAGGAGCAATGTAGAAACAAGTTGTGGGCAAATATTTTGTAATAACATTCATATAAATCATAATGATGTAACTGATTATATGACTGACAACAGTAAGAGAGAAAATGTTAGTCTTGAATGACCACGTGAGTCTTAGACTTAACATTAGACAGCTGCATTTGATAAACTACCACATACAGAAAAGAATATAGATTTGTTCCTATATTTGCTAATAAGCAAGCAGCCTCAGGGACAGCATATGTACAGAAACCTACAGCCTAAGGTGCTCCACAACAGTATCTCAATGTGGAGGTAGCAGTATTGACTAGTAGCACAATGTAAAGCAAAGAGCTTGAATCTGGTTTTGCACACTGATGACAGTTAAAGGTGACACCACAAGAAAATTCACTTATGAATTCTGATTTTGACTTCAAGTATTGGGAGGAGCTCATCCAGAAAGGTATAACCAAATAGAACATGGAACATAGAATGTTACAGCGCAGTACAAGCCCTTTGGCCCTCAATGAAAATGAAAAATGGTAAGGCATCATTCAGAGGCAAGTGAATATTAGAGGCAGGGAGGAAGCACACAAGAACAGAAAATCCCAAAACAACAACTTGCCCAAACCTCTTTGCTATCCTGCTTTATTTGCAGCAGAACTTTCCAAGCGACGATTGACCTAATCAGAAGGTTATCTACTCACTGGAAACCTGCCAAACACGATGGGTAATCAACATGATCATCTTCATCTCAAAAAACAAACAGGATTTATGGCTTGCGGCAGTACTATTGGCATTCTTCAGGGAGAATTTCCTGAAATTCACAACGGGCCAAATGTCACATATTTGGAACCTGTTGAATCCAACTTGCTAAAAGGCCCTTCCTGGGCTTCTGGTATTAGCAGAACTATTAGTTTTACAATTGCTTTGTAGCTGCCTGCATACATTTCATGTTTGGCAAGTCTAACTGTATCAGTGCAATATAAAAACAGCTTCGAGGCATGGTCTGATCTCCACTTACATGTGATAAAGGTTCTGGATTAAATACAGCTACAACAATTTATTGAGACTTAGAGCAACAGGCGCATAAAAGTACAGTGGATCCGCCGTGCATGAAGCAGCAGGACACAACTTAATAAGCCAAATGATATCAGACAAATATAGTTTCACATTCAATACTATCTACCAGTGTGTATCTGCTGCGTTTGAAGTTAGGGACAAAGGCCTAGGGAGACATTGAGTTTAACAAGAGGGAAGGTGGAAAGGAGAGATCTTGGCAATCACCCTCATTGAATTTGATGTTGTGCCTTGGGGCTTGTGTCACCAATCAATATATCAGTCAATAAAACAGCCTATAAAAAGATTTATTTGTCTATCACAAATTCCCCAGGTCTCCCAAATTTTCTGTACCATATTTAATGACTTTGTAATTGCCTTGTTCGCAACTGTGTTTGGCTCTTATCTGATATAACGAAGCTATTAACACTGGGGTTCATCCACTATCACAGGTTAATAAGAAGTAATCCATGCAAACTTTCACAGGTTACAATTAAAATACTATTGGGTCTTTTTGGAAAGCCTTGCAATATCATCCGAAAAAAAAGGATTTACTGCAAGAAGCTTTAAAATTCATTCACACGTTTTTACATTTTTTTGATGGAAGATATGTATTCCATTACATTAATGGTAATTCTTTGCAGCTGTCTTCTTTTTAAATTGATATTTGTGACAGGACTACCTCTCTTTGCAATGAGTAAACTTGTAACTTCAGTATCACAAGCAAAACAAACCTGATCTTGCGCCAATATATGATTTCTTCAGCATTTACTGGAGAAACTCAGCAGGTCAGGCAGCAACTGCAGAGAAAGCAGAGTTAACTTTTCGAGTCTAGTGAGTCCTTCATCCCTTGACTGCTCTGCTTTACCTCGACAGATGTTCACCAATCATGCTGAGTTTCTCCAGCAATTTCTGTTTCTGGTTTCAGATTTCCCGATCAGCAGATCTTTACTTTATTTCATGGTTCATACAGTTTGAAGTAAAATGGCAAGAACACAATGAATATTTTCCATCATCAACAAATACAAGCTGAGAGCATTTTTAAAAATTTAGTGTTATAATGCTTTCAATTTCTTTGCTAGAATGTTGCATTTTCATTTATGTTATTGCCTGAAACTACCAGGGATTAGGAAAACTATATAAATTAACTTGGAGCTTCAGGAAATCAATGGATTATTTTAGAATTAAAGATTTGCAATCCTGATATTAGCAATTTCTTTCATTACATTGAGCTGCTTAGAATTTATAATAAAAAGAACCCATTTAGGCTAACTTTATTCTCCACCTGTTTCTCCTCCCACCTTACTTTATTGAACACTTTCCCACTCCCCTGTGATTATCAGGCTTCCCCTTTAATACCTCACTATAATTGCCTCATTCCACATGGCATCAACTTTCACATTCTGATCGCCCACTCAGTTAAGAAAAAGTTTCTCCTGAAGAAACCTATTTAAGTTGCCTCCATATTTTGCATTTTGAACCTTAAAAATGGTTAAGTCTTCTCTTATGAGCAACTAAGATCACATTAAAGCCAATTGTATTTTTTTAAATGGATTTCATGTGCTTTAATAGATGCATAGTAAGCAGGTAATACGATGCATGATCAGACATCATTCACTGCAACAAAAGCCCACAAGACTATATGATGTGGATTTCGTCATCACATGTCAGAGATAGTAAAATCTTTTAGATTTTTTGACATGACTTGCAATTTGGCTGATTCTCACTGTTCAGGCTTTGTAGGTTCATAGAGTCATACAGTACAGAAGAAGGCCTTTGCTCCATCCAGTCTGTACCACCAAAGCTATGATAAATCTACTTTCAAAATCCATTTTCCAGCACTAGGTCCATCGCCATGAATATTATGCTCATAACTTCAAGTGCTCATCCAGGTACCTTTTCAAAGATTTGTGAGGTTTCCACCGCGATTATTAGGCAGGTTGGGAGAAGGATACAAACAGTTTTCAGAGAGGTATTATTAAATTAAGTGAGTGGGCAAAAAGTTGGCAAATGGAGTATAATGTGGGAATATGGGAAGTTGATCATTTTGAGACAACAAAAAAGCAGCATTATTTAAAAAGGACCAAAAAAAATGCAGAATGCAACAAAATAAAAGCCCTTGGGAATACTTGTGTATGAAGTACTGAATGCTAGCACACAGGTGCAGCAGATGATCAGGAAGACTAATGGAATATTGGCCCTTACTTCAAGGGGATTGAAGTAAAAGAGTAGGGAAGTATTACTGCAACTGTACAAGGTGCTTGTGAGACCACATTTGGAACACTGTGAGCAGTTTTGGTTCCCTCGTTTGAGAAAAAATATTATTTCATTGGAAACAGGTCAGTGAAGGTTCACTAGGGTGATCCCCAGTGTGCAGTGATTATCTTATGAGCAAACACCAAACTGATTGGAACTCTACTCACTGGAGTTTAAAAGATGAGAGATGATCTCATGGAAACATATAGGATTTTTAAGGGGCTTGACAGTCAGTTGCTTCCCCTCATGGGAGAGTCTTGAACGAGAGGGCATAGTTTCTGAATAAAGAGTGAAATGTGGAATTCCAGGAGGAATTTGTTGTCTGAGGGTTGTGACTCGTAGGCACTCTTTGCACACAAAACTGTGGGATAGATTTCTTTTGTATATTGAAGGCTGAGATGGATTCTTGATCTGCAAGGGAATCAAGGGTTGTAGGGAAAATGTAAGAAAGTGGATGTGAGGAGTGTCAGAATTAACCATAACCGTATTGAATGGCAGAATAGGCTTGTGGGACCGAATGGCCTTCACCTGCTGCTATTTCTTATGGTCGTATAGTCCTACCCTTCCAGGCAATGCAGTTTAGTCCACCACAGTGAAGATTGGCATTCACTCCATCATATCTGTGTGTTTGAAAGAGCTGACCAAGTGTTTTCGCTCCTTTGCTGAGTGTTACTAATGAATCTCGTTCTACAGTGCATTTCAGATTATAATATGTTGCTATGTGAAAACAGTTTATTTCATTCTCATCTCACCTCACATTGCCTCACTTCATCTTAACTCTCTTGCTCCCTCTCCCCAGAAATATGGCTGAGCCAATGGCATTGCTGAGTTTTGTATGAAAGTGTTGACTTCCTCACTCAGGCAATGTTTACTTCCTAGCTTACAATCCTTGGTAACTGGGATTTGCCTTCTGTTGAAATACAAGCAGCTTCTCTCATCCAGGTCAACAATCTGAATGGGAGGGAACCTGTGCCATGAAATATTTAGGCAGTCTCAGAAACACTTTGGGTTATTGGATCCTGTCAGACCAATACAGAGGTATAAAGATGGTTGGGAGCAATGGGCACTTCTACTTTCTCTTGTTTTCACAGCACCTATGGTGATAGCCTGACTTAAGGAGCTTCTTCTCTTAATGTGGGGCAAATAGTATTGGACTCATAGCAGTCAATATTCAAATCACTTAGTAAATTGTGTAGCTTATATCTGTATTGTAATTATATTTAAACGTTTACTTTCTTTTAGATTAGATTAGATTACTTACAGTGTGGAAACAGGCCCTTTGGCCCAACACGTCTACACCGACCCTCCAAAGAGCAACCCACCCAGACCCATTCCCCTACATTTACCCCTTCACCTAACACTACAGGCAATTTAGCACGGCCAATTCACCTAATCTGCGCATTTTTGGACTGTGGGAGGAAACCAGAGCACCCAGAGGAAATCCACACAGACACAGGGAGAATGTGCAAACTCCACACAGACAGTTGCCTGAGGCGGGAATTGAACCCGGGTCTCTGGCGCTGTGAGGCAGTAATGCCACTGTGCTGCCTAAATCACCGTGCCGTCCTTCATAAATATAATTGCAACTTCACTTCAAAACTGGAATATATCAAAGAGATTTAACATCTATTGTTGTCCCTGCTTTTGAAAATGCTTCCTCATCCCTCCTTTCACGATGTTCCACCAAACTCTCCTGGCCATGGAAGTTGTTAGTGTCAAAATCCCAGGAGTTTGCCAATTTTGACACTATTACTCTTGTACCAGTTGTTGGGAGGTTCATGAGAAAGTCCAAACTAACAACTGACCTCCCTTTTCCTGTGTGAAGCACAAAATATTTCTCCAGTAGCACTTGTGCAATGAGACTGAGAGAGACCCAAAATGTATCATTTTATCTCCAGGTAAAGGTGAAATCAGACAATAACAAAGTTGCTGCCAACTGTACACCAGAACACATTTTCCCTTCTATTGATGAACACTGGGCGGGTTGTGTTGTAGGCTGCTAATTTAGGCTCAACTATTTTACCTTATTGTCAAAAGTTAAGATATCTCACCCATCTGTGTCTACAAAACCCAGGCTAACGTTATCACAAAAATATTTTCTTTTTGGTGAAGAGACTGCACTGTGGAAGACAAGTGCTGAAGGCAGTGATAAATGAATAAAGCAGTCTTCCTTTTGCTCTTACAAGATGAAGAAAAATATTGTCAATAAGCTATTCAGAACAAATGATTACAAACAGTTCTAATCTGTACCATTTCAATTCTTGTCAGTTTGTTTAGCATTTCAATGCATTTTTGAACTTAGTTAATTAGCCCTAAATAAATTTTAACATAATGTATATTTAAATACCTGTGTCCCTTGAATTTAACATCATCTCTTACTTTATCCTTGGAAAACACCATTCTTGTGTTATATTTATTGAATGCTGAAAGGTTTCTCTAAGCTTAAAACTATTTCTGTGAATGTCATGAAAGCTATTATATATTAGACATTGGTGATTAGTTGTTTGCCTCACAGATTTACTAAATATTTTATACATTTAAGTAAAATTCCTGCTAATATTATTACATCTTCATGTTCACATATTACTCTTCAGACAATAATTAGCTCGCATTGAAATTAAATGCATCATTTACTGTAATGAACACTTGGGTGAGACTCGGAAATATTTCTGTGATTGTTGCTTGGTCATAACTCTCAAATTCGTTCATTAAGATCACTCATTTGTCCAATTACTTTACTCTGCAAATTATCCCTTTTAAGCTTCCGACCCAAGGAAGACAATTTCCTCTAATACTTCACAATTCCAGTCATTTGAAATAAACAGCATTGAGGTTTCCAAAAATAGGGAAAACTATTACAATAAAGCTCCTTTCTACATTGTCCTTATTCTGAATGTTTGACACAAACATCTAAATTAGGAACAGCAATAGGTTATTTGGCTCCTCTGAGCCTGCTTCTTTGTTTAATAAGATTGTGGTTGTTCTGATTATTTCTTCAGCATCACTTTCCTGCCTATCCCTGAATATCTTTTGACTCCCTCATTAGTTAGCAATTTATCGATTTCTGCCTCAATGATATTCACTGAACCTGCCTGCACTTCTCTCTGGGGAAGAGTCCCAAAAACTGAACTCTCTGAGAGAAGGTTTGTCCTGACTCCCCATAGCATAGTAGCCTCTGCAGCCTTTGAGTAATAAGCGCCATTGTGTCCCACTTACTTATCCGTTGCTCATGTTACGCCTTGTGCATGTCGACCAAAGTCCTGACTACCAATGCCATAAGGTTCTCTCCTGCCTGGGACTGAGCAGACGCCTGGTTTACGACAACCCTCTGAATGCCAGGGCTGTGCAAGGCAAAAGAGACAATGTGTGGAGGCAGTTAGACATGGTGTGCAATGAAGAAGACTGATAGTGGGGTTAATATGAGAGTTGCAGTGGGATGGAGAGTGGTACTGACTTGGTTGGTGACATGTGGAGAGCATGGCAAGCTTGTAGGCATACTCTTGATCTTCTCCTGCAATGGTCAAGTTTTTCCCTTCATAGGGCTGAGGAGCATAATGTTGGCCGCCCTTACAGCTGTCAGCTCTGTTGGGTGCTGTCTTCTCCTAGAAGGGCAAAAAATGGAGGATTGAGTGAGTTCAAAGTGGGTGTCAATGACTGCCAGTGCCAGTGCAGATGAGGGGAAGATGGTGAGGTGTTCCAGGCAAGTGAGTAGAGGCAGCACAGAGGCCATGCAGGGTTCGTGGTGTGAGGGGCTGGGAAATTGACAACAAGTGAGCATGATAAAACATGAGCTTTGGAGGGATGTGGAAGCAGTGACAGAGATTGAGTGAGTGAGTGTGGAATAACGGAGAGAAGAGAGTGAAACTTACTCTGGGTGAACAGAGAAGGTCACTGACCTTCTGGTGGCAGAGCCAACCATCCTTTCGCACTGTGGAGATTGCAATGATCTGAGTGGCGACTTTGGACAGGGGTGCCAGGGTCTAGTGGCATGGTGTCCTCTGCTGGTCTTATGGGAAGATGACATCTCCTCCTTTGCACCATAACTTTACTTCTCTAACATCTTTACTGTGACTGTTGATGTGCCTGTGGCTTCAGAATGTTAGTGCTTCTCTGAGTACACAATGACCTTTTAAAGATGGCAGTAGAGGAGAGGATGTCTGTTGAGTGGTGAGTTCTTCCAGCAATGGCAGTGGGGCAAGATGGGACTGGAATTGGACATGAGGGATGCCATAGAGGTGGTGTTGGTCATCAATGGGGCCAGTTTGGCAAGTTGTGGTAAGAAATCCTCTTTAAAAAAAACTCAGCACAACTTCCATCTATCCAAAGAAAATGTGTAACATTGAGCCCAACAGGTCTGACATCATCACTGTAAGGAGAGAAGCAGAGTTAACATTCTGTCAAAGAGCCATTGGACTTGAAATATTAATTCTGTTTTACTGGCTACAGGTGCTGCCAAACGTGCTGAGTCATTGTCTTGAACACTCTCTGCTTTAACTTACAATATAAAGTTGCCTGTTGTGTTTGCAAACCACCAGCAGTGACTACATTTCAGAAGTAATTTGTTGCATGTGAAACACTTTGAAACATCTTGATGTTTAAGAAGTCCCATGTAAGTAGAAATTACTTCTTTCACCCTTTATACTCATGATGAGGAGGTGCCAGTATTCGACAGGGGTGGGCAACTTTTAAAAATCACACAACACCAGGTTATAGTCCAACAGGTTTACTTGGAAATACTAGCTTTCAGGAGCGCTGCCCTTCATTAGGTAGTTCCAAATAAACCTGTTGGAATATAACCTTGTGTATTGTGATTTTTAAATGGTCCACCATTTATAGAGTTCATCTAACAATTAAGGATTGCCCTGAAATTTTCAGGAATTAAAGATTATGCTCTGAACACTGCTGCAAGGAACCCAGGAGAAAGATCAAAGACGAGTCAGGGAAAAAAAATGTTAACAGATGTGTTATCACCTTTGGTTTATTTGTGTTAGCAGCCAATTGTCTCATGAGACAATGGTTCATACCATGGTGGCCAGCCCCTACAATGCACTGCTTAGGAGTCTGACTCTGACATGATAGTGTCTCCTGTGTTTGCGGAAGGTCAGGAATACAGTGGGTGAGAAAGTGCAGTGGCCTGTCTATTCTCTGGGTCCTCTTCTTGACCAACTGATCTATATTTTCCTGCTTGTCTGTTTTCCTGCCCCTCTGAACAGTCAGCCTCCAGAGGTCACAGCCATCAGTGGCTCTTTCCCAGTTGTCAGTGCCAATGTCCACCAAGTTACAAATCACACAACACCAGGTTATAGTCCAATAGGTTTAATTGGAAGCACACTAGCTTTCAGAGCATCACTCCTTCATCAGGTGATAGTGGAGGGCTCAATCCTAACACAGAATGTATAGCAAAAATTTACAGTGTGATGTAACTGAAATTATACATTGAAAAATTGATTGTTTGTTAAGCCTTTCATCTGTTAGAATACAGTGATAGTTTCACTTCTTTCATGTGTAAATCACAAAACCTTTCTTTTAAAAAGTTGCATTCTCGGGTTAGCTGTTAACAATAGGTGATAGCTAGACAATATGTTGAAGGTGTTGGCCCCCTATGTTCTCTGTCAACGCCATGATATTTTGATTGATTCTAATCTAAAAAGTGAGACAACGGAGTTCTACATAAATTCATGCAGTTTTTGAGCAAAGTACAATGTAGCCCTGAAAGTACAAATTCACCCCACAAAATATATGTGTGCATGTCTATCTTTGTCTGTCTGTGTGTGTCTGTCTGTCTGGGTTGGGAGTTGTGAGTGTGAGAAAGTATGTGTGTTTGTGTAGTGAGTGCAGAGTGTCTTAAGTCTGTGAGGGGGTGCATGTGTGAGTGTGGGAGTGTGTGTGCCTGTAAGGGTGTGTGTGGGTGTCTGTGTACGCGTCAGTGTGTATGTGTGTCCGTGTGCATGTGTCTGAGCGTGTGTGTGTGTAGGAGTATCTGTGTGTGGATATAGTGCAATAGTGGCCACCTGTAATGTGACATGAACCCAAGGTCCCAGTTGAGGCCCTCCCTATGGGTACCGAACTTAGCTATCAGCCTCTGCTCGGTACCCATAGGGAGGCCCTCAACTGGGACCTTGGGTTCATGTCACACTACAGGTGACCACCATTGCACTGTACACACATACAGATACTCCTACACACACACACACTCAGACACATACACACGGACACACATACACACTGACGCGCACACAGACACCCAAACACAACCTTACAGACACACACACCCCCACACTCACACATGCACCCCCTCACAGACTTAAGACACTCTGCACTCGCTACACAAACACATTCACTTTCTCACACTCTGAGCTCAAAAACTGCATGAATTTATGTAAAACTCCGTTATCTCACTTTTTAGATTATAATCAATCTAAACATCATGGCATAGACAGAGAACATAGGGGGCCAACACCTTCAACATATTGTCTAGCTATCACCTATTGTTAACAGCTAACCCGAGAATGCAACTTTTTAGAAGAAAGGTTTTGTGATTTACACATGAAAGAAGTGAAACTACCACTGTATTCTAACAGATGAAAGGCTTAACAAACAATCAATTTTTCAATGTATAATTTCAGTTACATCACACTGTAAATTTTTGCTATAAATTCTGTGTGTTAGGATTGAGCCCTCCACCACCACCTGATGAAGGAGCAATGTTCCGAAAGCTAGTGTGCTTCCAATTAAACCTGTTGGACTATAACCTGGTGTTGTGTGATTTGTAACTTTGTACACCCCAGTCCAACACCGGCATCTCCAAATAATGTCCACCAAGTTGTTTTTATCTCAGTTGCTGTTCTTGTACCAGAGGTATGGACATTCTAGAGGCCTGTGAGCGAATGGCCAGTTCACTCTGCAAGGTATGTGAAGGTTTGTCACTCAGGTTGAGGTTTAGGGTGTAGGTTTGCTCGCTGAGCTGTAGGTTTGATATCCAGATGTTTCATTACCTGGCTAGGTAACATCATCAGTAGCGACCTCCAAGTGAAGCGAAGCTGTTGTCTCCTGCTTTCTACTTATATCTTTCTCCTGGATGGGATTCCTGGGGTTTGTGGTGATGTCATTTCCTGTTCGTTTTCTGGCAGGTTGATAGATGGCATCTAGATCTATGTGTTTGTTTATGGCGTTGTG
This sequence comes from Hemiscyllium ocellatum, assembly GCF_020745735.1. Taxonomy (NCBI): domain Eukaryota; kingdom Metazoa; phylum Chordata; class Chondrichthyes; order Orectolobiformes; family Hemiscylliidae; genus Hemiscyllium; species Hemiscyllium ocellatum. Next base: position 76,783,265 of record NC_083411.1, on the reverse strand, counting down.
GTTGGAGTGCCAGGCCTCTAGGAATTCTCTGGCATGTCTTTGCTTAGCTTGTCCCAGGATAGATGTGTTGTTCTAGTCGAAATGGTGGTTTTTTTCATTCGTTAGTAGGATGAGAGTTCACTCTCTTTGTACATACAGCTGTCATTCATCGAATGAAAATCATTGATCCAGCACAGGTCTTGTGGGTTTTACAAGGAGTATATGCTCAAGGAATTAGCACATTTCAGGAACTCAGAATTGGACATCTTATTCTGCCAATGTGGAAATTACTCAACTTTTTCTCCTGTTGATTGTTGTCTCAGCTTCATTACACATGGAGTGTGCTGAGGCTGTAGATTGAGTCAACTCACACTTTTGTGTTCTCGGTCAGGTTGTTTCAGACATTCTTACTCAGCTTGGACATTAACAGCCACAGTCTTGGCAAGGCATGTGTTAGTGTCAGCATCAAGTGACAGATTACAGGTGATAGTAGAGCCAAAATATCTGAAACCATCAACAGCCTCAAGTGTCATATTTGATAGATGACAGTCAGATAACATCCCAAGCCATGACATTTGTTTTCCCAACTGCGCTAATGGTCAGTTCTTCCTAAAAGAGCTAATGACTGGAATTCCTGTTTTTCACTCAGTCCTCCCAGATTCCTCATGAGAATGAACATTCTTGTTTAAAAAAAAACTAGCTAGACAAAATGACAGGATTATGATTAAAAAGAGTGTTTGACAGTTGGAATACTTACAATAAATAGAGTCTATTAATGTTCAGCTCGATCAAGCAGATCGATATGTCACTCAATCAATGGTGAAAATGTGGTGGTGGGTGGGGTACACTTATGCTGAAACCTCAAGAGGTTATGTCTAGCTTGACGTTGTGAACCTACCTCATGAATCCAGATATCTCAACCCATGAAGCCAAAGAGAATTGAATCAATTTTCAACTGCTTTGGTTAAGTGGGCTGAGTCTTTATTCAATTGCCTGAGGCTTGATTTCTGGAAGAGGTTCTGCCATTCCCACTGCTTCAGTTGTGCAGAAGTTAAAAATCAGAACATAAAAATCAGTTGGAAATAACAACTTGAAATAATGTAAATTAATGGCAACAGGAATCTAATTGATATGTGGCTCCTATGGCTTCAGGCTATGCATCTTGGCAGCCCACGGAGTAATCAACATTTTACATTTATGTATTGCACTTAATGTAATAAAACATCACAAGACTCTGCATGGGAACAACATCAGAATGCTATGTTACTGAACTAATAATCGAGAAGATTAAGTATTTTTGTAATGGTGATTATCCATCTACTGGATTGTTGTTAAAACCTCTTCTGGCTCATTAATATCCTTTAGGGAACAAGTTCTGCCACCGTAGCCTTGCCAGGTTTATCCATGACTCCAGACCCACAGCAAAGTGGACAGCTCTATTTTTGGTCTCCAAAGGAAACGCCGGCAAGCTACTCAGTTGTATCAGACTGCCGCAACAAAGTATATTAAAATTAAAACCAGGCAATCCATTGGAATCAGATTTAGGCATTACAAAAATATACCTAGCTAATTCAATATTATGAAGTCTTCCTCACTAATGCTTAGTGACCAGTGTCAAAATTAGCAGAGCAATTATGTAAAACTTACTTGACCTCATCTCAACAATCTGCAAGTCAGAGATACATCTGGGTTTGGTGAAGCCACAACAAGCAGCTACATAACAAACCGCTTCCATTGTTCAGCATGTATGAGTTTCCTGATTCCAGAGCCATTGAATAAGATCAAAATCCTACACATTCAGCGTCGAACAGTGTTAGAACATTAATGGGAGATGGAAGTTCAGTGAAATAGGAGACCAGGATCTGAGTACAAAAGACAAGGTTCAAGCATTTGCAACCATCTTCAGCCAGTGTTTTAAGTGGACAATCCATCTCACCTTGCTCTTGAGGTTTCCAGTATTACAAAATATCAATTTTCAGTGAATTAGGTTCCCTCCAAATGGTGTTACTTTGGGCTGAGTACACTTGTTACAGCAGAGACCATGAGTCCAGGCAGCATCTCAACTATCATGTAAAAAAAATGCGTTCCAGAGCAAGCCAGGCTTCGAGGCAAGCTTTAACTGCTCCACTGGCAACTACCTGAAAAGTTTGAAAATTGACGGGGTACCTGCTGTCCACAAAAAGAAGGACAAATCTAATCCAGCTAACTACTGTCCCTTCTGCCAACTCTCAATCGTCAACAGACTTATTGAAAGGTTTGCAGATAGTTGTATCAAATGGCAATTACTCATCAAGGATCTGGTCACTACTGTCCAGTTTGGTTCTCACAGGTCTATTTGGCTTCTGAACTGGGAGCAAACGTGTGCAAAAAAGCTGACTGTTAGAGGTGATTTCAGAGTGGCCACCCATGATGCCAAGGAATATTCTTCAGACTCAAAAAAGAACAAAGGAAATATGAGCAGAATTAGGCCATTCAGCCCATTGTGTCTGCTCCATCATTTGATTGTGGCAGGTATGTTTCTCAACCCTACTCTCCCTGTAATCTTTGATTCCTTTACTCATCAAGAATCTATCTATTTTGCCTAAAATGCATTCAGTAACTTGGCCTCCACAGCTTTCTGTGGCAATGAGTTCCACAGATTCACCACCCTCTGGCAAAAGGAATTCCTCCTCATCTCAGTTCTTAAGGATCATTTCTTCACTCTGAGGCTGTGCCCTTAGATCCTAGTCTCTCCAACTATTGGAAACATGTTCTCTGCATCCACTCAATTCAAGTCTCTCTATTTCTGTAGGTTTCAATGATATTTCCCTCCATCCTTCTAAACTCTATCAGGTTCAGCCCGGGGATCATTCCTCTAAACCTTCTCTGGGCTCCCTCCAAAACCTCATCCTTCCTTAGATAGGAGGCCCAAAACTGGTCATCTTCCCAACCCATGTCTATTTCCACCTAGAAGGGCAAGGGTAGTTATACATGGAACTCTCTTTCCTGCCTCCATCCCAACCCTGACATTGTGCCTGTGCCGATATCAAATGGAATGCAGGGATACAAGATGGCAACTCATCGCTATCTTATTGAGGACAATTAAGAATGGCTAATAAATGGTAGCTTGGACAGTAAATTCTGTATCCACGAGTGGACAAAAATAAAGTTTCCTCAAGGATTCACATAAATCAAGGTCCTACAATCTTACTCAAATCCTGATGTGTTTTAATAAAGAATGTCCTTCTCAATTCTGAACTCAGTAAATAAAACCTGGGAGGTTGATTTTTCCTGGTTACTGAAGGCTCGGTATGTTTCATTCGATTATAATCTGCTGCCTTGTCTTATGGATTTTCAAGGTAAATCTGAAATTCTAAATTGCTTTTATTTGGTCTTAGTTGTGCTGCATAAATGCTCACAGGTTATCATGGATCCCATTCTTACTCCAGCGTTTTGGATAAATAATGAGGAAAAAAGAGAAGGAGCAATCAGAACGATTAGGAAAAGCAACCAGTTGGCCGGTTAGAGCAGAACAGGTCTGCACAGGAGAAGTCTTAACCAGTCCTCGAGTGAGTTTTCTGGGCATCTCTGGAAAGCAGTGCCTTATCTAGGATGTGTATTGTGCTGGCAGCTAGGCTTTTCTCACGAGGCTGATTTCAGCAACCTTCTCAACTGGACCCGCTGCCTTCCAATCCAGATAGATGTGCTTTGCAGTGGCTGTGGAGGTCAATGAAAGCAGCACAGTGGCTCAGTGGTTAGTATTGCTGCCTCACAGGACTAGGGACCCGGGTTTGATTCCACCCTTGGGAGACTATCTGTGTCTGCATTGATTTCCCCTGGTTCTCCAATTTTCTCCCACAGTCCAGAGATGTGCAGGTTAGGTAGATTAGCCATGGGAAATATAGAGATAGGGTAAGGGAATAGATCTGGCTGGGATGCTTTTCAGAGGGTTGACATGGACTTGATAGGCTTCATGGCCTGCTTCCACACTCTAAGGATTCTATGGTTAGCCTTGTTTGCTTCTGGCTTCTCCCAAAATGCTTTAGTGGACATCCTGCATATCTCTAGTCTGCCATGCACAACTGTGTCTAGCAGATTTCCAGTTGCTTATTTGCTGGGGCCATCCAATGGATTCCAAGAGTTAAAGCCAGAGCATTCTGAATGTTGGAGGAGTGATTTACCACTCTTCATGTTAGTAGGGTTATGCACTAACGTGACAAAGAGGCTTATGCCACGTGACAAAGCTTTCACATCCAACAACGTTCATCAGGGTTGTGAGCACCATAATCTGCAGAGTTTTGCAGGGAACTGTAACAGTCATTTAACAGATCTCCATCATCTTATAAAAAGATGATCAACTCCTCCCATTCCCCAATTATTCAAAACAAAACTCGGGTGCTTGAACAGTTTTGGCTTCTTTCTCCAACATACCCTGCAGTCAACCGCATCACTGTGCATCCCTACTGCGTGTTGAATCCAAAGAAGATTGCTTTTTGGAGACACAGTGCAAGAAAATTTATTATAATCCATTTAAGAAGGAAAACAAATGAGCTCCCATAGTTTCTACTTCCAATCTCCAATGAATAAGGGCAGCTGCAACTTTAAGCTGTTGGCAAAATTGATAGTCGAGAAACAATGTGCAGTTGGCAAGAAAGTTTTCGACCATTATTTCTTTTTTTCTCTTTTGCTGGTGCAGCTCTTCGCTTTTGCTCATGCATAGCAGTTAAAGTTATTTTGCAAAATATTATTTCAATTTATGGTATAGCTTTTAAAACTCTGCAAACAAAAGTAAACCACTACAGCAGAAAGGCTAGCTCAGCAAATGCTGTTAAACTATATAAATAGTCTCCTTTTTATTGCTTTTTTTCAAACAATCGTTTCATTCTGCAAGAGAAGCTTTTCGAATGTAGTGAGAAATCATAAAGGATCAGTTAACTAAAACCAGGTGGCATATTATCTCTGGTTTATCAAATCTAAACAGCACATAAAGATGACTGACTTTTCGACCCTAATTGTAAGGTATACTACAAAAGATTATCAAAGGATGCTCATGCATTTGTGACTTGTCCAAACTGTATCTGAAAAGGCTAAGACTTCTTACGTATGCTGAATCGACTTGTTAACAGTTCCTCCAACCTAATGAGAAAAACATTCCTGAACTATACAAAGAAAATATCAAAAATGGCCTTCAAGTGAAATAAGAATTCATAACTGCTTAAAATGGGAAGGAATTGTGAACTAAAATACACAAATAATTTTAACCTCTCAATAAACAGAAGTCAATGAAAACTGTTTCAACGTCAAGTCAAAAAGATTTGCTGACTTTTTTTGGTATCAGTTTTCCTCTTCTGGCATTATAAGTTTTGTGGACTATATGGCCATCAAAGTCATGATTAGGACTTTTCTATTTCCCAAATAATTACTCCTGGTACCTGTGGTATTTGATGCTCCTACCAGTCTGCGGTATTGAATAAGTATTGTTTGAGATAGTTGGCTTCCTCCTTTGTCATAGCTTTTTCTTTGGCCTACTATGTGAATTCTAAAAGATGATTATACCATGTTGGGGACATGGTTCTTGGATAACAAGGAGATTTATTGCATGACAGTAATAAGTATAATTACATGAGGTCAGGTGTAATGACTGGACTCTTAGGGAACCAGTACAGATACATCCCCTTCCAAAGCTAGAGTATAGCTCCTTCTCTCCACGCATAGACTTTGTGACTTAAGAAGAATAGACAGAGCCTAGGCAAGGGTCAAAATTTTGGAGACCTCCTCTTTTTATTATATTTTGAGGGAGTCTGGTCTGGTTCAAAAGACATCTCACACATCTCAGCAGTTACAGTTCCATCCTGAGCCAAGCAGCACTTTGGACAACAGGAAGAGGGAGCATTATCGTATCAGGAGAAAGTGAGGACTGCAGATTCTGGAGATCAGAGTCAAGGGAATGGTGCTGGAAAAGCACAGCTGGTCAGGCAGCATCCGAGGAACAGGAGAATCAACATTTGGGCTTGTGCCCGAAACGCCAATTCTCCTGCCCCTTTGATGTTGCCTGACTGGCTGTGCTTTTTCAGCACCACACTTTAGACTCAGCATCATCATATCAGACTGTCTATCAAACAGCAGTAGAAGTATTTGCACATTGCTGCTTCCATGCACAGTTTTTCATTCAATGACAGTGGAGGACAGCATTAACGGGCAGGAAGTTGTGTCAGAAGGATGTGTGGGCAGACACCATGATGAGAGGAGGACATTCACAATAAGAAAGAGCCTCAGAAATCTCCATTTCTTACTCAATACTTGGATATGCAGCAGAAGATGTGTGACCATCTGGCAGTTTCTTGAGGAGCTGCGGTTTCAGGCACTGTGACTATAGTAGTCCATGGCTCTGTTAAGTTTAGTTATGTCTCAGCTGTAAGGTAATCGATCTCCAGTTGTAACAGAGTGTCCATCCTCATGGCGATTCACAGATGCTAGAGCAGTGACTTCTCTTGTGCAGGGTTGTATGGATCAGTAGTGAACGTGGACTTAGAGATCTTGGAAAGGCCAATCATGTCATCCAATAATGGCTGGAGGGGATTCCAATATGGCCCAGTAACATAGCCCCTCAAGGCAGTAGAAGAATTCATCAGGAGGATGAGTGTTCCATGCAGTGAGAGGGTGTCTCACCATTCTTGGTGTCCTCAGTAACACTGTCAGGGGAAATGTCTTGTGAGTCAGGACCAATTGACAAAAGTCACCCCTGAAAGGTGTTTGAAGTGAAGGTTGAGGTCTACAGTGACTGGCAGAATCAATGAGCAGATTTAGAGGCAAGGTCATCATTCAGAGAAGTACAATGGCCATTCAGTGTCTTCCTGGAGAACTGAACTGGGGCTCTGATGCCTTCAAGAAGGTTAGCCTTTGGTACACACTTTACTCTTGATCTTCCATGTTCTTTTTCCTCGTCAATGCTGGCTGCTATGGCTGTGGCTCTTGCTGATTGAACCCCTTCCTTGTGAAGCTTTTTCTACCAAGTCTAAATGATCTCAGGGTGTGTAGGGCCTGCACTCATGTCCAGTGGTTGATTGCTTTTTGGAGAATAGAGAGGTGAAACCTGGCTGAAAGTAATAATACTGCTTTGGCACCAGACACCAGTGCATAGGTTCCATGTATTCAGGCATTGCATTCACATATCTGTACCCCTCTTTGATGCAAAATCAGGAATGTCCTCGAGGTTTTCTAGTGATTGTAACACAGAGGTATCCTGACTTTTAAGGAGCCTCTAGCTGTGTTGATGGCCACACGAAGCAACATGGGTTTCCCACTCTCCGACTGTTTGAATCTTCTGTCTATGCAAAGGAAGTCCTGATATCAGCAGATGTGTGCATCCAGTCACAACCCACCATTTTTTTCTACACAAGGCAAAATAGCCAGCAGTGGCAATGACCCCAGTGCTTGTCTACCTGATACTAGTTTGCTCTGCGTAGAGACAGGAACATCTAGCATTTAAACTTAAAATCTTTACTGAAATTCTAGTGAAGAGTGCCGCACCCCTGCTGTATGTCACCTTTCGGATGAGATGTTAAACCTCCTGTCCTGTGCAAAAAACCCAATGTGACACTATTTTGAAGAAGTGCAGGCAGTTTTTCCTGGAGTCCTCACCAATGTTCATCTCTCAATCAACATCACTGAAAAGCAGATAATTTTATTGTTATTGCATTGCTGTTTGTGAGACTTTGCTACGTGTCCCATTAGTTGCTCTATTTCCTATATTTCGAATACTTAATTGGCTGTTAAGTGTTTTGGGGATGTTTTCAGATCACGAAAGTGCAAGTCTTTCTTTTGTTCTCTCCTTCACTCAAAGAGCTAGCACAGATATGGTGAACTGAGTAAAGCTCTGTGCATTTGATTTTTGCAATGAATCTCGAACAGGTTTTAGACATTGTCTCATATATTGCCCATCTCAAGAATGCAGAGATGGCAGGAAAGTCACTTACAATGATATAACAGACCCCAAATATAGATGCAGATCAGACAGCCTAACAGGCACAATAAGTACCAATTTCCAACCTACTCTCCTTTTTTAAAGGAAAAATATAAATGATAAAAAAAAGAGTGAAAATAGTCGTATATAAACAGTAGATCTCTAAACAATAACTATTGATATTACAATAATTGGGATTCATTGACTTAGTCACTTGAATACAGAGTATGACTATGATATCATTTGCACGGTTTGAATGTTCACTGTGTGTAAAATAACAGACTCTTCGATTGCCTTTATGAAAAAGACTTTTTTTTTGAAGAATATGATAGGATTGAAAAGGCTTTATCTCTCCATTTTATCTCTCCTTATGTTGTAGCATCACAGGTGCCTGCTTTTATCAATCCGCCTACTAGATCTGTGAAGACATTCAGAAATACTCAGCAGACTTCCAGAATACTGCACTCCCTTTGAACAGTTGTTTCTCTGTGACAGCCTTGGCTTTTATAGTGCAACCTTGTTTGCTATCATGCTCAAAGGATTCCAAGATTTGGTTTATTGGCGGTAACACAATACAATGATTTGTATTCACAGCCATTATGTTGGACAGCAATCCAAGACACTCGAAAGGCAACAGAAAAAATAAATGTTTATTCCGCAAGAGCAGAGTTTGATTTTTCTGACACTGAAACCAGTCTGGTTCAACAGCAATTAGATGTCAAATTAAGCTCCTTTACTGCAAAGCCTGATTTCAAATTTCTGAAGTCAGGAAAGAAACATGAATAAATTATATCAATGATACTTCACGAAAGAAGAGAAATACTTTGCCGTCAAATGAAAAATGCTATTGTTGCTGGACTAAACATTTCTGTGTTACACTACAAATAGTTGAGACAAGAAACACATCAGTGGTAAATATAGGGCTGAATTTTTGTGGGGATGGAAAAGATGTCTGAATTAGCCAATATAACCCCAGAGCCCCAATTCCAGAGATCTTGAACCAACCACAGCACCCCACCCACTGTTGCTGTAGTTTATTGGATCACTGAGGCTGATGTGCATGTAAAACTGCAGCTTCCTTCAATTAGGTGCCATTTCCATTATGGGATCTGCAAAACATGACTCATTAGTTTTAAACACTTCTACAAAATGTCAAAAGTTGCAAAGGTTGGAGAGGTAGAAACTCCTTTTATAGATAGGGAACAGATCATTTTAGTCAGATCCAGGGACCCCTTTGGGAGACATGAGGTGTCCTCTGCGTGATTTGAACCACCATTGAAGAGAGGTCAAGTAAGGTGCCCTTTTGGACTGTTACAAGCAAAAAATGACAGTGCATACAAATGGTGGATAAACCCATTGGGTGGAATCTTAAAAGGGCCTGATGAGATTCGTGGAAGAATCTGATGAGAAGACAACAAGAATTGAAGCCTATTTCAATGTCAGGAATACCACAATATGTATTTTATGTTTTTGCCAAATAGCAAGGTGAGTTTTCCACTAAGCAAGGGGAACATGGCTGAGATCTACCCACCTGGGCAAACCCAGTGTCAATTGATGAACGAAAGCATAGGGTCAACATTTACTGGATGTTAAGACATTAACAGTTGCTCCTTTATTGAGGTATTTTAGGTGTTGGAGGTGATTTCCTTGAATTCCAGGAGCAGCAATTACTGTTTTATGTACTGTTGCATTGTTTTGGAACTTTGGAAAGAAAAAAAGTCAAAACAACAGCAGTTTTGAAAGGGAGAATAACAGACAAAGGAAGCACATGGTGAGGTCAGTGCAGGAGAGAGAGAGAAAGAAACTGAGACAGCAGTGAACTTAGGGTAAAAAATGAGGTCTGCAGATGCTGGAGATCACAGTTGAAAATGTGTTGCTGGTTAAAGCACAGCAGGTTAGACAGCATCCAAGGAATAGGAAATTTGACGTTTCGGGCATAAGCCCTTCTTCAGGAATGACTGTAAAAACTCTATCCCATATTCCCAATTCCTTCGTCTCCGCCGCATCTGCTCCCAGGAGGACCAGTTCCAACACCGCACAGCCCAGATGGCCTCCTTCTTCAAGGACCGCAGATTCCCCCCAAAAGTGATCGACGATGCCCTCCACCGCATCTCCTCCACTTCCCGCTCCTCCGCCCTTGAGCCCCGCTCCTCCAACCGCCACCAAGTCAGAACCCCACTGGTTCTCACCTACCACCCCACAACGTATCATCCGCCGTCATTTCCGCCACCTCCAAACGGACCCCACCACCAGGGATATATTTCCCTCCCCTCCCCTATCAGCGTTCCGCAAAGACCACTCCCTTTGTGACTCCCTTGTCAGGTCCACACCCCCCACCAACCCAACCTCCACTCCCGGCACCTTCCCCTGCAACCGCAGGAAATGTAAAACTTGCGCCCACACCTCCTCCCTCACTTCCCTCCAAGGCCCCAAGGGATCCTTCCATATCTGCCACAAGTTCACCTGTACCTCCACACACATCATCTATTGCATCCGCTGCACCCGATGTGGCCTCCTCTACATTGGGGAGACGGGCCGCATACTTGCGGAACGCTTCAGAGAACACCTCTGGGACGCCCGGACCAACCAATCCAATCACCCCGTGGCTCAACACTTTAACTCTCCCTCCCACTCCACCGAGGACATGCCGGTCCTTGGACTCCTCCACCGGCAGAACATAACAATACAACGGCTGAAGAAGGAGCGCCTCATCTTCCGCCTGAGAACCCTCCAACCACAAGGGATGAACTCAGATTTCTCCAGTTTCCTCATTTCCCCTCCCCCCACCTTGTCTCAGTCGGTTCCCTCAACTCAGCACCGTCCTCCTAACCTGCAATCTTCTTCCTGACCTCTCCGCCCCCACCCCACTCCGGCCTATCACCCTCACCTTGACCTCCTTCCACCTATCACATCTCCATCGCCCCTCCCCCAAGTCCCTCCTCCCTACCTTTTTATCTTACCCTGCTTGGCACACTCTCCTCAAAAATTCCTGATGAAGGGCTTATGCCCGAAACGTCGAATTTCCTATTCCTTGGATGCTGCCTGACCTGCTGTGCTTTAACCAGCAACACATTTTCAACAGCAGTGAACTTACACAGTTACTGCCTTTGCTGTTTGAATTCACGTATGGTTGGACATTGGAGTACGTCTGGGAAAATTAACAAATAGTGAAATTCACAACTGATCTTGGAGGAACTGTTTGGGCAAAGTTCACAGCACAGAAGCAGCTAAGTGTATTGTTTTTTAAGTGGGACCTACAGAAAGCCTGCAATAGTGAGTAGAGTAGGTTCTTTTTTGATTATCTGTTTTTAAGATGTGTCTCTTAATTAATCTTAAAATATAAGCCATAACTATTAATTTAACCTGGGGCAGTATTTGTACAGGAATAAGACGGTGTTATTTTCTGGGTCTGTAGAAGGAACAAAAATGGCCTTTAGTAGAGTAATATGCACTTCTTGTCAGATGTGGGAGTTTAAAGAGAGTTTAAGGTTTACTGCAGATTATATCTACAATAAATGCTGTTGGTTGGGAATCTTATCAGATCGAATGAATTGGTAAGAGAGACAGAAGCAATGAGGAATTTACAACAGCAACAGTATGTGATGGATGTCAGTTATAGGAAGGAGGGAAAGTCTCCGATGCAGTCACATAGATGGGTTAACTCCAGGAAAGGTAAGAATGGTAGGCAGCTAGTGCAGGAGTCTTCTGTGGCTATACCCATTTCAAACAAGTATGCTGTTTTGGAAAATGTGGTGATGGATTCTCAGGGGAGTGAAGTACGAACATTCAAGTTTCTGGTATTGAGGTGCTGGAAGACTGGAGGTTGGCTAACATGGTACCACTGTTTAAGAAAGGTGGTAAGGACAAACCAAGGAACTATAGACCAGTGAGCCTGACGTCGGTGTTGGGCAAGTTGTTGGAGGGATTCCTGAGAGACAAGATGTACATGTATTTGGAAAGGCAAAGACTGATTAGGGATAGTCAACATGGCTTTGTGCATGGGAAATCATGTCTCACAAACTTGACTGAGTTTTTTGAAGAAGTAACAAAGAGGATTGATGAGGGCAGAGTGGTAGATGCGATCTATATGGACTTCAGTAAGGTGTTTGACAAGGTTCCCCATGGAAACTGGTTAGCCATTTAAATACAGAACTGACTCAAAGGTAGAAGGCAGAGAGTGGTGGTGGAGGGTTGTTTTTCAGACTGGAGTTCTGTGACCAGTGGAGTGCCACAAGGATCAGTGCTGGGTCCACTACTTTTTGTCATTTACATAAATGATTTGGATGTGAGCATAAGAGGTACAGTTAGAAGTTTGCAGATGACACCAAAATTGGAGGTGTAGTGAACAGTGAAGAAGGTTACCTCAGATTACAACAGGATCTTGATTAGATGGGCCAATGGGCTGAGATGTGGCAGATGGAGTTTAATTGAGATAAATGTGAGGTGCTGCATTTTGGGAATGCAAATCTTAGCAGGACTTATACACTAAATGTTAAAGTCTAAGAGAGTATTGCTGAGCAAAGTGACCTTGGAGTGCAGGTTCATAGCTCCTTGAAAGTGGAGTCGCAGGTAGATAGGATAGTGAAGAAGGCATTTGGTATGCTTTCTTTTATTGGTCAGAGTATCTAGTTGGAAGATCATCTTGCAGCTGTACAGGACATTGGTTAGGCCACTGTTGGAATATTGTGTGCAATTCTGGTCTCCTTCCTATTGGAAAGATGTTGTGAAATTTGAAAGGGTTCTGAAAAGATTTACAAGGATGTTGCCAGGGTTGGAGGATTTGAGCTAAAGGGAGAGGCTGTACAGGCAGGGACTGTTTTCCCTGGAGCGTCGGAGGCTGACGGGTGACTTTATAGAGGTTTACAAATTTATGAGGGGCATGGATAGGGTAAATAGACAACATCTTTTCCCTGGGGTGGGGGAGTCCAGAACTAGAGGGCATAGGTTTAGGTTGAGAGTGGAAAGATATAAAAGGGACCTAAAGGGAAACGTTTCATGCAGAGGAGGGTATGCGTATGGAATGAGCTGCCAGAGGAAGTGGTAGAGGCTGGTACAATTGCAACATTTAAAAGGCATTTGGATGAGTATATGAATAGGAAGGGTTTGGAGGGATATGGGCTGGGTGCTGGCAGGTGGGACTAGATCGGGTTGGGATATCTGGTCGGCATCGCAGATTGGACCGAAGGTCTGTTTCCATACTGTACATCTCGATGACTCTATGACCTATGACATTGAAGAGGCAAATACGTGAAGCATGCATCTGCAAACTGTGCCTACATTTCACCTGCAAGGTTTTCTACATATACGTGTAATTCACACAGACTGAACATGCCATGCCATTGTACCATGCCATTAACTCACACTGGCATCTTCATTGCAGAAACCAGCAGCAATATTTTAAAAGGAGGTGAATGCTGGCCAAAATGATCCATTATGTGTGGAATTTTCAAGAATGCTATGGGAGTAAGGAAACATTGTGTGTCATAAGTAACATAAGAATAATACTTGACTCTAATGAGTGCAATGACTGTGGGTCTGGGGGTTTGTTCCAGTTACAGCAAATGCTTGCTTCGGGATAGAGTCAACAAAAGGAACATAATAATGATGGGGTAGATAGTTAATGAGCATATTTGGTAAGAAATGGTGAGAACTCTCACTGAGCCTCCAAAACAATACAACTGACACCTAACAACGACAATAAGAGACTCAGCCATTATGACAGTTAAATTGTCAAGGTGTTTCCGTCTTCAACCCCACAAATTAAAATGAAACAGTTTGTTGAATCTACTTAAAAACTTGTGAACTGTCTGTTGACATATGCCTGAGAGCTATCATTGTAGTATTAGTGCTTTGTGACTGCATAAATTGCTATTACTACATTGGGGGAAATTCAGTTTGATTGGTTGCCGCAGACAGTTATTAAATCTTTGATGTGTAGCTCTGGATTTAAAAGTTAGTTTGAAAAGGGATTAACTTCTTGAACAGAATATTCGTTTGCATAAGAGATTAAGTACTTGAAAGAATTTAGTTGGTTCATTCAAATCCCGTTTTGCGGCCTTATTCCCATTGCAGTGTGTTGCATGTGCTGCGATCCCAATCACTACCAGCTTGTGCTTGCAATCATTTGCTTCCATCCACTATCCACTATAATTGTGTCAAAGAACCTGTTTGTCTTGCAGTGGTAGGGGAAAACCACCTTCATGTGAAGGGATTTTTACCATAACCAAGATGTCGTTTATTCATGATAAACATTTAGTACAAATTACATTAGCAGGTTAGACATTGTCACTAAGTCTATGAGGAGACCTTTGGATATAAGTTTTAATCTTACATGTTCTGCCTTATCTCACCCAAATCCTCATGACATTATTAGATTGGGTGATGTTTAATACTGTCTTCAGCATTATGCCTTTCAGGCCTATTAAATGATACAACACCCTGTATATACTTCCACTTCAATTATTTACTCAACACCCTTTGAGCCATCATTATTAAATCTCTCCTTCACCTCTTTGGGCTCTGAGGAGAACAATTTCAGTCTTGAGTCTCTTCGAACAAGTAAAGTCTTCTATCTCTGATACTATTCTAGTAATCCTTTTTTGATTCCCTCTAAGGCATTGATGCCTTTCATAAGGTTTAATGTGAAGAACTGAGCAGATTGCTCCAGCAGGGCCCACTGCAGTGATTTATGAAACTTTAGAATAGCTTTTCTCTATTTATAAAGCCAAGGATTCTGATGTTTGTTTTAACAGACTTCTTGGCCACCTTCAAAGATTTGTGTTTGTTCATGGTAAAAAGTAACATCCAGAAAGGAAATAAGGATGAAGGCCTGAAAGAGGGATAATAAAGTGAAGCAGAGTTTGGACTATTGAGGAGGGAGTAGGTAGAATCTGGGAATTGGATTAGAAAGTGCCAGATTGCTTCAAAAGAGGATGGGAAGCAATTGGGAACTTGAGAATGGAGGGGATAAATAAGCATGTCCTTTCATAATGAATGTTGTAGCAAGCCAATGATTGTGATGGTGGAGACAGGAATGAGATAACTGCTTGTAAGAGGAAAAGTGAATGAAAGCAGTTACCCAGAAGAAGGGTGAGGAGGTCGTGGAATACAATCACGGACAAGAAAACAGCAAAAACGAGAGATGAATGAAGACAATAGAAACAAATGTGAAGGAATCAATATCATAATATAAGACATATGGGGATGGCCTGCTCTGAATTTCTCTAGTTCACATTATTATAAATGATTCAGAGTAGAGTACTAGCTGTAATATTGTAGCACCTGCAGATTGTGCCAAATCGTGCAGCCAGGTGACAAGTAAGAGAAAGACCCTATTGAAATACTACATTATATATCGTTCTAAAAGTGAGCTAAAAGGACATTTTATTTGTTTTGGAGATAGTGTTCTATTATTCAAATCTCTCTTCACTGGGCTATGAGATTATAAATGAACATTGAGTACACATGAAATGTGTAAACTGTATAACACATGCTTGGCTATTAAATCATTGGATAGTTGTTGACAGCTAAGTACATCTGATATGATGATTATCAGCAATGGGCTTTCAACCAAATGGGCAATTCATCAGGCGAAATTCAAAAAAAACTAAGAACAAAGACTACATAACACTTCACTGAATCCTTTCAAGCATAATAGCCTTAACGTAAATTTCAACAAGATTCCACAAAAATGGTTTACGGCTGTGTTATCTAAAGTTGGCATATGAAAGCAAAGACACTGATGGTGGATGAGTCGAATCTCAGAAAACACTGACTATTCTAGAAATACAGAAAGCTTAGGTAAATTGCTACTAAGGATTGCAAGGCTTGATAGTTAACTGAAGATTTCTTCTAAAATGGATGACCATATGTAATCAGAATCTGGAGACAATCCATGAGTATTATTTAAAACATAGTAGTTTGTATAACATTGATCTGAATTTACATTGGTAAACCTGATTGTCAATGTACATTTTTGCGACACTGAAGACATAAACTCTTAGTTATTTCATTCTTCAAATTATAGTCAACAGTGTATTCAGATATTCTTAACAAATAGTATTTTCACTTTATAATAGTGAGTTGAATTTTGATTGCTTGTCAAAATGACAAAACAGAGGCAATGCTTTTTCTTTTTCTAGATATATTGCATGCTGTAATGCAAAATGTGCAAACTTTTTTTATTGACAGCATTACACATTCATAATGCCTCTGAAAGCAACTTCATTGCAAATGTATTTGTGCAATTTATACCCCTTCAACTGTAAGGAAAAGACAAGTTAATTTTGATTGATGGACAGGGGTACACATTATAGCTTTGTGATTTCTGCTTACATACCCCAAAAAAAGTTCAAACAGGATATTGGCTTCATTCTTGATTATTTAATTTTTGCCCAAATATTATTTGATTGCAAAGTCAGATGTGAAAAATTCACCTCATTGGTAACAGCCACATTTGTTGTTACAGACTGTCCTCTTTTCTGACTCATTGTATACCTTAATATTCAAATTTCCAGCATCAGCTATTTTACACAGCAGTTCTCACTGAAGTGATTGCTGCGTACAATAAGCTGCGTACAATAAATTCCATTTTAACTGCAGACTTATAACTGCTACAGTTGGTTAAACAAGCCATGATCTGTTCCATGTTTTTTTTATGGAGAGTGAATAACTCAAATTTTGTTTCCATAACTGGAGCGTTGGATCCTACAGTTTTAGGAATCATACTCCTTACTCCTTCCCAAGTACAATTAGGCTCTTTGATTGATGTTGATTGAGTAAGTGAAATTTTGTTCTTTCACTTCATGAGAATGCAGAATTTTGTGTGACTTTAACGAATGTTTTGGGGATTTCTTCTATGCAGGTTCATAGTTCCCCTGAAAGTGAAGTCACAGATAATTAGGATAGTGAAGAAGGCATTTGGTATGTTTGCCTTAATTGATCAGTGCATTGAGTGTCAGAATTCTGAGATCATGTTGCGGCTATACAGGACATTGGTTAGGCAATTATTGGAATACTGTGTGCAATTAATTAGATTACTTACAGTGTGGAAACAGGCCCTTCGGCCCAACAAGTCCACACTGACCCGCCGAAGCGCAACCCACCCATACCCCTACATATACCCCTTACCTAACACTACGGGCAATTTAGCATGGCCAATTCACCTGACCCGCACATCTTTGGACTGTGGGAGGAAACCGGAGCACCCGGAGGAAACCCACGTAGACACGAGGAGAACGTGCAAACTCCACACAGTCAGTTGCCTGAGGCGGGAATCGAACCCAGGTCCCTGGCGCTGTGAGGCAGCAGTGCTATTCTGGTCTCCCTACTATAAGAAGGATGTTGTGAAACTTGAAGAAGGTTCAGAAAAGATTTACAAGGATGTTGCCATGGTTGGAGGGTTTGAGCTATACGGAAAGGCTGAACATGCTGGGGGTGTTTTCCCTGGAGCCTCAGAGGTTGAGGGGTGATCTCAGAGGTTTATAAAATCATGAGGGGCGTGGATAGGGTAAATAGACAAAGTCTTTTCCCTGGGATGGAGGAATCCAAAACTAGAGGGCATAGGTTTAGGGTGAGAGGGGGAAGATATAAAAGAGACCTAAGGCACAACTTTTTCACTCAGAATACCTGTATGGAATGAGCGTCCAGAGGAAGTGGTGGAGGCTACTACAATTACAACATTTAAAAGACATATGGATGGGTATATGAATAGGAAAGGTTTGGAGGGATATGGGCTCGTGCTGGCAAGTGGGACTAGATTTATTTGGGATATCTGGTCGGCATGGATGAGTTGGGCCGAAAAGTCTGTTTTTGTGCTGTACATCACTATGACTCTGTGTATTTTCTTTAAGAAAGATGAAAATCTGTAATTTCGCAGATAAATGAGCACTGAGATGTTATGTGAACAGAACTTTGTTTGACTAGGAAACGGGTAGTGCGGTTTGATCTCAAGTCTATGAGCAAGCAGTGTTCCCTCTGATTTAGTTTTCATCTGTGCAGATCCTTGGCAGCAGCTGCTTTCCGAACTGGAAGTCAAAGTTGCGATCCATGTTAGAGGGAACATTGGATGCAAAGCAGGAGACTGGCCAGGAAAGCATTGGGATGGCTGTGTGCAGATGTAACAAATACATGGGTGAGGGTTGAAAACGGTCATATCAAAATGACCGATGACAAAAATATTACACTCTAGAGAAGACTGACAGACTTGATATTGTAAAGATTTCCTTGAGTACTGCTGAAAGATTAGACAAATGGCCAAAGCTTTTATTTGTCTTGTACTCATCAAGAGAAATGCAAGGATGTAAAATTGAAACAGCAGGAATGGTTGGAAAGTAGATTTTGATCAGCTTGAGTATTGCCATGGTCAAATTTGGTATCCTTGGTTGATATGATATGTGCAAGATGATAAATTTCAGAAATGTGGCTTTCTTTTCAGCAATTTTCAAGTTCTGCCTTTTCAGTTTCAAAACTTGTCTTCATAACACTGCAGAAGTCACACAAATGGAAAATAATTAAGCTAATTGCATCTGAAGGAAGCATTGCATGAAACACAAGCAGAACTAGAAAATGTTGAAGAATAAATGGAACATATTGCATTGGGGAAAATCAGTAATTCATCTTGTTTTATTCTGTATAAAAGCATATTTATGTTGTGACCTTAAAGCATTCATTGTATCTCTGCTGCTGTGCTTGATATTACTTTGAATGTATTGTCAGCTTTAGAGCAGAAGTTTTAGATTTATTTTATGCTCTTTTTGATTGTGCTACCACAGTGAGTTGTTTCATGAAGATTTCTCACACAAAAATATTGTGTGGCATCCATAATAACTAACAGTAAGAATATAGCTCAATTACCCAAATACAACCAAATAATCACTCTTCATAAACTCAGATATGACTAACTCTCATGCAGTGCACCATAATGCAGAGCTCATTAAGGTGTGGGACCATTAGAATCCCAGCAGGCTATTAGTGCAACCCTACAACCAATCTATTATCTTTTCACAAGACAATCATGTTAGGTGGAGTAGTAGGTTTGAGGGTCATGCAACGAAATCATAATACAAACAATAAGTTGCAGATCAACTTCAGCTCAAACTACAGAGATTGTGAACACAGCCCTGTCCATCATACAAGCCAACCTCCCATTCATTGACTCCATCTGTATTTGCTGCCTCAGGAAGGCAGCCAACATCATCAAAGACCTCTCCTACCCCAGTTATAATCTCTTCCAACCTCTTCCAGTGGGCAGAAGATACAAAAGCTGAAACACATGATCCAACAAATTCTAAAGCAACTTTTTCTCTGCTACTTTAGATTTCTGAATGGATCTCTCAAATTTTAAATTTAATATTGATCTGACTTTTTATTCACCTTCTCAGCAGCTGTAACATTGTATTCCTCACTCTGTTTTAATACTCCGTGCACTTTGTATCACATGATCTGCCCATGCTGCATGTAAAACAAAACTTTTCACTGTACTGGGTACATGTGACAATAATAAATCAAATGCAATCGAATCAAATCAAAGATGAAAATTGCCAGCATTCACAATTGGTGATACTCGTGATAACTGACATGCCAACTTGCACCACAATTTATTGGAAAAAGAATGAGAACATTCCACCAGTTGGAACTGGGTTAGGAGCACTCTCATCTCTGTGTCACAAAGTTTTGTATTCATGTCCAATGCCTGGACTTAAGCCAAAAAGGTAAGGCTGGGTACTTCAACATTTTACTGAGGGGGTACTGTCCAGTCGATATTGCAAGCTTTTGATGAGGTTTTAAACTAAGGTCCCATTTACCTTGTCAGGTTGCACTGAACTATTTTAACGAAGGGTGGGGTAATTATCTCTAGGTGTTCCAACCAATACTTAGCCCTCATTCAACATCAACAAAAAGATCATCTGGTCATTATTACATCACTCTTTATGGAAATTTGCTGTGCACAAAATTATCTGCATTTCCTGGATTACAACAGTGAATTGTTTTAAAAAGTATTTTAGTGACTATAAAGCAGTTTGAGATGTCCAGTGGTCATGAAAAGAGTTACCCAAATGCAACTTTTTCTTTACATGTGGCAGCAGGTAAAGTAGATTGATACCAGTTGATGGCCAAGTGATATTATTGCTGAACTGTTAATCTGGACAGCCAGATAATGCTCTGGGGACCCAGGTTCAACTCCTGCCACGCCATATGATAGAATTTGAATTCAATAAAAAGCAGTAATTAAGAGTCTACTGATGACCATGAAACACTTGTTGAAAACTCATATGGTTTACTAATGTCCTTTTTAGGGATGAAAGCTGCTCAGGACAATTAGTGATGGACAATAGACACTGGTACAGCCAACGATGCCCTCATCCTGTGAATTAAAAATAAAATAAAGATTGCCAATATGGATAATGCACTAGAGACATTGCACATTTTACAGTCTGGAACTTTAGCTTGAACGCTTGACAAAAGTAATTTTAGATGGTATCCTGGTAAAAATTGGGTGTAGTATGAATTACATTGAGTTCCTTGCTCCATTCTCTGACCTGAGTCCTCTGAATTTAGCGAGAAGCACAAAAACATGAGGTTGCACCTTAAAAAAACAACTGTTGTCCATGAACTGTGCCCAGAATTGATAAATAGCTGTTTCTGTTAATTCAGGGGGGGTGGGGGGAATGCGGTGAAGGGACGCAGTCAACATTCATGCTAAAATTCACCTTGTTACAGTGCTCTAAGTATAGGGGAAACTGCTGAGGCAAGTTGCACCCGTAGCTCACTGCTTGTAAAATATACTGGACAGGTTTACCTTTGATATTGCAATGAATGAAATGGTACCATTAGTCAAATGTATCAGTAGATAATACTCTTTTCTGTCAAGAATCTGGCTTCTTGTGCATCAACATATTAAAGAAAAAAACTGGTTGAGCCTCATGAACTTGTATATCACATTGATCTCCATTGTCAGTGTTTGCAACAGCAGTTTCAGTATTCTACTTCTGCTTATGATCTTCAGTGTTCAGCAGCATGTTGTCATGGCAATGTTTTTTTAAAAAAGAATTTGGTGCAGGTACTGTGCTACCTAATGTGGAAACAGTTACTCACATGCAAGTTGTTATCTGTTGGTTTTAACACCAGACAGAGGTTGACTACTGGGAGATAGCAGTAGGGGATGCTGCGGAAAATGTTGATGCCACTTTAAATGTCAAGATGTCAGCTGTCTAGTTCACAACGCTGCAGAATTTAGCAGTGCACACATAAACACAAGGCTGTTCCACAAAGAGCAGTAGCCTATCCTGCTGCCTGTAAAATGTGCCCAGAATTGGTAAGTAGTTGTTTCTGTTTACATAAGGAGTCAAAACTCATGTTAAAACTCACCTTAACACAATGAGTGAAGTGTAGGGCAAAAATGAACACACAAGTTTTGAGAGTTCTCATGACCATTTGTAAGATAAAGCTTACAGTTGTCAAGTTAGAAACCAATGAGGATCCTTTCAAAAATCGAGCTCCCAGAATACCAATAAATGTCTTATAATTTGAACAAAATTGTAAACAATTTTATGACAAAATGTTGAAACAAAAATACATACTTTACAATTAATTTATTTGCAGCATTGTATAGATCTTAGAAGGGAACTAGTGGATATAACGAAAATCGATGAATGTCAGTTCAGATTCCCATGCAGAATTAGCAACACCGATGTCATTTTCATTTCGAGACAAGCTGAAAAATGTGAGGATATATCTGTCCCTCTGGGGAAGACTTGTGGCCATAAGGCCATAAGATAAAGGAACAGAATTAGGCCATTCAGCCCATTGAGTCTGCTCTATTGTTTTATCATGGTGAATATGTTACTCAATCACATTCTCCTGCCTTCTCTCTGTAACCTTTGATCCAATTATTAATCAAAAACCTCTCTCTTAAATACACTTAGTGACTAGGCCTCCACAGCCCTCTGTATTAATGACTTCCACAGCTTAACTACCTTTTAGCCAAAGAAATTCCTCCTTATCTCAGTTATAAAGGTTGTGCACTGGTCTAAACTCCTAGTGGAAAGATATTCTCCACATCCTCCTAATCCACGGCTCTCAGTTTTCTGTAAGTGTTAATGAGTCCCTGTCCCTCCCCACCCCCCAACCCGCCCTCTCCATCGAGATGCTTGGGAAGGAAAATTGGAGACAAGTGAACAAGTGAGTTCGCACATATTGCTGCTCAGAAGGTACTTGCATATGATTTACATTCAGACATCACTGTGGAATATAATGCAAGGAATGGGCTGAGAAACTTGGTTGGATTAAATTAGATCAGTACAGCTGAAGAGCTGATACCTACACAGAAAAGGTTGCAAGATGATGACTTCTGTGATTCCATTGATTCGTCTTGTGATGTAAGCTGTTTGAACACATTTTGTGCCTTACACAGACACTTCTGTTTTCAAACCCCATCACGTCACCTTTCCAAGGTCTTGATCTCTTTAAGTTCTGACCTTCCAATCCTCTGAGATGTCTCTCCTCCAAACATTCTGGCCTATGGACCAAGTTCTATTTTCATCACTTATCGACTGGAAGATGTGCATGGAGCTGTACAGAACCCTTTCTGGAACATCCTTCCTGAAACTCTGCATCTCTCAAACCAATCTCTTCCCTTAAGATCCTCTTTAAAACCTATCTCTTTGGCCAATCTGTTGAACATCTGCACTAGTATCCCTTCATCAGGTTTGCTGTCAAATTTTGAGTGGTAACATTTCTGCGGGACAACCTGGGGTGTTTGCTACAATAAAAGGTGCCATAAAAATATAATTGTTGGTGTTCTAGCAGATAGTAGGTTATTACAATGTCACTACAGCCTCAGCAGCTGCAGCTTGTAATGCAGAACTTATAGTGCATCCAGTAACTTGTTAATTTTATTTATAATTTACTACAGACTAATAAAAATGCAGGATGTACATTTTGCAACAGAATTACTAAAAATATCATTGCATTAGCTGTAATAAAAAAAAGCAGCTTATCTGCAATAATGACCATTCTGCTTTCCTGGCAGCTAACAGACCACTAAACAGGTATAAATGTTGGGAGGTTGATTGATTAATAGCAGGAGCAGACGTTTTTTGTGGAAAATGCTTTGACATCAATTAAGTGAATTCAAATTTGCTTTCATGATTCTGAGTGTGTTGACAATCTTCATTTGGAGAAACATTGGCAGCTGTTTCTCC
Organism: Hemiscyllium ocellatum; assembly: GCF_020745735.1. NCBI lineage: Eukaryota > Metazoa > Chordata > Chondrichthyes > Orectolobiformes > Hemiscylliidae > Hemiscyllium > Hemiscyllium ocellatum. The sequence continues at coordinate 76,760,141 of NC_083411.1, read as the reverse complement.
ATGGCAAATGGCATCAAAAAATGGAAAGGAAATGCCAAATAATGCACCTGGCCAGCAAATGGCACAAAAGCATTATGAGCTACTTGGTACACCCGGAGGGTGGGCAGCAAAACCTTTCTATACTAAAAGAAAAATGTGAATGTGAGATTCGACTGTTGCAGCAGAGGAGCTGTATGGTGAGCATGCCTTAGTGTCGAAATGTTGCGATTGTAAATAAAAAATGGTGACACGTAAAGTGACAAAAGTGAAAATAGCAGCATATGTAAATTACATGATACATGCAATGAAACAAACTCCATGAAACCAAAATCATACTCAGTGCTCACTCCTCTTGTTTTGCATTTCATGTTAATGTCATATAAGCAGAAAGCGAACATGTTGGACTAAGTGACAAGTAAAGACTCCCTCCTTAAAATTGGCTTATTTGGATGCGAGATTCTGGAAATTCTGGAGACTGAAAATTAGAGACTGTGCAGAATTACTTTTTGTGTGATTTATTTTATGATTTGCTTTAATGTTCATATAGATGAGGCTACATACTCATGGAAAAATACATGTAATAGCAACATGATAGCTAATAGGTGCTGAACAAAGGTAAGGATGCCAGAGTCCGACTGAAACATTGAATTGCCCTCTCAAGGAAAGACAACTAATGGTTATTTAATTCATGGGTCACCGAGCCAATGACTAACAGTATCCTGTTAGTAAAATGAGAAGATGGGCAAATGCAGAAAATAAATATAGTGTAAAGGCAAAAGATGATAAATGAATATACAATTAACACAGATTGTTTCTAAAAGCATTTGGAAAAGTAATTTCTGAAGAGTGGATTAAAATTGATCTTTTCATTTTTGTTTGTCATTAAATGTTTCAGAATGATTGCATGGGAAAGGTGTCATACAAGTGGAACAAATATATATATGAGTTTTTTAATACAAGGAAGGAAATAGGTGTGTGTGTGTGTGTGTGTGTGTGTAGCAACAGTACTCATCATCTATGTCTCACTGAGTGGAACTTTGACAGAATTGCACCCCCTGCCACACTCTCTCCTCAGCTGTCCAGGCTGCTGGCATCTACTCGTGCTCATTTGTAAACTGTGAGATTCTGAGTGTGAATCCAACTGAGTTGACATATCAAAGTGTGAGTATCTGCCCTGGTCTATAGGTAAAAATCTACTCTCAGAAGGAATGGTATTTACAGAGCAATTTTCTGTGACACTCATATATATGAAGGCTCTGGTTGATGTGAGAGTGATTTATTGTGGCAGAATAATAATCTTGACAAACACCATCTTCAGCCTACACACAGTTCAGTAATTGATGAAATGAAGCCAGCAACTACAGCCCTATTGTGCCTTTTCTCAGGTGGAACGTCGAGCTGAGTGAAGGAGATAAGTCCTGGGTCCAGTCAATTAATGCTCTATATCTTTAATTATTGCTAGAAATTATTGATGACAGCAGCAGACAGACATTTCCCCAGCAATGGGAAGAAAGAATCTTTCTGTCACCAACAATTCGCAGCCCTGCTGCCATTGAAAGATTACGGAGAATGAGAAATGAAGGAAATTGGTATCCATAAGGTTTGTTCGGAATAAATTAATGGGACTGAAAGTTTCTAAATCCCCATGTCCTCATATTCTACATCCCAAAGTATTAAAAGACACAGCAGAGAACATAATGCATGCGTAGTTGATCACCTTCCAAAATTCTCTAGATTCAGAAATAGTTCCTGCAAATTGGAATGTAGAAAATGCTGCTCCACTATTTGGGAATGGAGTGAAACAAATCAGAAAGAAACCTGTTAGCCTAGCATTAGTGGGAGGGAAATGTTAGAATCTATTGGAAATGATGTGATAAGTGGACACTTGGATAATAATGATCTGATTGGGTACGGTCAGCATAGATTTGTGAATAGAAATTTACATTTGATGATCCTGTCGGAATTCTTGGACATTGCTATCAGAGTTACTAAAAGGGAGTTGGTGAACATGGTATGTTTGGATTTACAGAAGACTTCTGATAAAGTCACTTGCAAGAGGTTGGTTAACAAATTAAAGGATGTGGAATATGAGATACCATTCTGATATGGATTAAGGGTAGCTCACAGGCAGAAAATAATGAATAGGATTAAACAGGACATTCTCACTTTGGCAGAATGTGACTGGTGGGACAGCCCAAGGATCATAACTTGGGCTTCAGTTCATCAATATCAGTGATTTGGATGAGGGGACCAAATATTTCCAATTTGATGGATGACACAAAGTTAGGTAGGAATGTGCACTATGGAAAAGATTCCAAATGGTTCAAAAGGATTTGTCAAACTTAGTGAATGAGAAAGAACATGACAAATGGAATATCATTTTGGAAATGTGATGTTATCAGGAGCAGACAAGCAAAGTATTTCTTAAACAGTAAGAAAGTGTAGATGCACAAATAGTCTAGGATGTCCTGGTCACCAAGTCACTGAAGGGTAACATGCAGTTAGCAAGGCTAATGTTATGTTAGCATTTATCGCAAGAAGACTTGGGCACAGGTGTAATGAAGTCTTGTTTCAATTGTATAGAAACCTGGTTAGAAAAAACCTGGTGTATTGTATGATGTTTGTTCTCTTTAGCTCAGAAAAAAATGTTATTGCCTTTGAGGGAATGTGACAAAGATTCATCAAACTTGCTCCCAGGGTGGCGGAACTGACCTGTGAAGACAGTTGGGCTAATTGGGCCCATCATCTCAAGAGTTTTGAAGAATTATAGACAATCTCATTTAAATCTATTAAATACCGAAAGTGAAAGCCAGCACTGATGTAGGTCAGCTGTTTCCTCTAGTTGGGGAGTCTAGAACCAAAGGCCCCAATTTATAAATAAGGGCAAAGCAACATTTGAATGAAATTAGGTGTTCATTTTTACAGCATGAATCTTTATCCTAAAGGACTGCAAAACTCAGTTTTTGTGTATGTTTGAAATTGATATCAATGACATAAAGGGATGTAGGAATAATGCGGGAAAAAGCAGTGAAGTAGATGATCAGCCATGATCAGATTAAATTGGGCAGCATTCTTCATCAGCTGAATTGCCTGGCCGTGCTCCTGTTCCTTGGTGTTGTTATCTTAGAAAGTTGGAGTACAATTATTTTAGATCACATTATTTTCTATAAATCTTAAAAATAATAACAGAAACAAATAACAATACATTTGAAGCATAATTTGGCAAACAAGATCTGAATTTAGGCCTGGAGTGCAACAGGAGAGAGAATATTTAACCTAAAAATAATCTTTGACATGGCGTGGCACATTGGCTCAGTGGTTAGCACTGCTGCCTCACAGCACCAGGGACCTGGGTTCTTTTCCAGCCTTGGCGACAGTCTGAATGGAGTCTGACCATTCTCCCTGTGTCTGCATGGGTTTCCTTTGGGTGCTCTGGTTTCCTACCACAGTCCAAAGATGTGCAGGTTAGATGAATTAGTCATGCTAAATTGTCTATTGTGTTCAGGGATGTGTAGGCTAGGTGGACTGACCATGGGGCAATGCAGGGTTATAGGGATAGAGTTTGGTCTGGGTGGGATGCTCTTCAGAGGATTGGTGTGAACTCAATTGGGCCGAATGGCCTGCTTCCATGCTATATGGACTTTATGATTCTATGGCACACTTAGAAAAAAGCAAGAACAGTTACATATGCCTCTTAGATGATGAAAGAGCGTTCAATCATGTTTATCACCAGAAGTTAATTGATGTGTTAATGAAATAGGCCATTGACAGTAAAAATGAGATTTGTCCTGAGTCGTAGTGGGATCAAACAGTGAGCATCAGTCTGGAAGACGCACATCAAATATGTTTCAAGTGAAGCAAGGAATATGAAGAGACTGTGTGCTGTCACCAAAATTATTCAGTCTGTAGACAGAACATATATTAAGATAATTAAATGCATTTCCAGGGTAAAGATTTGAGGCAAGGACATTACAAAATTGTGATATGCTGATGACACCGATGATTTCTCAGAGACGATACAAAATATCATAGATCTTGTGTAAATCTTGTAGTTTTGCAGATGGATTAAATACTGACAGCAAACAGACAAAAAAAGGTAGCTAGTAGGATTACATCAGAAGAAATTTTTGAAGATTGAAGTAAATGCTGTTGTTCTGGAACAAGTAGATAAGTTTGTCCATTCAGGCCAAATGATAACAGATGGTGGCAGCTGTGATACAGAAGTTAGAAGGATTGAGATCGCCAAAAATAATTTTGTGAAAATAATATGTTAAAAACAGTGTAAAAAAACAAGCTGGTATAAAGGAAAGTATGCTCGTTTGATGGTAGATTCTATCTTCCTGTCTGACAGAAACTTGGACAATAGCTTTTAAAATGTGGATGTACTAAAAGCTCATTTACAGACTATAAGACAAATAGAAAGGTACTAGAAATTGCAAAACCAGAAACAACATTTACAAAGTAACAATAAGAAAAGGAAATGTCAGCGTTTCAGTCATTTGTTCAGACCTAAAATACCTACAAAGATCACTTCTAGAGGGGAAAGAAGAGGACAGCTGGAGGAGGATTGACCTGGGTGTATTTGGCTGGTGGGTATTATAGGGTAGTTGCAGACATTCGACAGTAGATGTGTGAATATAGTGGAAGGCCAATGTGCATGACATACCAGGAGAGCTGATGCCCTGGCAAGTGTAGGTACAAATAGCAGGAGGAGCATTTCCACCGCTTGATTGTGAAAACAATTTATATTAGAACAATTTTAGAACATGGGAAAGTATGATGACTGGTATTAATAAACTGTTAAGTATATTCATGCACATTTTACTTTACACGCATACACTAACTGATGACTTGTATTTCCATTAACAAAGAAAACATTGTATGCTTTAGCAAGCCAAGGACATTCCAAAGTACTTTAAAACCAATTGAATAAAAGGAAGAAAATAAACCTCTTTTAACGAATTAAAAAACATGAACTGTTAATAATTGAAGTGGACACAAACTTAATGGTTAACATTGTTCTTCCATTATATGTCTGACAAATATTTTAATTCATTTGTTTTAATGTCCCATTCAAGGCTGTCGAACAACAACCATTTTCATGATTAAAATTTCTCTAAAGCTCTCTAAAGCTTCTCTAAAGCTAATTCTGAATGAAAAAATAGATTCACAATAGGATCTAAAATGCTTTAAAATAAACAAAGTCAATTTTAGGGAATCAAAACCTGGGTGTGTTCTCATATCCCTTAAATGAGTTGCACACCCTCAACACTCATATTCTTCTTCACCAATTGCTCACTTTTACGTGTTTATGTGCTTTCCAATTGTCCCCTACAATGAAGTTGTATAAATATGCAACTAAAGTCAAACCTTATCTAGATACTGGAGTGAGTTTGCCTGCAAAAGGATATTTTACCTAATGCAAAAGGATATTTTGCCTGCATAAGTTTGCCTGCAAAAGGATATTTTACCTTTTGTTATGTTTCACATCAGTGGTACTGCTACAATGCTAATGCTAATGAGTACAGTGCAGCATAGCATAGTTCTGAGCTGATTCCAGCAAATATAAGAAAGATGCAGCAAGCATATTATATGGATGCCACAATGGAGAATAAAATTTTCAACTTGTATTTTAAGTTAATGAACTCCGGGCAGAGTTCTAATTATTCTAATCAAGGGTGAAACCTGACTTCATTGGTCAAAAACTGGTTGAGTAAAAAAGGGGAAAATCAATATTTCGGGCAAAAACCCTTCATCAGGAGCCCATTCCTGATGAAGGGTTTTTGCCTGAAACGTCGATTTTCCTGCTCCTCGGATGCTGCCTGACCTGCTGTGCTTTTCCAGCATCACTCTAACCTCCGGCATCTGCAGTACCCATTTCTGCCTAACCAAAAAAGGGGTCAAACTCTTCATTATTCTAATAAACAAAGGTTCGAGAAAGGTTAATTTCTCAAAGTTTCTCTACTAAGGACCTGAAAGACTCTGAAAAATCTTTAAGCTCCGAGAGGATCAAGACCAAGTTAAGGTATACTTTAAGATCCATAGTGTCAAATTAATTTTGCATCGCCATTAGTTGATTGAAACAACTGAACTGTTTGCGGGCAGATGCTGGTGCAAAGGTGCAATGTGTGACTTCAATGAGGTATAACTGGCTAAAAGATTTGTGGAATTAGTGATTTTTAAAATGTCAATCACTTGAAAACCATAGTTAGACAAATGTACAGGTTATACAATTAACATATGGGTGGAAATGAATGGAAGTTCAAGGCCATTGTTACAGGACAGCAACACCTTCAAACTTTTGACTCTACAATAACAATTACAATAGCAAACAATGCCAATAAATAGTTATTTGGCAATGTAGAACTTGAGAATTGTTAAAAAGACTATTTTGTAGAGCCTTTTGTCTTGAACTTATCAGATCAATTTGTAAAATATAAATTTGAGGGAAAAAACTAATATTTATACTGCATAAGAAGAGAGTATGAATTGGTTGACCTCTGATTATTAGAGGTATTGCCATACAGAATGTGCCAATTAATGGTGATTGACAGTTAACAGTCAAGCTTTGCTTAAGTTACCTCTAAACAATTGTCTCAGCCCCACCCAAGACATACTCTCATGTTATGAGATAATACCACCAACACTTGGGGTTGTGGAAGAGAACTGAGAAAATTTGATAAGCCCACCCAGACCATACTATGTTGCTAAGAACAGTGAAAATTTTCTCAGATGGAATGGAAACACATTCAAATTGCACATGACAGTCCACAGGTAATCTATGATGATGGTTCCTATAATGAAAGTGTTGTGTTTACACTAGGCAACAAGGCATCCAACAGAAACATAAGACAGAACTCACTGAAACTTAATGTAGTTCACAGCAATTTAACATAGCAGACAACAGGCAGCAACTTGAAATTGTGCGACCATATCCTGATAACTGCACAAGAATCTGATCTGGTAGCATTAAACTTCCACCAAAATATTATTTCAGTGTGTAAAGATGTTATGGGCAAATACATCTCTGTTATTTTTGACCTGTATCCAGATACTAATTTCTCTTTTATAGGAAAGAAGGGGATGTTGTAGTATTATGTTTCTTTGAACAAGCAAGCAAATGATTAATAGAACAAAGTAATACTACCCATGTAGCTTCATACTATGTGATATTCAAATAAAAAGGTATTAATCCAAACTTTAATAACTGCTGCTGTGTTATGTAAGCCATTAGAACATCAAATAGTCTGTTAAGAGATTTAGCCCTGATCATATTGAAGTCTCTGATGGAGTGCTAATGTACATAGAATTGTATCTATATAATGTGCATAGTAAGCGGTCTAGTAGTGCTGTGAAACATTCATACTTCTGGCAAGAAGGTCAGGGTTCAAGCCTCACCTGACTCAGAATTGTGTCATAATGTGTCCTTGTAAATTGATTAAAATAACGATAATGTATATAATTATTTTGTGAATAAATCTTCTTATATGTACTCAGGAGGGCCTTCATCGCAGTGTTCATGTTACAAAAGCTAAAATAACACCACAGAGCATGTTAGCCAACACAGCACCAACAACTACTGTCAGGGAAATAGAGGACCAAAGAAAATGTTTAAAACAAGGTCTCAAACTCTTCACAACCATTAAAGCGGTGAAGGGGCAAATTGACAGTCGAAGCAGTCAAAGTCATACAGAAGCTAAAAGTTACGAGATAATTGAGTCTGTAGAAAGGGCAGAAGAACCATTATTTAAAATGTGGTAGTGACAAGAAGCATTTGTTTACACCACACACTGTGTTGATAATTCAGGAAAAAAATTAGGTGTTCCACAAGGATCTGTTTTGGGACCATTGCTGTTTGTCATTTTTATAAATGACCTGGAGGAGGGGCTAGAAGGTTGGGTGAGCAAGTTTGCAGATGATACGAAAGTCGGTGGAGTTATTGATGGTGAGGAAAGATGTGGCAGGTTACAGCAGGATATAGATAAGCTGCAGAGCTGGGCAGAAAGGTGGCAAATGGAGTTCAATGTAAGTGAGTGTGAAGTGATTCACTTTGGTAAGAGTAACAAGAAGATGGAGTACTGGGCTAATGGTCGGATACTTGGTAGTGTGGATGAGCAGAGGGATCTTGGTGTCCATGTAAACAGACTCTGACAGTTGCCACCCAGGTAAATAGTTCTGTGAAGACAGCATATGTGTACTTGCTTTTATTGGTAAAGGAATTGAGTTCCGGAGTCCTGAGGTCATGTTGCAGTTGTATAAGACTTGGGTGCGGGCTCATCTGGAGTATTGTGTGCAGTTTTGGTCACCATACTATAGGAAGGATGTGAAGGCAATGGAACAGGTGCAGAGAAGGTTTACCAGGATGTTGCCTGGTATGGTAGGAAGATCTTATGAGGAAAGGCTGAGGCACTTGGGGTTGTTTTCATTGGAGAAAAGAAGGTTTAGGGGTAACTTGATAGAGGTGTACAAGATGATTAGGGGTTTAGATAGGGTTGACAATGAGAACCTCTTTCCATGTATGGAGTCAGCTATTATGAGGGGGCATTGCTTTAAATTAAGGGGAGGTAGGTATAGGACAGATGTTAGGGGTAGATTCTCTATTCAGCGAGTCGTGAGTTCATGGAATGCCCTGCCAGTAGCAGTGGTGGACTCTCCCTCTTTATGGGCATTTAAGCGGGCATTGGATAAGCCAATGGAGGATAGTGGGCTAGTGTAGGTTAGGTGGGCTTGGGTTGGCGCAACATCGAGGGCCAAAGTGTCTGTACTGTGCTGTATTTTTCGATGAGAAAGTGAGGTCTGCAGATGCTGGAGATCAGAGCTGAAAAGCCCTTTAGAAGGGCTTATGCCTGAAACGTCGAATCTCCTGTTCCTTGGATACTGCCTGACCTGCTGAGCTTTTCCAGCAACACATTTTCAGCTCTGTATTTTTCTATGTTCTATGTTCTAATACATAAAGCAGTAGAGATTATTCATGGCACCAAAGAGAGTGGGAATCATTTAGGAAAAATGTCCAAAGGAATAGGATTATCTGATAGATCTGTGAAGAGCAGGATTCATTAACCAAAACCATTCGGAGAACAGGAATTGTTATTTAAACAGCAGGCTGTGGTATTTGCTTCGTGAAGCCTTTAAGAAAACAGAGATTTCTTTTAATGCCTTAATTAGCAGGATTCATTGAAAGAAGATCCAATATTTTTGTCCATTTTAGTTGCAAAAGGCACAGATAATCCACTTACTCACAGAAGGTGGGAGCCCTCCAATTTGCTCTCAAAGTTTGGAATCCTCTGTCTTTACCATACCAGCTCAGGAGAATCTGAAGTACAGCAATACGCAATACCAGTTCTCTTAATGCAGAATTAAAAGAGCACATAAAGCAAAGAACATAAATAATCATATTTGAGACACAGGGAAGTAGAAATAGCGTTGCTGGGAAGTTTTAATCTCGAAGATCAGCCAAACAAAATACAGAATTGGACATCTCACAGAAAACTTTAGATACAGAATTGCTTCCAAACTAATTATGAAGTCAGAAGTTGAATATGTAAATATGCTTATGTCTTCAAGTAGACTATAGCTCGTGATATTGTAGCTTGTCATGGGATTAAAGAAGCAATAGATATTTGTGAATTTTGGTAAGTACTTCAACCTTAGAACAAAAACAATTCATAAAAGGATAAGATTTCATAGAAACAGTTCAGCATTCAGAGGAATCCATAAATAATTTCATTAGTGATTTTGACAAATTAGTGGAATAATGAGACTGTGGAGCTTTAAAGTTATAATTCATAAGAGACTGAATTATTGTTGGAATATCTGATGAGTCTGTCAGAATGATCATAGTCAACAGTAGATTTGAAGATTTGACTCCTGAGAAAGCTATTCATATGATTAGTGAAGCAGAAGCCTGGAAGCTTCACAGATTTATACGGAGAATATGAACTTTATCACAGATCAACAGAATCAATTCACTTTTTTAAGCTAGGAAAAGCTTAAAGATAAATATAAGAAGTCAGAGAGAAGGAAAGATAATAAAAAGCAATTTCAGCCCTGTGAAGCATAAAAAGCGTGCTCTTCTACAAAACAATAGATCACTTCCATAAAATGTGGTTAAGTAGGGCACAAGGAAGTTAATGAAGTGGTTCAGCCAACAATCAAAAAAAAGCGAAAAATATTCCTGGGAATATTTTTAATACGGGTGTAATGTTTTTGCAAAAGATTATTTATGTTAATGGACACCTCACTGATGTTAAGCTGACTGAAGGGACAACTGTGTCTATATTATCAGATGGTATACCATGTTTGAAGAAGCTCTGTTTACAGCCTGCAAACTGCAACAACATGGTGGAGGAGGTTCAATACTCAAAATCAGCGATATGCTACAGCAACTTTACCAAATAAGGCTGTCTGATTATCGAAAAAGTGCTTCACAATTAAGAATTCTCTCTTTAGAGTAAGGATGCATGTCTTTTCCTCAACCTTCCAAAGATTCCAGAGATAAAAGGTCATCACATTAAAGGGGCTTACGGACCTCGCAGTATCAAGGAGAGAACCAAAGAAGACAGTCTTTAAACCAGAGAAAGAACTCTTTCATGTCCAAAAAAAGCATATTTTGAGAAAATATTGACACATCCTGCTGTCTGAATTAATGAATTCAGAGACCTGAGTGGAGTTGTGGTGATGAGAAATGTAATTAAAAAGATAATTGGATAATGCCAGTAATGGGAATGGGGGGGATGGGAAGAAAGTTTGGCAGCCTTTAGATATATTAAAGCTGTAGTAGTCTGAAAATGTTTAAACTGAGGACTACTTTAAGCCCTGTGAAGTAAGAAAGATGATGTCACATGGACATGAGTGATAGAGCAACTCAGTATCCTGAAGGAGTAAGATCTAATTTTGAGCTCTTCCTCATAATCTCAGTAACAATATATATCATACTTTGTATCTAATTTCTATTTTGCAATAAAATGTAGCTTGTTTCAATCAAGAACCTTTTCTGGTTGTCCTCAACCCAACAAATAAGTAGGTTCTGTTGACACTAACGATGAAAAGTAATGATGGCAGCAAATCTACCAAATGGATCTTACACCAGGATGAATTGTGGTGAGGAATGATCTTCCTCACCTATAAGTGAGTAAACCTGGCTGGTAACTCATTGCTATTAATTTTTTTATTCAGACTGAATAAATAAACCAAGGTAAAATTCATTGACATTGGGAAAAGTATAGGCTTATGAATGAACATCAACAAGTATTGTTGAAGGCAAGTTGTTCAAGTTATTTGCTGAAGGAACCAAACAGATTGTGGAGGGTATTGCAATTCATGTGTTTTACAAAGCTTCCAAATGCTTTTTGAAAAAAACTACATAATAGATTTGTTAGCAAAATAAAAATCAATAGGAATGAATGGGACAAAAGCAGCATGGATACAAAATTGGCTCAAGGACAGAAAGTAGAGTGGAGTATGCTATAAATCAGGAATCTTGACTTGGGTGACTGGGCATAAGTTGAAAGTTTGCCAATGCTACAAATCTTGGAAAGACTGTACCAAATTTCGAAGGGGTGGCAATCAAAGTGAGATTCGCGCTTCACTCCTAAAATTTAACATTAAGAAAGAGTTTCACATTTTGAGCAGATCTTTCTATCATATATCCTGCAGAAATGCAGAGCATGCATTCAATCCAACTGCGTCCTCCTCGTGCAGGATAGTCAGGGAAAGCAAACCTTGCCCCCGTTTTCATGACAGTAATTTCTGTATTCTGTGATTTAAATATCCAGCATCACAGACAGCTACTCTGACAGCTTCTTGAAAGGGTAATTATGTAAAATAAGTGTAAGGTATGGATACTAGGTGGGTAGAATAGAATAGTAATTTGTCGTCACTTGTATTTTTTTTACAAAAAAAAATCAGTGAACAGAGATAAGTTAGCATACCACACCATCTATGTTAATAATAGAAGGCATAGATAAGAAAAAAAATTAAGACAAAGCACATTTTAGATCAGTTCACTGCTTTTGAATAGGGTGTCAGAAATACCAGATAAAAAGGTAATTGTGTATAATTTAATAGGTGCAAAAGATACAGATTTTGAAAATTTTGGGCCAGGATTTTCCACGGGGTGGCAATTGTCGTCAGTTTGGTAAGGTTACTTGTAAGTAGGATGCCAGGTGGTTAGAATGTAAGGATGTCTGATGGGCAGGGTGTCATTGCACAAGGTGGAAAGAGTGTCAGATAAGTATGCATCAGGAGTGGAGGTATCATGGCAAGCCTGGGAAGGGGAGGTGCCAGGCTCAAGGTGAATGCTGGATCTGGTGCCAGGGGAGGGTGGGGTGATGTTGAATCCTTCAGGACATAAGCGAGTGTTGAGCCTTGAGAAGGAGGGACATCACTGGATTTCAAGAGCAGAGGATGAGCATGAGATTTCAGGATGGGGGGAGATGTCAAGCTCCAGTGGGGAGGCAGTCTGGGGAAGATCGCAGGGATAGAGATGTGGTGTCAGGTCTGGTGTGGGGAGGGAAAGGAAGCAGTTGTTGGGTCCCAGGGAGGGCATGTTGTATCCAGTGGTAGGAATAATGTGGAGTCTTGGTGGCACTGTAGGGATTGGGTGCAGGGGGAATAGGATACTGGATCCCCAGGGAGTTGAGTGGTGGGTGTGCCAGGGTTTGACTGTCTGATCAGGGTCCAGGTGGATATTGTTGCAGTCGTGTGCATTAAGTTATGTACAGGATGGAGGGAAATCTTTCAATCTCTAGTTGAAATCCAAAAATAAAATGACACTGACCTTGCTTATTTGATGATGAAAATGTCATCTCCGCTTTATCAGAAGAGAATCTTCAAGCCTTGTTTAACACCTTCGTGGAAGCATACCAAAGAATTGGTTCAGCCTCAACTTTAAGAAGTCGTAAATTCTTTGTCAAACTGTCCCTTGTCAAGTTCCAGTCCATCTCTCCATTAAGATCAATTGAGAAATCCTTCCCAAATGTCAAGTATTTTCCCTACCTGGGAAGCTACCTTTCATCCAAGGCTGACATCGATGCAGAGATTCAACATTGCATCCAATCTGACAGCACTGGCTTTGGATGCCTCAGGATGAGAGTCTTTGATGACCATGACATCTGTACTGATACCAAGATCCTTGTGTATCAGGCAGTCATCCTTCCAACTTTTCTATAAGGCTCTGAAATTTGAATTATGCATAGACACCACCACAAGACCCTTGAGAAGTACCATTAATGCTGTTTGAGAAGGATTCTCCACATCAGCTGGGAGGACAGGCATATTAACATCATCAGCCATTAGTATCAGCATCAAGGCCATGATTATCCAAAATCAACTCCGCTGGACTGGCAACATGCTGAGCATGTCTGAGATCTGACTATCAAGGCAATTAATCTTCGCCCAGCTCAATGAAGGCACTCGAATGAGAGGAGGACAAAGGATGTATTTCAAAGACTCTCTGTAGGCTTCCCTTAAGACATACATCATGGAGGTCAATGTGTAGGTGCCATCACTCAGTAGAAACTGACTTGGAGGAACCTGTTGTACAAACGAACCCAATTCTTTGACATCATCCATTGGCAAGAGGAAGTATGGAAATGGAACAGGCGAAAGGAATGTAGCAATGTCCAGGCCAATGACCAATTCCACTCCCAAAGAATTCTGTTAAATGTCATTGATGTGGTTCTAGGATCAGGCTCCTCCATCACACAAAGTCCCACAGAACCCACGAGCAGTGACACGAAATGTCCTGAATGGATAATAATACTCATTAGCGATTGATGACAATGACAGTGGTAAGTTGGAAGTCAGTTCCCGAGGAGTTAGACTGGCTTTTAAATAATCTGTTTCCAGAGTAACTATTAACTGCAGTGGAGCTCTCTGAATTCTCCCATTTAAATAAATGTTAGATGGAAGGGAATTGCCTTTTGGAATCTTTACTTTCCTAAGTAATTCCATCCGAGTATGCAGGGTCCTGATATCTGACTCCCATCACTACTGCAGAAATGTCTAGCTGGTCATCAGAAAATACATGCCACAGTAAACAGTGAAGAGAGTAGCGGTGGACTTCAGAAAGACAAAAATAATGTCTAGTGCAACACATGGCAGATGAGGTTTGCTAGAGAGGCGATGGGGTGAGAGGTATTATTGCTGGAGTTTTAATCCAGAGACCCAGGTAATGTTGTGGAGAGACAGTTCAATTCCTGCAATGGCAGGTAGTGGAATTTGAATTCAATAAAAATCTGGAATTAAGACTCGAATGATTGCTATCAATCCAATGTCGATTGTTGAAAAAAATCCCTCTGGTTCAATAACTGCCATCCTTACCTGGTCTTGCCTATATGTGACTGTGGACTCACAGCAAATTTGTTGACTTTAAACTGTCCTTTGGGTGATTGGGAAGGGCAATAAATGCTAGCCCAGCTAGTGGCGCCCTCATCCCATGGATGAATAAAAAAGTGCAAGATATTGTGAAACAATATATTTTGGTGGGATGAATGAGGAAAGTAATATGAATGACACAATTTTAAAAGGGTTGCAAAAAAACTGACAATTTCTGGTGTTTGCAAACCTTTGAAGGTGAATGGATATGTTGAACATAAGTGAGCCTTGACCTCCTTGCTGGAAGACTAGGATCAAAACGAGAGAAAGTTATACAAAATACTCAAGAAACACTGGAGAAGTATGAGCTAGAGGACTCAGTTAAATTGTGGACAGCACACATTTGGAATGATGCCAGAGTCTGGAGAAGGCGCAGAAGAAAAATACCACTCATGATGCAGGAGTGAGGTACTTCTGTTGTCTAGAGAAACTGTTGTGTTCTACCTGGGGCTAACAAGATGAGAAGGAGTAATATAAAACAAAATAAAGATCTGTCGATGCTAGAAATCTGAAAGCAATTGCCAGAGAAAATAGTTTGATTGCATCTGTGGAAAGAAAACAGAGTTAACGTTTTGAGTACAATGACCCTTCTTCGGAAACAATGTATGCTGAAGACAGGGGCTAAATGGCAGGGGAGGAAAAGGAGTGAGAGGTAGTGACTGAACCCAAGGAGAGAGAGAATGACAGGCAGACAAAGGGATGGATGATAGTATGCCATGGAAAAAGGAAAGCTGATGATAGGGACCATGAGTAGATGAAAATTGGTTGGCTGTGCTGAAAGCAGCCTATATCATGACAGGACCTAGGGTGTGGGCGGGTAAAGGACACGAAGAAGAAATTCAAGGTCTAAAGTTACTGAACCTGATATTGAGCCCTCAACGCCAAATGGCCCTCAGGTGGAAAATGAGATGCTGTTTTTCCAGCTTCCACTGAGCCTCACTGGAGCACTGTACCCAGAGACAGAAATGTTGTCCTTGGGAGATGGTGAAGTGTTGAGGTGGCAGGCAAGTGGGGTAATTTTTGCAGACTGATCATCAGTGTTCTATAAAGCAATTGCTCAGTCTGCATTTTGTCTCCCCAATGTAGAGGTGAAAATAAGATTTGGTAGGGCTGTTCAAAAATTCAGGAAGTGTTTCAATTGAATAATTAAAGGTAAACTGACAGAAGAGTCAATGCAATTTTAAAGTTTAATTTTTTCTGTATACCCTTTAAAATTGTATGGGGGAGGGCTCTGATCAGTAACCAAAGGTCATAGATTTAAGCATTTTGTTAAAATCAGAGGCTACACGTGGAAACATTTTGTTTGGTGAGTTGTGAGCTAAAGTACATTGACAAAGAAAAGGGTGGAAACAAACGTAATATTAACATTCAAACAAACGAATACTTGAAGAGAAAGGAAAACTTATGGACTCTTAAAAAGCAATGGATTGGAGTTGATTAAATGAGATTCCCTACAGTATGGAAACAAGCCCTTCAGCCCAACAAATCCACACAAACCCTCCCAAAGAGTAACCCACCCAGACCCTTTCCCCTTACAAATGCACCTAACACTTTGGACAATATAGCACAGCCAATTCACCTAAACTGCACATCTTTGGATTGTGGGAGGAAACCAGAGCACCTGGAGAAAACACATGCAGACACAGGGAGAATGGGCAAACTCCACACAGACAGTCACGCAAGGCAGGAATTGAACCCACTGTGCTGCCAATATTTATATTGGTTAACTAAGAGCCAAGGGATGGATGGAATAAACTTTGTGCTGTATCATTCCTTGATTTTTGATAAACAACATCACTCTCTCTCGCTGATATTAAAACAAAAATTCTTTGCTAGTTTAGCTGGTTGGATCTAATATATCACAATAGTATTAGAATATCTTTGATCTATCCTCCTCAATGAACCTTAACAATCCTCAGTAGAAAATTGAAGCTAACCTTTATCTAATTATGTTTCCATATTCAAATTAAATGTTATTAAATCAAATACAATTGACCATGTGGGTATCTTTAAGAACCACATACAAAAGATTTAACTGTAAAGTGTATTTATAAAGCAGACATATTACATGGTTTTCCTAATTAAGAGGAAGACACAAGAACCATGCTATAGCAGACGTTTTGGATCGATGTATTATGTGTGCAATGCTGAGAGGCTGTATTCATCATCAGGATTTTCAGTCTCAGAGACAGTCTACATGATATTAGCAGAATAACTGCTTGATGTAATGGGAAGAGATTGTTTTGTCTGCTATTTTACTGGAAATGGCATCAGGTTTTTAAAAAGGTACACTCACTTAAAGAAATATACACACACATCTAGGTGTCAAACACTGACATTTCTCACAGTGACTTCCATGCTTTGCTGCAACATTTTGGTCTGTTCATCATCATCAATGTTTCTATCTAACTTTCCAAATCATTTGTACCATCCTGCAGTTGTCGGAAAGAAACCCAGAAAATTCTGTGCTGTTTAGGTTGTTAGTAGTGGCAGGATTTGGTGTGACAATTCTCGATCATTTCCTCCTCAGAAGCCAAGAATAGTAATTGGTGAGAGGTAAAAAGTTTAAAAATAAAGTTGAATAATATTTGGCACTTTTCCTCATTTACCCCAGTGGGAAAGTGGAGTTTTATTTGGGGTGGCAGTGGTGGGCGGTAGTGGGGTGGTAGGGGGGTCATGTACTTTGGAGGAGAGATGTTGCAGGAGACATGGGCTATGTAGAAATTATATATTTAGAAGAATGGTAGCATTAATTTACTGGTCTGATAATCTAATATTAGCTACAGCAATTAAAATTCAATTAATTAATATATTTGGAATTAAATTCAGCTATGAAGATCACAAAACTTCTGGAATACTGCAACAGAATAAACTGTTGTTTGGGTGGAACTGAGAAATAGGCAAGGGATGATCACCTTATTGGGATTGGGATTGTATTATAGACCCCGCACCCCACCCCCCCACCAATAGTCAGAGGGAAATTGAGAAACAAACTTGCAAGGAGATCTCAACTATCTGTAAGAATAACAGGGGAGTTATGGTAGGGGATTTTAACTTTTCAAACATAGCCTGGTACTGCCATAGTGTTAGATGTTTAAATGGAGAGGAATTTCTTAAGTGTGTACAAGACAATTTTCTGATTCAGTATGTGGATGTACCTACTAGAGAAGGTGCAAAGCTAGACCTACTCTTGGGAAAGAAGGCAGGCAGTGTCAGTTGGGGAGCACTTTGGGGCCAACGACCATAATTCTATTTGTTTTAAAATAGTGATGGAAAAGGATAGACCAGATCTAAAAGTTGAAGTTCTAAATTGGAGAAAGGCCAATTTTGACGGTATTAGGCAAAAACTTTCAAAAGCTGATTGGAGGCAGACGTTCGCAGGTAAAGGGATGGCTGGAAAATGGGAAGCCTTCAGAAATGAGATAACAAGAATCCAGAAAAAGCATATTCCTGTCAGGGTGAAAGGGAAGTCTGATAGGTATAGGGAATGCTGGATGACTAAAGAAATTGGGGGTTTGGTTAAGAAAAAGAAGGAAGCATATGTCAGGTATAGACAGGATAGATCGAGTGAATCCCTAGAAGAGTATAAAGGCAGTAGGAGTATACTTAAGAGGGAAATCAGGAGGGCAAAACGGGGACATGAGATAGATTTGGCAAATAGAGTTAATGAGAATCCAAAGGGTTTTTGCAAATATATTAAGGACAAAAGGGTAACTAGGGAGAGAATAGGGCCCCTCAAAGATCAGCAAGGCGGCCTTTGTGTGGAGCCACAGAAAGTGGGGGAGATACTAAATGAATATATTGCATCAGTATTTACTGTGGAAAAGGATATGGAAGATATAGACTGTAGGAAAATAGATGGTGGCATCTTGCAAAATGTCCAGATTACAGAGGAGGAAGTGCTGGATGTCTTGAAATGGTTAAAATTTGATAAATCCCCAGGACCTGATTAGTTGTACCCGAGAACCCTGTAGGAAGCTAGAGAAGTGAATGCTGGGCCTCTTGCTGAGATATTTGTATCATACAGGTGAGGTGCCAGAAGACTGGAGGTTAGCAAATGTGGTGCCACTGTTTAAGAAGGGCGGGAAAGACAAGCCAGGTAACTATAGAACGATGAGCCTGACCTCGGTGGTGGGCAAGTTGTTGGAGGGAATCTTGAGGGACAGAATGTACATGTATTTGGAAAGGCAAGGACTGATTCGGGATAGTCAACATGGCTTTGTACATGGGAAATCATATCTAAAAAACTTGATTGAGGTTTTTGAAGAAGTAACAAAGAAGATTAATGAGGGCAGAGCAATAGATGTGATCTATATGGACTTTAGTAAGGCGTTCGACAAGGTTCCCTATGGTAGACTGATTAGCAAGGTTAGATCTCGTGGAATACAGGGAGAACTAGTCATTTGGATACAGAAGTGGCTCAAAGGTAGAAGACAGATGGTGGTGGTGGAGGGTTGTTTTTCAGACTGGAGGCCTATGACCAATGGAGTGCCACAAGGATTGGTGCTGGGCCGTCTACTTTTTGTCATTTACATAAATGATTTGGATGCGAGCATAAGAGGTATGAACACCAACTAGCCACGAAACGACAAGACCAGCTATCCTTAGTAGCCACACATGCAGATGACAAACAACATGACTGGGACAACACTACTATTATAGGACAAGCCAAACAGAGAACAGCCAGGGAATTCCTAGAGGCATGGCACTCATTCACAGATTCAATTAATAAGCACAACGACCTGGACCCATTATACCGACCACTGCAGCAGACAGCTGGAACTGACAACCGGAAGCGGCAGAGACAAACCACTATAAATGCCGGAGGAAACATGACAGAAGTGCTTCACAGGAGGCTCCCAAGCACTGAGGATGTCACCTAGATAGGGGACGAAACGTCTGCAACACAAATTCCCAGCTCAGCGAACAGAACCACAACAACGAGCACCCGAGCTACAAATCTTCTCCCAAACTTTGAATAAGATGTACAGTTAGTAAGTTTGCCGATGACACCAAAGTTGGGGGTGTAGTGGACAGTGAAGAGGGTTACCTCAGAGTACAACAGGATCTGGACCAGATGGGCCAATGGGCTGAGAAGTGGCAGATGGAGTTTAATTCAGATAAAAGTGAGATGCTGCATTTTGGGAAAGCAAATCTTAGCAGGACTTATACACTTAATGGTAAGGTCCTAGGGAGTATTGCTGAACAAAGAGGCCTTGGAGTGCAGGTACGTGTGTGGAATGAGCTGCCAGAGGATGTGGTGGAGGTTGGTACAATTGCAACATTTAAGAGGCATTTGGATGTGTATATGAATAGGAAAGGTTTGGAGGGATATGGGCTGGGTGCTGGCAGGTGGGACTAGATTGGGTTGGGATATCTGGTAGACATGGACGGGTTGGACTGAAGGGTCTGTTTCCATACTGTATATCTCTATGATTCTATACTTCATGAACATCTTATTCCTTCAGAGAAGGAAATCTATTGGTCTGACTGACAATGTGAGTCTAAAACTCTGGCTGTGCAAGACATTCATTTATGTCAAATCTCTGCGGAAAAGTTAAATAAATATCATGTGGTGGTGAATGGAATGGGTTTCATGGTCCAAATGCTTTATTCTTGTCCAAAAATTCTCAGGTGCATTTTTTATTACACTTGTTAATTAAGCTGTGATTAGTGTTACAAATGTCACTGATCTACTGATCCAGTAGAAAGTCTCTAAGTTGATGCCTCACTGTAAACTCCTGAAAACTTCTAGAAAGTATCACCATGGTCCAAGAGTTCTTTGAAAAACTAAAGTGTGACCCTGGATAATAATTATTGCATAACTCTCAACATGTGTTCCATTGATTTAAAAAGAAAGACACCATGAAAGGTTGTGCCATCTGTGCTCGACTAGGGAAACTGAAACATTATCAAATTGAAAGAAAAACTCAAAGCTGCAAAGGTTAGTGGTAGCCCAGAGATTGGAGATATTTTAGAAATCACCAAAGAGTAGCTTAATGGCACATCAGTTGGCATTGCTGCCTCACTTGGATTTAAATCCACTCTCAGGCGATTGTATACACGGTGTTTGCACATTTTTCCCATGTCTGCATGTGTTTCCTCAGGGTGCTGTGGTTTCCTCCCACACGCCAAAGGTGTACAAGTTAGGTGGATTGGCCATGCTCCATTGTCAACAGTGACTAGGAATGTGCAGGCTGGGTAGGGTTATCCATGGTAAGTGAAAGGTTACAGGGATAGGGTGGGATGCTCTTTGGAGGATCAGTGCAGACTCGATGGTCCAAATGGCCTCTTTCTGCACTGCAGGGATTCTATGATTCTTTGAAAGGATGTCAAAGAAATAAGGAGAGCAAAGTTAAAGTATGAGAGAAAACTAGCAAGAAATATAAAAACAGATCCTAAAAGCTTATGCGAGAATAAAGACAGGGAAAAAGAAAGGATATAGAAACAAGTGTTGTACCCTTAAGGGTAATGCTATGAAATGATAGGAAAAGGAAAATATCAAAGCCTTTGAACAAATATTTTGAATCCGACTTTTCAGAAAAGGACAAAGAAATTATTCTAAGAACAATAGCATGACAAGTGGAATAAAGAAGGAAACACTTAAAACAGTAATGCTTACTAGAGGAAAACATTCTAGGAAAATTAAGATCATTAAAGGCTAATAAGGCCCTAGGCTTTATGCCGTGCATTCTAGTGTCTTGTAAGACCTCGCAAAGATAGTAGATGCATTGATTGTGATATTGTAAAGTCTAGTTTCTGGAAAGATACCAATGGACTGGAAAACTGCAATTAAACTACCAATATTTCGGAAAGAAGGATGCAGAAAGCACAAAACTATAGGTCATTTGGTTGCATATCTATTATTGCTAGAATTCATGATTAAAGAGTTAGCAGTAAGTCATTTAGAAAATCATAATGGAATCAGTCTGAGTTAATATGGTTCTTTACTCAGCGGGTTGTGAGTTCATGGAATGCCCTGCCAGTATCAGTGGTGGACTCTCCCTCTTTATGGTCATTTAAGCAGGCATTGGATAAGCATATGGAGGTTATTGGGCTAGTGTAGCTTAGGTAGGCTTTGGTCGGCGCAACATCGAGGGCCGAAGGGCCTGTACATAGAACATAGAACATAGAACATAGAAAAATACAGCGCAGTACAGGCCCTTCGGCCCTCAATGTTGCGCCGACCGAATCCTACCTAACCTACACTAGCCCAATAACTTCCAAATGCCTATCCAATGCCCGCTTAAATGACCATAAAGAGGGGGAGTTCACCACTGCTACTGGCAGGGCATTCCATGAACTCACAACCCGCTGTGTAAAGAATCTACCCCTAACATCTGTCCTATACCTTTCACCCCTTAATTTAAAGCTGTGTCCCCTTGTAACAGCTGACTCCATTAGCGGTAAAAGGTTCTCAGTGTCTACCCTATCTAAACCCCTAATCATCTTGTACACCTCTATCAAATCTCCCCTAAACCTTCTTTTCTCCAATGAGAACAGCCCCAAGTGCCTCAGTCTTTCCTCATACGATTTTCCTACCATACCAGGCAACATCCTGGTAAACCTCCTCTGCACTCGTTCCAATGCCTCCACATCCTTCCTATAGTATGGCGACCAAAACTGCACACAATACTCCAGATGAGGCCGCACCAGAGTCTTATACAACTGCAACATGACCTCAGGACTCCGGAACTCAATTCCTCTGCCAATAAAGCCCAGTACACCATATGCCTTCCTCACAGCACTATTTACCTGGGTGGCAACTTTCAGAGATCTGTGTACATGGACACCAAGATCCCTCTGCTCATCCACACTACCAAGTAGCCTACCATTAGCCCAGTAATCCATCTTCTTGTTACTCCTACCAAAGTGAATGACTTCACACTTAGCTACATTGAATTCCATTTGCCACCTTTCTGCCCAGCTTTGCAACTTGTCTATATCCCGCTGTAACCTGCCACATCCTTCCTCACTATCCACAACTCCACCGACTTTTGTGTCATCCGCAAACTTACTCACCCAGCTTTCAAGCCCCTCCTCTAGATCATTTATAAAGATAACAAAAAGCAATGGTCCCAAAACAGATCCTTGAGGTACACCGCTAGTAACTGCACTCCAAGATGAACCTATACCATCAACTACTACCCTCTGTCTCCTTCCAGCCAGCCAATTTCTAATCCAAACCTCTAATGCACCCTCAATGCCATACCTCCGTAGTTTTTGCATTAGCCTACCATGTGGTACCTTATCGAACGCCTTACTAAAATCCATATACACAACATCTACTGCTTTACCCTCGTCCACCTCCTTAGTCACCTGCTCAAAGAACTCAATAAGGTTTGTGAGGCACGATCTGCCCTTCACAAAACCTGTACTTCACAAGCCTGTACTGCGCTGTATTTTTCTATGATCTACGTTCTATGTTCCATGAAAGAGAAATCGTGTTCAACAAACTTATTTGAATTCTTTGAGGATGTAATAAGCAGCATTGATAAAGGGGGACAAATAGACATTGTGTATTTGAATTTTCCAAAGACATTTGATAAGGCACCACATTCAAGGTTTTTGCCAAGGTGAGGAATCATAGTAAATTAAAATAAATAGAAGTTTGACAACTCCTTCGAAATAAAGAGTCAGGAGAAATGGATCATTCTCAGAACTGTAAGTTGGATTTTACCAAAAATCAGCTCCATATCAATTTCGGGAGTTTTGTGGAGGGATTTCTCTCTGAGAGCTCTCGTGAGTTATCTCATACAGTTCTCTGCAGCTTGTCTTATTATGTGTGCACCCTGCTTTTATTCCACACCACTTTCATGCTAAAGCATGCTCTGCAATGGCAGATTGAGATTCCTGTTTCTGGCACTATCTGTAAAGCCATACACCAGGTTAAGTACTGCCAGGCGGGAGCTGTTTTTCACTGTGTAAATAGTGGAAGGGGAGTGAAAATGAAATGCTTCTGAGGGCAGACAGTGGCATGACTGAAACCTCATTACAAATACAAACTCACATTTGTCAATGTACTGTCACTTTACATTAATACTTGACTGGTCAATTGGCATTGTTTCTACAGTAAAACAATCAAACTACGTTCTTAGTGCCATTTCATCTTAGAACTCCCTAAGGGAGTGTTACTCTTTCGCTAATGTCCAGTGTAGCATCATATCATTGTTCAATGTGGAAGCATCTTATACTGGAAAGCCTTCAAAACATTAACTTTTATTGAATAGTAGCAAAAGTGAGGAAAAACAAACAAAGAGTTATTAATTTGCTTCTGGGAGCAACCAGAGGCCACTTGTTTTTCAATCATCAGCAGTTTTACAGCCAATGAGTGATCACTACACTCAGCTCATGTCTATTGTAAGAGGGTGTTAATTAAGTCCTGTCTTGCTTGTTATGCCTGACATTGCCTTCAGCGTGACATGGTGCAATGTTACAGCTGCTTAATGTTTTTATCTGTCTTCTCATAAGACTGCTGCCACTCTTCCAGATCTACTCTGTCGAGCACTTCATCACTTTGCTTGGTCCAGTTGTGCAAAGCACAGCATGCTGGGATATTGTGACACACTCTGCCCAGAGTTTACAGAAAAGCCCCATCTCAGACTGATCCAAGTGTCAGGACTTGGTCTTCAAAGGTTTTATGAAATGCTCCATGCTGGCTTTGGTGGAAGAATAGCCTGTTTTTTTTAAATCAATGCTTGCTTTATTTAGAGAGCTACATAATGGAATCATTAGCTGTAGCTGCAGATGGGAGTTCTTTGTCTCCCAGTAACTATCCTTGTAAGGCATTCAGCCCTGGAAATGGAGCAAGAACATAAGAGTTCTCAAGGATCTCATTGCAGCTCCCAAGCTTCCCAGACAGCTAAAAGGTGGTACTAATGATAATTCCGAAATTGATGGAGTGGAACTGTTCTGTTGACCAACTTGCTGCATTATGATATATGTGTAATGTGTACAGTCTATAGCATCTGAGGGAAACCAACTATGCTGGCAAAGCCTGCTGCCTGAACAATCCACAGGGATGAATTAGTGTAATCTGACACAAATACTAATGGGCTATGGATTGAGAGATTCCACACAGAATCCCTGTGGATATTGGAAGCAGCCAGCTGCTTAAAAATTTAGTGTAGCTGTAACCTTACTGACAATGGTGATAGGATGGTGACATGCACTTTCGACTGCAGGTTCTGCTTCAGCAGGTTTAATTGGTTTAATTCTGTGACAGCAACCTGAGACATCCTCAAATAGCAATCTGCCTCGCTCATCAGAGGAAACGCGATTGATGATGATAGATTCTGGCCCTCCTGTACATCTCCCACACCCTGAGTGGATCTCCAGGTGTAATGTCTTCATATGTCTAGATTAGAGTGGTGCTGGAAAAGCACAGCAGTTCAGGCAGCATCCAAGGAGCAGTAAAATCGACATTTTGGGCAAAAGCCCTTCATCTTCGTATGGTTGCTGTTGGCACCCACTGGAGATTGCTGCTGGTGCTGGGTTTGCCAACACATCATTTACTCCTCCATTTCTCTGTGCCTTCATAGTACCATGGCCAAACTGACAATGATGACACCTGTAGCTGGATCCATTGCTCACAATTTCAATGAGTCTCTTGCAGGGAATTATCAGAAACAGAACAGGTCCATAGTAATGTGGCTACTTAGCACTCATAACACAGAAATGACAGTTTAGCATAGTTCGGTATACAGTGTAGAGGACTTGAGGACTCCAATAAAGGGACCATGGAACGCATCTGAGTCACCTTTGAGACAGAGGAGCTTACTCTGATGTATGTAGTGCAAGGAGAAAGTGAGGACTACAGATGCTGGAGATCAGAGTCCAAAAGTGTGGTGCTGGAAAAGCACAGCAGGTCAAGCCCTTCATCAGGAATATGCTCAAAACAGTGACTCTCCTGCTGCTGGGGTGCTGCCTGACCTGCTGTGCTTTTCCAGCGCCACACTTTTTGACTCTACATGTAGTGCAAGCCATGTTGTGCAAAGTGATGAGAAGATTTTAAGTGCTGTGTGATTACTGATACCTTGCTCCCTCAATATCCCAACCTTCCACATCACCCAAGAAAGGCAGCATTGCATGTGAGAACAATACTTGGAGTTCAAGGTGAGAGGAGCCCAGCTCTATGCCTCTGTGCAGCCTATACGATTTTGGATGACTTTTGTGGCCCACATGTAACACTGCCATCGCCATCAATGCCATAACAATATTGCTCATGACTAGGATTTGTACCCCATATAGTTGGTCACTGCATGTATTTCACATACACAGTAGTGTGATAACAGACATTTTCAACCTGTACTGTGAAAGAGCCTGAGTAATTCAATTGTCCCTCAAAAAGTCTCACCAGTAGAGTCTGTATGCTCAGGCAGAAAAAAGGAATGCATGCACTCTGCTCGTTCTTAGTGTGGTTCTGGCCACTTGGTATTTCCACTGAGCACTTCAGATGAGAATGGAAGAGCTGACTGTGGCCCATCTCGCTGATTGTCGTGGACTGATGGCCCTGACTGATGAATGATCAGGCCCTTTACAGGTCTCTGTGTAATGCCCCATCTAAATTAACACATATCCCTGGACTGGTTGCACTGGACCTGCAGAAAACACCAAGGGCTGCTCCATGGATTGTAGCGATGTATAACCCCTGACCAACTCAAGTGGCCAGCTGACCAAGTCCTGGATTAAGATCAGATAGTTGCCCTTAACTTAAGGTGAAACCCCCAGACTAGTGACAGACTATATTGACTGGACAAGAATCGTATTATTTCGACTTCAGACCTGGCCGTTTTCCTGAAACACTCGGAGTGCATTTGCTGTGTAAGCTGCTGGGACATTGGGTAAGTGTGACATTGATGTGCATAGTGCTATATTGCAACATGTCAAACCCCTTGACTGATCACTGCTGACAACCATGACACACTGCTAGACTCTGCATCTGTGCTATACAGCAAAGTAAGACAGAAACACAATGAGCCTTTAAGGTTAGAATGAGGCAGGAAAACACAATGGCAAGTCAAGGCAGAGATCATAGAATTCCTACAGTGTGGAAACAGGCCCTTCAGCCCAACAAGTCCACACCAACCCTCCAAAGATGATCCCATCCAGACCCATTCCCCTACCCAATATTTACCCTGACTAATGCACCTAACATACACACCCCTAAACATAATGGGCAATTTAACATGGCTAATTCACCTAACCTGCACATCTTTTGGATTGTGGGAGGAAACCAGAGCACCTGGAGGAAACCCACACAGACACGAGGAGAATGTGCAAACTCCACACAGACCGTTGCCTGAGACTGGAATCAAACCCAGGTCCCTGGCAATGTGAAGCAGCAGTGCTAATCACTGAGCCACCGCTTCCACTGTCAGCATCCAAGTAGATGCAAAGTGAATGAGTATTAAGGCAGCAAGTGAGGAACTCCCAGATGCCCAATGATCCTAATCCATGAGATGTTCTATTCTTGTGCAAAATGACTTGGTAGCAGCAGTACAGTGAAAAGTCCTGGTGCATTCCAAAGTGCAGCATTGAAGAGGACAGCTATACACTGGGTGTCAGAGATGTGCCTTGCCAATGTGGTGAAGCTGATCAGTGTCTGATGCCAACATTCGTGTCTGGAGAGTACAGGCAGTCACTGTCCATGGAGCTTGACTTGAGATCTTGGGAACGTCTGTCCAAGATGGAGGTCTGGAGGACCGTGCAGCGAGTTGGAGCTGCCAGATACCTGCCCTGACTTACATTTCGGGAATTGTCACCCAGTAATTTTTCCAGGCATGGTGGCTCAGTGGTTAGCACTGCTGCCTGACAGCATCAGAGACCCGGGTTTGATTCCTGTCTGTGTGGAGTTTGCACATTCTCCCCATGACTACGTGGGTTTCCTCCGGGTGCTCCAGTTTCCTCCCACAGTCCAAAGATGTGCAGGTCAGGTGAATTGGCCATGCTCAATTACCCATAGTGTTAGGTGGATTAGTCAGGGGTAAATGTAGGGGAATGAGTCTGGGTGGGTTGCTCTTTGGAGGCTTGGTGTGCACTTGTTGGGCTGAAGGGCCTGTTTCCACACTAGGAAATCTAATCTAATCATTGCTCTCCAGAATTGATGAGGCGATATTGGATAATAGTGACATGTAAATAGATGCAAATAAACCATTCACTGCCCACCAGTGATATTTGCATCTCTTTGTTCAAATATTAGTTGCAGAATCTGACTATTCTTTTCTCAGCTTCACAAGTCTCATTTTTCCAGCCTTGAGCTATTTTCTCAGTTGACCCGCTATTGCCAATGTTGTTCAAAGGCTGTAAAAATATAACTCTGTTACCGATAGAGTGATACTTCGGAAGGCAAGCTAAAATGTCACTCTCATGGTTGGAGCCAAATATAAACCAAAGATTTATTTTGTTTACAATTAATAAATAAATGACCAGACTATGATTTTTGAATAACTTTGTACCATAAAGCAATGGGTCTCTGCCTTTAATTTATGCTAAATGCACAGGTTAGCTCTCCTTGCACTAAACTGTGTTTGCAAAAGCAAGTGTTGTAGGTTCAAACTGCAGTTCTTGGTTGAATTGCATTGGCTAGGTCTTCTTAAGCATTTTTCCAGAGCTAATATATACCTGTGGCTAATTCAGTCATGTGGTAGTTGAGCACTAGACATGATGAATGATGTTGGTCCTTATAAGCAAGAATGGAAAAGGTCTCTACAAAATTTGTACTGACAGATTTATACTACATAACATATGCAGGTTTATCTTGTTATTTTAAACCTTATCAGGTTCAGTACAATGTGCATGTAACCAAACAGTTAAAGCTGAGGATTGAAAAGTGCTGTCAGTGGAATCTTATGGTGGTCTGAGTGATGTGGGCAATGATGAGAGTTATGGCAGAATTTGGGTGAGAGATCTGACAAGGTCTGATTCAGTGGCAGGAGCATCTTGCTGCATTCTTTGTGTTTATCGAGTGGAAAAGCAAGGATTTCACTAGGGAGCAGTGAGTTGCAGATTGAGAGGGTTATGGCTTGTTAAATGCCTTATTAATGACATAACTCTCCTCATTAATATTCAGCTTCTCTGACTTACTAAGCACCAAAGAAATAAAAGTGCATATGTATTGGCTTCAACATGCCTCTTGCTCCAAAGGAGCTCCATGTTGGACACAGGGCACCAACATCTCAGGCCGCTCTCCCGGGGCAACCCATGTCCATGGACATTGGCATCTAGCATGTACCAGTATCTATAAACCTTTTGGACTTACAGGATGCATCCACACTTCAAGGCTTCACTCTGGGCTGCTGCAGCAACTATTGTTGCAATGCTACTGCAAGGCCACTTTGTGCTCAGGCTCTTGCTATCTGCTCACGAACTGGACCAAACTGCTCCTCTGGGTGTTTTGCTTATTCACTCACTCTGAACCTACACTGGATGCTCACGTCATCCTTCCTTTGTTTTGCCTCTTTGTTCTTTGCTCTCCAGCCCGTTCTTATTATTTCCATCTTGCTCTGCTATTGATGCAGACCCAAAGCTAGGAATCTTGC
This sequence comes from Hemiscyllium ocellatum, assembly GCF_020745735.1. Taxonomy (NCBI): domain Eukaryota; kingdom Metazoa; phylum Chordata; class Chondrichthyes; order Orectolobiformes; family Hemiscylliidae; genus Hemiscyllium; species Hemiscyllium ocellatum. The sequence goes on along the minus strand of NC_083411.1, from coordinate 76,731,246 downwards.
TATGGTGCGGTATGGTGGCTCATTGGTTAGCACTGGTGCCTCACAGTGCCAGGGATCTAGGTTTGATCTAAGTCTTGGGTGACAGTCTGTGTGGAGTTTGCACATTCTCCCCATGTTTGCATGTGTTTCCTCTGGGTGCTGTGGTTTCCTCCCACACTCCAAAGATGTGCAAGTTAGGTGAATTGACCATGCTAAGTTACCCATAGAGTTCAGGGGTGTGTAGATTAGGTGCATTGGTTAGGGGTAAAAGTAGGGCAACAGGTCTAGGTGGGTTACTCTTCAGAGGGTCAGTGTGGACTTGCTGGACCAAAGGGCCTGGTCCCACACTGTAAGGATTCTATGAATTTCAGGATTCTATGATTATATGCAGTCCTCAGTCACATCAAGGGAGATAGCATTCACTCAGGTAGTCCCAGAACAATAAGTTAAGGGCAGCTTCTGATACGAGTCCAGAGGTTTGGACACAGTCAGCTACTTGGTGCAATCAGAGTCAGGAAGCTCTCCACATAAAGGGTGAGGCACCAAATGTTGGGCAGCCCACAATCCATCTTGAATCTTTCTGCCCTAGCATGATCTGTTCGTCTCCTGGAATGAAACACAGAACAGACGTAATAGGAGATGAAAGTGGGTGGCACAGCTTTTATTTTTAGTGCAGGCGAGTGGTTGATTGGCAGCACAGAGGGCATGCAGGCTTAGTGGGGTTGGGTGGGTGAGAGCCAATCAGAAAAATGTTGCCAGTGATAATGAAGGTCGCAGAGCATGAGTCTTGTTGGGAGGTGAGTGTGAAATATCACTGACCTTCTTTCTACACAGCTGGGCATTCCTCCAGGTAGCTAAGATTGAATGACCTGGGTAGCAATGGCAGGCCAGAATTGCATGACCTGGTGGAGTGGCCATCATTGCTTTTCCTGGGGCAGAGGAAATCCATGTCTGCAACATGCCACCCAGTGGAACCTCCAAGCGAATGCCAAAATCCTCTTATCTGTCATGTCTAGACAAATATCAGGACTCGTGAAGGACTGACAACACTTGTCTAGGTGCATGGCAGACCTAATGATGGCTGGATGCAAAGGATGCCTGTCTTTTAGTGGGTATCAGCCAAGTGACGAGCTACTCTGGGAACAGCACATGGCAAAATAGGAATAGTATCAGATGAGAGGGATACCATATGGGTAAGTAGTTAATTAGGTGAGTTTGATAAAATATGGAGAGAGATCATATTAGGCCTTGTGGCAAGAATCACTTCAAACAACCCAGTGCCATTATAGCAGAAGGCCATAATCTTTTTTGATGCCTCCTTGCTTGAAAAAGATTTCTGCATGTCATTTTCTATCTAGTTAATAGCACCATATTAGCTTTCAGTGGAAAGTATTGTCAGTTTCTTGTTAGACCAGAGAGTATATAATGTTTGTCTTATCCAGCCAGATTAAGTAATTTAGCAATTTTATCTTGGTTACTTTGCTTTAGTGAGTAGGCTTCACTACCAGTGAATTACACTTCGAAAAATATTCTTGCAGAAAATTCACTGCACTTTTTATTGTGGAATCTGAGTATTAGGCAACTTTACATCAATTAATCCACTGATGTCTTATGCAGTCTTTTATATTGGGAATTATATTGGGAAACGTCAGTGACGGATTCAGAATCTTTGCTTGCCAAAATAGCTAATTCGGGGAACAAATTTGAAGTGTCCGGAATTGCATTTTGGACTATTGCCACGCACTACTGAAGGCCAGTTCTAAATGTACACATTCATTTTCCTGCAGTCATAAATGAAAATCTTTAAGTCTTAATAGGAAACACCCTACTTCCAGGGTTCACAATCACTTGCTGCATTATTTATTACAGTTCACTTAACTGCGAAAAGTTTCCCTCTCTAATTTCGGCATATCGCACAGCAGCAATTGACCATCAGGGTAAAATCTTTTTGGGGAATGTTGAAATATCCATCGGACCCATCTTTTGAACAATCCAGAGCTTCTCCCAGGTAAACCTCGAGGTTAATATTACATGAAGTTTTTGATTCTCCTTGTGGTACAGAAGACTTCAGGAACTCTGATGGTGATAATTCCACAGCAGTTTAATGCTGACAAGGACCAATCCTTTGGATGGCATTCTCTTCTAGGGCAGCATAGTCTCACCTCCTGCGCAATGTTCTGAGGGCTGAACATATACCTGCCATGTATCTGGTGAGACATAAGTCTCATGTAGATTCATTTGCATGCAAGGTCTCTGTGTGTGATTAATGCATGCAAGAGAGGGCATTGATAAAGTTTAGAAAAACAGCAGGAGTAAATTCTTGAAGGGTTAGCATTAATCAGCTGGTAGGAAAGCAAACCAGGAATGCTAAGAACTAGGAATGTTTAAAAAGATCTGAATTTATATTGTTACAGAAGTGTAGTGTGCTGACAGTTTCAACAAAAACTATGGCACATCATTGAATTTCTTTCTGCACTGCTTCCAAGCTCCCGGTATTAAACTGAAGGATTGTCTCCTATTGTGGGTCAATGTTGCGCTTTGTTTTATAATTCTCCTTTGAAATGTCTTGGGACATTTCATTATGTTAAATGTCCTCTGTAGATACAACTTATTACTGCTGTTTAATGGAAATAGGATATTATTCCTCATACTTATTTTCTAAACTAATATCTCCCGAGAATTATCAGAGAATCTTGACACTCTTCCAGTTAACCTTTCTTGTGTTCTAATCCAGAGGCAACCTTTCATTTTCTTTCCCCTCTGAGTTGTGGATGTTGCTACCTGTGCCAGTCTATCTCTAATCCTGTTTGAGGGCAGTTAAGAGTCAACCATATTGGTGTGTGTCTGAAGTCACATGTAGACCAAACTGGATGAACAAAATAACTCCACGGAGACCTGCATCTGTCACCAAGTCACCCTTTATTCACATGTGCCCAGTACTTAGACTCAGACCAGCTAGCTCAGAGCCTGTACATAGAGTAGCGAGGATCTCTGAGAATCCTGTTTATATCTGTCAGCCAGGGCTCCCTGATTGACCCATTAACAACCCCAGTCAGGGAACTCATTCTACGAGATCCACCTGCCCTCATTCCATCACTACAGTAAGGATTCAAACTTCCTTTTTCAAAGGGCATTAGTGAGCCAGATGGATCTTCAATGAAAATCAGTAATGGTTAAATAGTCTCTCGATTAGGCTACTTTATTGATTCTAGAATTTTTATTGAATTTAAATTTCTACCATGGTAGTATTCAAACCTGTGTCCCCACTGCATCTTCCTGGGGGCTGGGTTATAGTCTCGTGACATGACCACTATGCCACCATCTCCCCTTATTTGTTTCTATATCAAGGGGTACTACTACTTTAGGAGGTGCAGATAACTATAGGAGCTAGCTCAAAAGCATTTTACCCACAATGGAGGAACTTTCCAATTACCACATAACTAGTTCTCATAAACTGTCCATCAAACTCAATTAAGTTGTGCCATCCATTTTTTTCTCTTATCATGTCTAATTCCAGACCTTATTGTCCACGTAACCCATCCTTATCCAAATGTGTGTACAGGTCTTACAGGATTTCCCTGCTGTAAAACCATCCCTTTCCCTGTAATTCATTTCTAATTGTATTTTTCATGGATATAATGTAATAGAGTTAAGCATCTGAATGATACAGGACATATAAAAAAACAAATGATTGAAAGTCTCAAGTGCTAAGTTTTACTTGTTGCAGAGACAGGGTATACATCATTTTAAATGGCTTCAAGGCGACATTAGTAATGGCAGAAAGAGAGTACCTCCACTGCATGAAGTGGAATTGTTCTGCTCAGTTCTATAATAAAATTTGGACTGCACAGTTTCCTGCGGACCTTTGAAAGATGGTGGTTTTCCAGAAAATGACTCAGTATCATAAAACTTTGGACGGTTTTGAGAATTTCGCATGAGTTATTATGCACAGTTATTCACATGCGGTTACTTTTCATGTGCAGTCCTTATCTGGAGAATTACTCTAGAAGAGCTAAATAAAAACACACATCAGAAACACTTTGAAAATCTAGTCGCACGTATTTAAGTTTGCCTGTTAGTGATAACTATTTACTGTTAACTTTATCCAATTGCGTTAAACATTGGCTTCTGAATGGCATTAATTTAAGCAAGGTGTGACTGTATTCCAGTCTGTGCACATGGATTCTGTTAGCTTCATACAACTGAAATATCAATCAGAGTCACAAGGAGAAACCAAGCTCTAAGTTACTTCCACAACGAGTATCTGTTATACAGAAGTACAAAATAAACATGCAGCTAGAAGTCTTGTAATGGAGTTAAAATTTGTGTATGTTAAGTCAGTTTTACTTAACCTTTGAGTTCTTCACAATACTTGGGAGAGATAATACAAGTGTAGGCATCTTAGGGATAATACATTGCTTTGAATTTAATAACAGAAATGGGGCTGGAGTGATGATCAGAAAGAAAATTGAAAAATCAAGTTGGATCAATGGACCAGAGTATCTTGCCAGAAATTGGATGAGCAAACAAAGGAGTCACCTAGTCCTATGAGTGACTGCAAACTGGGAGTTCAGTGTGGTTGTCCTGATTTATCCTCCACACTCACAAGGAGCTTCTTCTGCCTCAAGATCATGGCCATTAATGTGTTTCTCCATCTTAACTCATTCACATTTCCCTGCCTGCCACAGCATCCACCATGTTTCCCAACATAAGTTTTGGCAGGAAGTCACTGCATGCCCTCTCATCAGACTAGGTGAGTGTTTGGTCCACCAGACATCCTTAATGGGGTGCTGCTACTTGTTCTATCATTCTCAGCAATGTTACTAATAGCAACTATAATACTTCAGTTATGATATACTTACTAACAATGAGTGAAATTTAGTCATCCCTCAGTTGGCCATAACAGTGGGGAGTGTGATCAATTCATTGGACAGGAGTCCAAAAATCAGTTTTTCATCATCCAGAAAAGTCATTCTCCCCCAGATGGTAAGATCAACTTCACCTTTTGAATGTCAGGAGATAAACTGCCTGGCTGCTTGCTTTCCATCCCAGTCAGTATCTGTTCTCCTTTGAAATGAAGGAGATCTGGAATAAGATTGAGTTCCGTGTCATCTCTTGTCTTGTCGTTGATTGGAATATAGTCACACCTTGCTAAAATTAATTCCACTCACAAGCCAATGTTTAACACAATTGGATATAGTTAACAGTAAGTAGTTATCAATAAGAGACAAACTGAAATAGCCACGACAAGATTGTCACAGAGGTTCTGATGTGTGATTTTATTTGGCTCTTCTGGAGTAATTCTCCAGACAAGGATTACACATGGAGAAAGTGAGGACTGCAGATGCTGGAGGTCAGAGTTGAAAAGCGTGGTGCTGGAAAAGCACAGCATCCAAGGAGCAGGAGAGTTGATGGTTTGAATATAAGCCCTTAATCAGGAATGTGTGATTACACATGGGAAGTAATCACATGCCAATAATGACTCTGTGCATAACAACTCAAGCCAAATTCTCATAAATGTCCAAAACTTTACGATATTGTTTGAGTCATTCTCTGAGGCACCACCATGGCTAAAGCAATAAAGTGGAGTCCAAGCATGTATCCAGTAACCATTCAGCATTCTGCTGGACCTGAGTCTCCAAGACAGGGCCACCCTTTCCATGGGAGCAGTTAAGCAGTTGCACGGTGAGGTCAACACCATCATGAGAGTGAGGATGGACTCCCCCATATTTCATTCCAGTGTATCAAATGTCTCTGGCAAACCCATCTGAACATCTCAATGCCCTTCTCTTCAGGCTGAGCATGTCACTTTTGGATGATTGGAAGAGTATATCTGCAGCAAGGAACCGAGCAGGTGCCTCTTCTCTGGCAGTCCTCTGGTTTTCAGGGACCTTGGGCAGCATGGTGGCTCAGTGGTTAGCACTGCATTCTCATGGCGCCGGGGACCTGGGTTCAATTCCAGCCTCGAGTGACCATCTGTGTGAAGTTTGCATATTCTCCCTGTGTCTGCATGGGTTTCCTCCGGGTGCTCCGGTTTCCTCCCACAATCTAAAGATGTGCAGGTCAGGTGGATTGGCCATGCTAAATTACCCATAGTGTTAGGTTCATTGGTCAGAGGTTTGGGTGGGTTAGTCTTCAGAGTGTTGGTGTGGACGTGTTGGGCCAAATGGCCTATTTCCACACTGCAGGGAATCTAATCTAATCTAAAAGCCTTGGGCCTTTCCACCTTCACTGGCTGCAACCATGTGTCAGTGATTTGCTCAACAAATTAGGCCCTAATTCGAAACTAGGCAGGGTATTCACTGAGAAGGCAGTGTGTAGAGGGTGCGAGTGAAAGCATGTATCCACTGAGTGTTTGTAGGCATCCCCCTCAGAAGGGGGCTGGTGCCAAGTGGCTCACATTGTGGCTTCATCCTAGTTGAGTATTCCTTGGTACATTCATGTATGTTAAAGAGAAGAAAAATAATTAGTCAGTAAGGATGGAGAGAAGCTTATGCCAAGCAATTTGATAGTTGGAGGTGACAGAAGATGCTCATTTGATTGCAGAGGCTAATGCTGTAAAAAGTAAGGACTGGAGGATCCTTTATTGTTCTGGGACGGAGCGGACTGGGTGAAAGAAAAAGCATGGGAGATGGTTAAGATATTTTTAAGGTCCCTCTCAACCTTTTGGGAAAGTGGGGGTGAGGTTAGAGAGTGGTTTTCCTCGTTGAGGAAAAAGGAAGTTGTGTTGGAGGTATCCCAGTGGATGTTTGCATCATCAGAAAATAATGGATTGAAATCCTTTCAGGAAGCAGCATGTAAGTTGTGATAATTGTAGGAGTCGGTCAGTCTGTAGTTAATATTGATAGACAGCTATTCCCAGAAATGGAAATAGTGAAGTAAAGCAATGGAAGAACCAGAGATGAACCAAATGGAGGGAAGGATAGAAAATAGCAGCAAACTAATGATTATTTTCCCAATTCTGGATGCGTGCAGGAAGTGGTACTATGATATAATCGATGTGTCAGAGAAAGAGTTATGGAGTGGAGCCTTTAATAGGACCATATGGAATGTTCCGTATGTCCACAAACAGATAGGCATAGCTAGGATCCACCTATGTTCCCAAAGCTACTCTGACCTGGAGAAAGTCAGATGAGTTAAAGGAAAGGTTGTTCAAAGTGAGAACAAGCTCAGCCAGGCAAAGGGAGGTGCAGGTAGATGGAAATTGTTCAGGCGTTTTTTTTGAAGGAAGGAATGGACAGTTTTCAGACCATCCTGATGGGTGGTCGGGATTGCACATCCATGGTGAAGTGCAAGAGGCTAGGACCAGAACACTGGACTTTGTGGAACCAAAATGAAGTGTCAGAAGAATCACAATTGGAAGAGGGATTCCTGACTCTATATGTAGATAGGCCGACTAGAGGGGAAGCCATATTGGATTTAGTGCTTGGCAACAAACCAGGTCAGGTGTCACATCTCTTGGTTTAAGAGCATTTCAGTGATAGTGATCAAACTCCCTGACCTTTACTAAAATCATGGAGAGGGATAGGAGCAGGTGGTATGGGAAAGTATTTAATTGGGGGAGGGGGAATTACAATGCTGTTTGGCAGGTATTGGCCTGCCGAAATTGGAAATAGATGTTCTTAGGGAAATGCATGACAAAAATGTGGAGGTTGTTTAGGGAGCACCTGCTGATAGTGCTGGATAGGTTTACAGTATTCCACTGAGGCAAGGAAGGGTGGAGGAACTTTGGGTGACAAGGGATGTGGAATATTGAGTCAAGAGGAAGAAGAAGCTGAGCAAGAAGGTTGAGGAGAAAGGATCAGTCAGGGGTCTGGAGGGTTACAAGGTAGCCAGGAAGGAACCAAGGAATGGATTTAGGAGATCTGGAAGGGGGCATAAAAAAGCTTTAGCAGGTTGGATTAAGGAAAACCCTAAGGCATTTCATACTTATGTAAGGAACAAGAGGATGGCCAGAGTCAGGGTAGGGCTGATCAGGGATAGTGGAAGGAACTTGTGCCTGAGTCAGAGGAAGTAGGGGGTGTCCGTAATAAATACTTTGCTTCAGTATTTACTGCTAAGAGGGATTTTGTTGTTTGTGAGGATAGTGTGAAACAGGCGGATAAATTGAACAGGTTGATTTTAAGAAGGAGGATGTGCTGAAAGGTATGAAAACCATAAGGATAGATAAGTTTACTGGGCCAGACGATATAAGACCATAAGAGATAGGAGTGGAAGTAAGGCCGTTGTGTCCACTCCACCATTTAATCATGGCTGATTGGCATTTCAACCCCACTCTCCCCATAGCCCTTAATTCCTTGCAAGGTCAAAAATTTATCATTCTCTGCCTTGAAGGCATTTAACGTCTCGGCCTCCATTGCGCAATGAATTCCACTGACTCACCACTGTCTGGTTGAAGAAATGACTCCTCATTTCTGTTCTGAATTATCCCCTCTAATTCTAAGGCTGTGTCCAAGGGTCCTAGTCTCCTGCCTAACAGGAACAATTTCCCAGTGTCCACCCTTTCTAAACCATGCATTATCTTGTAAGTTTCTATTAGATCTCTCCGCAACCATCTAAACTCTAATGGATACAATCCCAGGATCCTCAGCCGTTCATCGTAGGTTAGGCCTAACATTTCAGGGATCATCCGTGTGAATCTCCGCTGGACACGCTCCAGTGTCAGTATATCCTTCCTGAGGTATGGAGCCACCCTCACCAAGGTTACTACAGGAAGTGAGGGAAGAGATTGCTGTGCCTTTGGCAATGTTCTTTGCATCTTCACTGTGCACTGGAATAGTGCCAGATGATTGGAGGGTGACAAATGTTATTCCCTTGTTCACGAAATGGAATTGGGATAAACCTGCGAATTACAGACCGGTCAGTCTTTCATTGGTGGTGAGAAAGTTATTGGAGAGGATTTTGAGAGTCAGGATTTATGATTACTTGGAAAACCACAGTTTGATTAGAGATAGTCAGCATGGCTGTGTGTGTGTGTGTGTGTGTGTGTGTGTGTGTGTGTGTGTGTGTGTGTGTGTGTGTGTGTGTGTGTGTGTGTGTGTGTGTTGGAGGTGGCACATCATGGCTTAAAAGCCTTATTGAATTCTTTGAGGATGTGACAAAATACATTGATGAAGGTAGAGCATTGGATGTTTGGCTATCTGAAAACAGAATTGGCTGGCCAATAGAACAGAAGGTGGTAGTAGGTGGAAAGTATTCAGCCTGGAGCTCGGTGACCAGTGTTGTTCCGTAGGGATCTGTACTGGAACCTCTGCTCTTTGTGATTTTTATAAATGACTTGGATGAGGAAATGGAAATGCAGTAAGTTTATCAATGCCGTGAAGGTTGCTGGAATTGTGGATGGTATGGAGGGTTTTGTAGATTGCAATGGGACATTAACAGGATGCAGAACTGGGCTAATAAGTGGCAGATAGAGTTCAACCTGGAAAAGTGTGAAATGATCCATTTTGGAAGGTCAAATTTGAATGCAGAATACAGGGTCCAAGGCAGGATTCTTTGCAGAGTGGAGAAACAGAAGAATCCTGGGGTCCATGTTTACAGATCCCTCAAATTTGCCACCCATGTTGATAGGGTTGTTAAGAAGACATATATGTGTCGGCTTTCATTAACGGGGGGGAGGGGGGGGTGTTGAGTTTAAGAGCCATGAGATTATCTGCAGCTCTATAGAGTTCTGGCTAGACCACACTTTGAATAATGTGTTCTGTTCTGGTTGCCTCATTATAGGAAGGATGTAGAAGCTTTAGAGAGGATGCAGAGAGATTTACTTGAACTGGAGAACATGTCTTTTCAAGAAAGTTTGAGGAGGCGAAGGCTTTTCAATTTGGACCGAAGTAGAGTGCAACGTGACTTGATAGAGTTGGCCAAGATGATGAGAAGCATAGAAAGGGTGAATCGTCACAAACTTTTTCCCAGGGCAGAAATGGTTATTGCAAGGGGGCATAATTTTCAGGTGATTGGAGGAAGGTTTAGGGGAGATGTCAAATTTCTGTTCTCTTTCCAGAGAGTGGTAGGTACATGGAATGGACCCACCACGGAATGGTAGTAGAGTCAGATACATTAGAGACATTTAAACAATTGTTGGAATAGGCTGATGGATGATATTAAAATGAAGGGTATGTAGGCTAGTTTGCGCTTAAAGTAGATAAAAGGTCGGTACTACATTGAGGGCTGAAGGGCTGGTGCTGTGCTATGTTTTGTGTTTTATGCAAGAGACTGAACAAAGGGGAAAGCATTGAATCAAGAGATGAAGAAATAAGTTGTCAGGCAGGATCAGGTTGAAATGATGAGTTTGACATTTATTGATTATCAAGCCAGGATAATTAAAACTGTTTGAAGATATCATACACAGGTTCCTGAGGCAAATAATATAAACAATATATTAGAGCTATATTTATTTGAGACCATGATATAGGATCAAGTGCTCATGTGTGAGATAAAGAAAATGACCATAATATTGTTTGCTATAAGTTGGTCATTCTTAAGTTAACCAAGGCTGGTGAAAAGTTAATGGTTAATGAGATTTGAATAGGGATAAGTTTGCAAAGAAGGCAGTTGACTTGAGCTTGCAATGTCATCCTGCTCCAAAATGAAGCCATGTGTATGCCTAGAGTTAAAAATAGGGCACACGATGAAACAAATTGAATTGGCCAACTGGTTGCGTTTCAACAAAATAATACTGAAGTAGACATCTATTTTACTGGCTTAAAAAAATCTTTCTGGGATGAGCCACGATGTGTATTCAACTCAGCTGGAGGCAACAAAATCTGCTGTCAGAATAATTTGGGCGGACTCCTCAGATATGATAAAAGTTCTATAATTACCAACTTACAATCCTTTTGGCGGTTTTGATGCCATTATTAATTATGATGCTATTACAAGCTTGGCACCATTGCAAGCAGAGTAACCATGTCAGTAATACAAATTCAGTTGTTGTCATAGATGAGATCGTGATTTATAAACAGTAACCTTTGCATAACCTGGCCAGTTCGTGATGCAGCATCCTTAAGTAGTTACACTTCTGCTGTTATTTAATTTTGTAAATGCACAAGGTGACACATTAGTCATGCTTCAAACAGCGATCATTCATAAAACTTTTGTCATCTCTGCTATATAAACTGCAAGTACTGTTTGCAGACTAGCCCATATTCTTTCATTAATCTTACAGGTTGAATTGTGAAGTGAATTGCATATACTTGCTTTTGACACAGCAGTGGATACCCTAGATCTGAACAGAACAGAATGACAAAAAACTGAATATTAATATATTAAAATAAATGGTTCCCTTTTTAAAAATTCATAGCTGAAAGACATGAATATATATAAATATATATTTCAGACAGTAATAAGAAAACCTTCAATTTTTCATGACATGCTGGTCTACTATATTATTAAATTATCCCAGTTGACTAGCAACTTGAATGAACACACACAAACATAGATATATACTTGCAATACTTTGACAAAGGTTTGCAAAACTGAATCGATTTACTTGGATTGAATTTGAACTTTTGAATCCAATGTAAAATAAAACTGTCGGTCTGTTAACTTGTATGAAATGATTCCAGAAACTCCAAGTGCAATGTAATTTTGTGTTAACAAGCACCCTTTGTGACAAAGCAATCAGCTATTTCTCATAAATTATAGTTGTTTAACATTTCCTATTTGGCCATATTTAAATAAAAGCATTTACCGCTTTCCACTCCAATTGTTTGTCAAATCAGCTCAACAATTCAACGCTCAATTAAACAAAATGGTTTGGATACTTGTTCCAGATGTTCCACAATTCTCTTTACTTTCCCAGAAGAATGCATGTTTCCAAAAAAACTTCCTTCAGCAGGAAGGAAAGTCAAGTTTACTGAGGACCAAATATCTCCTCCAGGACTTCAGCGCCAGTACTCTCGATGTTCAGTCAACAGGAGATAATATGAAGTGGATTGAAACGCGGTATGGTTGTAAATGGTAGAGAAAGCAAGCAAGAAAGAAAGAACTTCCCCATCACCGGATTGTTATCACTTATGTGGGAAGACAGGTAGGAGCCTGAGTTCAACATCATGTCTAAAAAATAGCACCTCCCCAAGTACTGCGCGGAATTGCCAGCTTAGATTTTTCTTCACAACAATCTGGTGAGGGATCTTGAACCTTCTGTTTTAAACCATCACTGAGTCACAGCTATTAGAGAAAGACAATGGGGATTTAAAACAGTGTTGCGAGATTCAATATGGGTTGAAAGGGAAGGAAATTTCACCTCAAATAGAAAAGACTGGGGAGTGGTTTGACAAGGAGTCTGGCTAAGAAAGAATCCAAGTAGCAATGTTTTAAAATCCCAAGCAAAATCCTGCACCTGTTACAAGTTCCAAAACAAACCTGAAGAAAACTCTCAGTATTCAGTTAGTCAGGTGATATCTGTGTGTGAGAGAGAGAAAAAAAACAGGTTGTGGGAGAAGGGTTTCATAACTGCTGAAAATGGGCACTTAGTAAATGGATGGAAGCTTAAATTGAAAGGTGTCTGAATTGCCGTAGAAACATGCCTCCAATCTTTAAACAGATTTTCTTAAGCTGTAAATCTGGCTGCCACAGGGAGGTTCGGACCATTATACAACGTGATTCTTCTCTTAACTGCTATATCCAGCGTACGTGCCTCATGACACCAAAGAGTTGAACTGCTCTCCTCCCCACCCTTATCACTTTCCCCCTAAGCTTCTCTCATTACCTCCAACTGCTTCTCAGCAGGTCCCTCAAACTCTAGGCCCCTCCCCATGCTAAAGTCTCAAACCTTCAGAGTCTCAAATCCTCCCATGATTGCAAAACTCACAAGCTCTGTCCACCTCTTCTGAAGCACCCTCAGTATCAAAGAGCCTTGAGACCTCCGCTGTCTTGGAACTCTGAATCCCAATGTAGAAATTGTGTGTTGCCTCGCCAAACGAGAATCATCCCCATAAGATCAATAGACATAGGAGCAAAAATTAGGCCATTCAGCCCATCAAGCCTGCTCTGCCATTCAATCATGGCTGAAAAGTTTCTCAACTCCATTCTCCAGCTTTTTCCCCATCACCCTTTACAATCAAGAACCTATATTTTTACCAGATATGAAAGTCATTGAAATCTGGAAAAAAATGTGTTTGGCTGACAGTAAAACATCCAATTAGATAATGAATCTTTCTGCTTTTCAATTGGTGTCAGAAGGCAGTCCACCTGAAGGATAAATATGATGGCTGGCTAATGGTTGAAGCAAGATGGCACCTCCATTTAATCACTGTCAAACTGTAGATCTCCTCTGTAATGTGTCCCACACTAATCTGCTACAGCTATGTGGAGTTTTGTCTCCAGTAGTGTCTTTGTACCAAATAGATGCAATACTTATGTTCGTTCCTGTAGAGTTAGAACTGGACTTTGGTTACGAGGTACTGAAAGGTTCAACAGAAGATTCTTACAGCTCCTGGCGTACACATATATTGCAGATACAGGAACTTCAGTGTCTGCATTAATATTAAATCACTCAATTATAAACAGCAGTGGTTATTCTTCAGATGGTCATGCTTTGTGTGGCCCACAGCTGCGAAGGAGATGGAGACCTTTATACCCATGGGTCACATATTATGATACAGTGACTATATCGTGAGCATGTCTCCTAAAGACAAAACTGCAATGCAGCTCTGAGCCATAAGGGTACATTCAAAAGAAAACAAATCACTTTGGTTTTGCATTGGGAAATGGCTAGTGATGTTAAATTTCCATCACATGTGAGGAAGTACAGTTTGCTGACTTTTCTGTGTGCAACTGGCCAGAGCACCACGTCTCATGGTTAGCATTACACTCAAATTTATTATAATAGGTTGATAAACCTCTGTCAGAATATTAATCTTGTTCTTCTGTCTCCCTCTCATAGAGAGGAGCAATAAAAAAAGGAAGGATTTAGTAAACATTTTTGAAACCATTTCACTGAGGAGTTGTTGTAATAGAAATCAAAATTGTGACTCTGAAACATAAAGCTGGGAAGTGTCTGTTAGGTCATGCAGTCTTTATGACTGGGTAATTTGCACATATGATACAGTAAATTGGATTGCTGACAATGCATAATAATTTCTGAGTGATAATGAAAGAGCCTAAGGGTACTGGATGTTGAATTTGCATAACAGGTGGTAAGCTTGCAATGGGACAAGACCACCTCAGGGTTTCTTTGTCAAAGAAATCAATGCATTTCTCTGTTGGTGAAAGTTCCTCATTTTCCAAAAGAATAATATTAGTGCTGGTGACTTTCATATTTAATATTCTGCTGACCAGCTAATTTCCCTTCTGTTCCATTTGTTAATGGGTTAAAGAGTGCTGCTGCTTTGGAAAATCTGTTCAGTTCTGCTATGAATTATCCATGCTGAAAAACTGCTAAATCTCAACGTATGGGATTTGTGCTGCAGCAAAATAACCCTCTAAAATTACAGGCAGTGCATTCCTCAGAGAGAGTAAAATGTATTTGACAAAACCAACACTTGAGGACCGTTGGCACACTGCACTCAGGACTTGGCGTCTTAAATTGACCTCTGTTCAAGGTTGAATGTCATTAGCAGTGTTTCAGTGCAACAACGTGGATTCAATGGTCATCGACCTCTTCAGATAGAGAGAGTCACAAGTGTTTTGATTCACCCTTGAGGCAATTCTTGAACCATGAATGTACCGATAATATTGCAGACACAGCTGGTGGTCAGGTTTCTGACACTGAAAACTCCACTTATGTACTTGAAAAGCCAGGTGAGTACTTTTTCCTCCTGATTTTTTTTCTCTCACCCTCTTGTCTGATGTTGGCCTTTAGTTTCCCCACTGTGGTGAATGAAGTGGGCATTCCTCATCTCTGAAAGGAAGCAGCAGCTGTCATCATGTGATTCATTGCAGAGGGTGACACAACAGAGACTGAGGAAGGGAAAGTTCTCTGATTGCACTCCTGAATGACTTGTCTCTAAATCAGAAATATTAGCATGAATTGATTTTACCCCTTTCTAACTCAGGAATGTTAAGAGGAAATGTGATGATTAGCAGTCACTGTGGTTGAGATCACCATCCTCAGTAGATAGGTTTGTATCAAGTCTAACCAAACTCCTGAATGGAACCACATAATGAAGCATTAATCCTCTAAGGGTACTGAATCAACAATTATCATGGATAGATGGGAATGTTGAATTTCAAAGACAAACCCCATCAACTATGATCATTCTGAATGGAGAAGCAGATTTGAAGTGCTGAATGGTGTACTTCTGTTCCTATTCTGTAAACTGGTTCAGTGTCAGCACAACTCAGTTAGTTTACCTACTCTTATAAGTGTCCCTGCAGAGTTTGAGCAGTGGATAAAAATGTAAATTTGCTGGTTAGTCCAGTAAATGTAACAAAGCAATTTGCATACAATTATGTAAATGCAATATTCTAAATTGATATTAAGAAAGGTTTACATATGGAACATTTCTGTGGAGATACCAAATATATTTTAATTGGAACAAGCAACGGGAGAGTAACCACGAAAACAAGACTTGAAAGATTCTCCTTGCTGGTCCTGCATCATCGAATTTCCATTGTTCCAAATGTCAGTGGCTTCTGTCTTGGACTAAACCCCTTCCCTCACTGATTGCAAAAGTTCCTCATTTCCCAGTGCTTCAACACTAAGTCTCCAAATTTCTTCAAAGCAGATATCTACTTCTGCAAACTTATTCACTTGTCCAACTCTGCAATTCTTCAACAATGCAATCTCCCTGCCGCATCATTGGGGCAACTGTAATGAATAGGAGATCATCACTTTGCTACATCAACTGGACTAACCAATTGAGGATGACTGCTTCATTATGTGGTATAGTTAAGGAGCATTCAAGATTTCATCAAAACATGTGTTGGCTATTACGATCTCAACGAGTGTGATTGCTGTTTATTACAATTACCTTTTCAGCTTGTCTCAGGTCAATACTCTCCACTAAACCATCCTATTTTATCAAGAATGCTTTAAAGAAGAGTAGGAGACTCAAAGACCACCCTTTCATACTCAGCAAAAGTGAGTACTGCAGATGCTAGAGATTAGAGTCAAGAAAGTGGTGCTGGAAAAACACAACAAGGCTGAAAGCATCCGAGGAGCAGGAAAATTGACATTTCGAGCAAAAGCCCTTCATCAGAAATGAGGCTGGGAGCCTTGGGAGTGGAGAGGTAAATGGGGGGGGGGGAGGTAACTGAGAGTGCAATAGGTGGATGGAGGTGGGAGTAAAAGTGATAGTTTGGAAGGAAGATGGACAGATGGGACAGGTCATGAGGACAGTGCTGAGCTGGAAGGTTGGAACTGGGGTAAGGTGGGGTGAGGAGAAATGAGGAAACTGGTGAAATCTACATTGATGCCATGGGGTTGGAGGTTCCCAAGGCAGAAGATGAGGTGTTCTTCCTCTAGACGCCGAGTGGTGATGGAAGAGGCCCAGCATCTGCATGTCCTTGGTAGAGTGGGAGGGGGAGTTGAAGTGTTCAGCTACCATCTCCTCTCATCCTTCCTAACCTTTCCCCTCTTGCTTGGCATTCATTACTTAATTCTTGTAGCATCTTGTATATTAAGCCTGCTATCCAAATGGACAACGTCATTGCTGTATGTGTACATTCACATGAGAGTTGAATATTGTCTTCTTAATGCCTTAGTTGGCTAGTGGGTTGGGAAGAACTTGGGAATTTGCTGGTTTTTGACACTGTGAGTACATTACAAACTGAGCAAAGTATGACACTGTGTCGCAGCGGTACTGGTGGAAGGTATAATTAATAAATGTTGAAACATATGAAAGCTATGAATAGGAATGAACCACTTCTACAACAGCCTTCTGATGTCCTGGCAGAAAAATAGAAAAATGCCCCTTTCACAATATTCTGCTCCAACCTATTTCAGTGACCAAAACCAGTTGAGGTGTTCATCTGCTTGTGTTAACTGGTAAGTAGTTTACCTTTTTTACAGAATATGATTTCTTCTTCAAGCAAGAACCAATCCAACTGTCTTTTGAACCTTTGTGCAGTAGAGAGTTAGCGTATACCATGCTGACTAACAGCATGCTATTACTGTTCTGTAGATTAACTGAATGATAGCTAGTCCTCCCAAACTTAAAAAAAAATACTTTTGGTTTGCAATAAGCCTATGTGAGTAAGTATATTTTAAGTTGGTAAGTACTCCTGTCACACTGCTCTGATTCTTTTACCATGCCATTTATTATTCACCATTTGTTGGAACCATACTCAGTACCATACCATGAACTAATGACCTTGTAAAGGACAGAATATTGTCTTTTGGATTTTATTGTCTTGTATTAATAAAACTATTCAATGATGTATTTGCTTTAGCTATGGCTTTTCAGCATCGTTTGTAAGCCTTGCATAATCTGTGTGTATCAGGAACAAGATATTTTTCTATCTCAAATTGCTGTTCACGGTGAATGGTTAAGTATATTTTGTGTTGGTCTTGCTTTTGCGCATCACATTGCAATTATGCGGGTCAAATTATTCCACATGACCGTTCACCCTGTAGAACTAAATCTTTCTGCAATAGATTGTACTCTTTTACAGCATTAATGTGTCAGATTGAATTTTGCATTGTCTGTAAACTTGATGATCACACTCACAATGCCAGTCTCTGGATTGGTAATGGTCCTGTTGCTGATTCCCTGTGAGACTGTCATAAACTGCCTACAGGCTGAACCACAATCACGACTATGACTTTATTGCTTGATAGTTTAGAGTCAATTCCTAACTCAGTGTATTGTATTCTCCATGATGTTACCACAAGATCCTATCGTGTGCAGTAACTCAGTGGACTTCTGAAAATCCAATTAGACTACCATACTTCCTGATTCTCCAGCTAAGGTCAAAATACATATTAGACAATTAATGCTGAATTTTATGATTTTTTTTTAACTAAATGCACGTTGCATTGCATTTTCTGCAGAGTTTTATGTGGTGAGGCTGAGCAAGTTTTCCTGACATATCCTACCAAAACTACCTCATTAATTACCTATCCAACCAATGGTGTTTGTCTCTCCTGATTTAAGCCCCATCTTGCCATATGCCTTTCAAAGAACATCTCGCCACTCAGTGGATATCTGCCTAAAGACCCGCATCCCTCACACTCGTGCCATATTTAAAAGGCCTGGGTAGATCCAGATGAGCACTGGCATTCTGAGGCTGCCCTGTTCAGCAATGGACGCTGATTGAAGATGTCAAAGGTGGGGAAGATGGTGCCGTGATTCTTCAACAAGGACCTTGAATTCTGTTGGAGGGGGGATGGTACGGAGAAGGGCTTTCCTTTCCCAGGGCAACAACTGAAAGAATTGCCACACCCCAGACCCTGGCAGCCTGGTCTGAGATTGTCACTCTGGTTACTATGGAGGAATGGCTGACAGTGCTCCAAGCCAATGACCTTCTCCACTCTGCCAGGGTACATGCCGCCCTCTTCTCTCCAATAACTCACACTCGCTCCATCTCTGCTACTGCCTCCAGCTCCCAACAAGGCTCATCTCCTGTTTCTCTCAAAATTGCTTGCAACAAATTCCCTCACATTCTCATCTTCCCACACCACTAACCCTGCAAGGCTTCTGCACTGCCTATCCATTCACCCAGCATGCATCACCACCTTTTGAACACCAGCACTGAAAGCTAAGCACTTTCCTCTTGTTCAATCCCTCCCTTTCTCTCGATCTACAATAGGGCAGGAAGGGCATGGATGTTAGGCCCCTCAGCTTCGATGAGGAGGTAATCCTATCTCTCACTGGAGAAGGCCAGGATTGGTTTGGTGGGGATTCTTCCTTGAACCACAACTGAGAATGTCCCACTCTTCAT
Organism: Hemiscyllium ocellatum; assembly: GCF_020745735.1. Lineage (NCBI taxonomy): Eukaryota > Metazoa > Chordata > Chondrichthyes > Orectolobiformes > Hemiscylliidae > Hemiscyllium > Hemiscyllium ocellatum. The sequence continues at coordinate 76,712,442 of NC_083411.1, read as the reverse complement.
TCTAGTGCACCTCTCACTGTAACCCTGCTGCCAGTCTCATACATTGTGCACCACTTCTAACCACTGGCTCCTCTGCCTTTTCTGTCTTTCGCTTTGCAGGCATCACCAAGATGGCCAAGGCTCTGGGGAAAAACAGCAGGCTTTGTAGACAGTCTGCACTGTCCCTCTGAAGAGCATCCCTCCCTTTCCCCGCAACCCTGCATTTACCAAAACCAATCCACCTAACCTGCACACCCTTGGACATTACAGACAAATCAACTTGGCCTATTCACTCAACTTCCCCTCCTTGGACTATGGGAGGAAACTAGAGTACCTGGAGGAAACCCACGCAGACACAGAGAATGTGCAAACTCCACACAAACAGTCACCCAAGACAGGAATCGAATCCGGTTCTGTGGCACTGTGAGGCAGCAGTGCTAACCAGACGAGAGTTCAGGGGATGTATCTTAAATGCTGCCCCCTGCACCTCCCACTGCCCTCCCGGCAACTCAAGTACTATATCTCAGTGTGACCATTAGCTTCACAAAGTTTCAGAGCACAAACTGGCAAGCACTGCTACGTCTCTGCAGATGGCAGAGGAAGGAGTGCCCTAGGCAGCTGACACTGGCAGGACTGTCAGAGACGAGGCAGCTTCTCAGTGACAGGTAGGAGAGGACCCTGTGCTGTCAGTCATCAGGAATATCGTCCTCAGACACAGGGGGGAAGAGAAGAAGAAGGCAGACGGGAATGTGGGATGTAATGATCCTTGTTTACCAGAAGTTGCAAGAGTGTTCTTACATAATGACAATGAGGACCATTTTTGTCTTACATCCAAAACAAAAAATAAAATGAAGAATTGTGTATGCTGGAAATCCATTTGACTGAAGACTGCTGGTTATAAATGCAAACTGCCTGATGGTGTGACCAGTCAAACAAGCAAGACAGGGCAGGGATGCTGTGAGCATGCAGGTGGGCACTAACTGAGTGAGCATAGAGAGAAAGCGAGCAGCCCAGTCCAATCAGTGAGCTGGCTGCCTGTCAGTGCGAACATACATCTTTATTTCAGCCTTTTGACTTTAGCTGCTGGTGTGCTCAATTGTATTGTGATTGTGCTTCCTCAGCATCCTGTGAGTGTGTCGAGAGGTGCCATGAAATGCGTGAGGGTTGGCAAATATTGGATGCCAGTGGGACAAAGGGGTGCAGCCAACAACAAGCAGGAGCCGACAGTTATCTACTTGATTTCCATGTTCAGAATTCTCTGTCGAGCTTGCTCAGCATGTTGAATAAGATGACAAGCTGAATATTAATAAGTCAAGGTGTAACATTAAGAAAGTGTTGAACACTTTCCTTAACTGCCTCAGGATGCGTCTTAGAGTAAAACAGAACATAAAACAATACAGCACAGAACAGGCCTTTCGGCCCTCGATGTTGCGCCGACGTGTGAGCTATGCTCAGCTCATCACCCTACACTATCACAAAATCATCCATGTGCTTCTACAAGGATTGTTTGAATCTCCCTAATGTGGCTGAGTAAAGGGAAGACCTTTTAGAATGGAGATAAGGTGAAACTTCGTCAGTCAGAGTGTGGCGAATCTGGAATTCATTGCCACAGAAGGCTGTGGATTCTAGTCATTGAGTAGATTTCAGACTGAGATAGAGAGGTTCTTGATTGTCAAGGGGATCAAGGCTTACAAGGAGAAAGTGGGAGAATGGGGTTGAGAAACTTACCAGCCATGATTGAATGGCGGAGCAGACTCAATGGGCTGAATGGCCTAATTTCTGTGCCTATGTCTTATGGTTGTATGATAAACTCCCCCAGCCACTCAGCAGTGTAACAGATGCAGTGAGTTGCTCCCAGTGTCCGGATAGGCATTGCTGAACATCCCGTGCCATTGCACTGCTATTCTCGGCATAGCCCATGTTAATGAAGTCTCTATAAGACTCCACTCGTAACTTGAGACGGGTTTTCCCTACGGGTTTCCTGCCCAGTTGCCTTCTCTTCTGAAGTACTGCAGTAGAATTCAGTAATCCACGAAACGAGGAGCAGAGAGCAGTTTGGATACTATTCCCACCCATTGCTCTCCAATCCAACAGTAAGTGTCATGGTTCTCTGATCCAAATGTCTTGCAGCCACTTTGCAAGTGTTTTAGGCAACATCCATATGGAAAGCAAGTGTGGCGAGTCAGGAGCAACGTTCCCTCTAATTTGCCGCTGAGAACCTCCTCTGGCCAGGAATGGTTTCTGCTTCCAGAAGCCACTGCTGTGCAAGGATTGTGGAGGCCCACCCAACAGTGAAATAGTTAGAGAGAACGTTAGTCAGCAGGGTGCTGGGTTCAGCAGAGTTGGGTCCCGAGGTGTTTGGGATTGGGGAGGACAAGTGGTCGGTCAGACAAGGGGCTTTTCAATGATGAGTTAATTCAGTTTAATAATCATCCAGGTGTTCAAACAGTCTTTAACTCTTCATACGTTTCGTGGGTGACAGTAAAGTTTAAGTAACTTGGAGCCTCTGAATCTTACACTTCAATTTAGATTGGGGATTTTCTTGGAGGATAGCAGATACATTTCAACCTCCTGGGTAATTTCCATGGAATGGGCTGCATTGGGATTCCTGCATGTTACGGAGCACAACTCCGATCTACGCTGCTGCGCCAACTATCTCCCACTGCAATTTTGTGGCCATTCTCTCATCCACTAATCTAATCATGTCACTAAGAATCTCAATCAAATTGGTCAGACATAAATTTCCATTTCAGACCAAGTTGGCTATCTATATTAGCCCCTTTCCTTTCCCTGTGAGGTAAGACACTGGTGGGTGAAAGTACCTGCACAAGTGACCCTTTAGGATGTAGAGTAGGAAACATGATTGTATGTCATAATTCATGACTAATCTGTGAGATAGTGGCCAAAGAATATCAACATTTTCAGGCGGAAAATTCCATATGAAATGAATAACGTCAGCCCTTTTATCAACACTAACAGGCTGCAATGAATCATACCAGTGCAAACGCTTCAACTTCAAGTATAAATTGCATCAGGCATAATTTGACTTTCATGATCTTCTGAACTAGAAACAGACCCAGCCCATAAAACTGGGCACAGCCCAACTGAATTAATCACTAGATCAGCCTCGGTTTATTGCATCCATTTACAGGTCTTCAAGGAGGTTCCTAAAATTAAGCCAATTTGTTTTGGTCACAGGATATAATGGATATGTTATGAAAGCTTTTTTTTAGTTTACAAAGATACTAACTACAGTATATCAACATAATGAGGAAATAATTCTGTCCATTTCTTTTGAAATAATATTCAGTTATTTAAAATTTTTGATAGACGGGAAACTTATATTTTGTGAAACCCATTTGCACTTGCCCTAATAAATTGCACCTTGCTTCGATTTGGAAGTATATATAGAAATGCACTTTAAAGAATGTTTGAAAAAACACATTCTGTCTTAGTGTCCTGGTTTACAGTAGATTTTACGATTGGGTAAATGGACATGCATTTTATTAGCAACTTAAGAAAACAAATGAGTTACACAATTTGAGCATTCATTGTGCCGAGATGACTGAATGTGCACATAAGTTGAAAGTTTACCTAACATTATTCTTGCACAAAACCCCTGTTTAATTTCATTAAAATATTAGATGGAAGAAATATTCCTGCCCTCATTCAGAATGAGTTGACATAATCATATATTGATTCCTAGAGCTGCTGACATAATTCTCTGGAGAAAGTTGCTAGTCGTTAATATTAGTGTCAGTTCATGATTTTCACAATTATAATTTACTAGAACAATTAATTTGCATTGTTTCTTCAAGGTGGACTTGGAATGCAGGTGTTGCTGACAACACTTGCATCCGGTGTCCTATCCCTAGTTATTCCTGCGAAGGCATTAATGGGCCTTGCAAAGTCAGATGTTGGTCAGTTCAAAGCAATCACAGTTCTGAATGAAAACGTTCTGGGGCATGAGCACGAAAATTCAAGGCTGACCCTCCAGTACTAAGGAATTGTACACAATGTCAAAGATGCTTTCTCCTGAATCCAGCTTTTATAGTCGTATATGCCATCGTATCGTAAATATTAGTTTCTACTGCTATTGTCTGGGATAGCTTGGCACCATCAATCCTTCTTGCAGGTATTAGTCTGATACAATGTGTAGGAGGACGCTCACACATTGCCTTTGGTAAAAGGTGGGCTTTGATTTGACTAAACAGTGAAGGTGTATGATATAATACTTGGTAGATTTCACATGTAAAATTGTGTCTTGTGAGACATCAGACTCAACTTTAGTGTAAATACATGTTACTCTTTTAGCAGCATGTTGCTACCGGTAAGAACAATAATTGAATCACAGGCTGGGGATTGGTAAAGCATGTTGAGAGATTGCAGTTATAGTTCCTCCCAGGATCAATCCTTCGCAATCCCGCTGGGGTGATCAGCTCATGATGTCAGTTAACCCTTTCAGGTCCTAACCATCATAAACAACAGCAATGTCAAACTGACACATTATCTGTTTTTTTTCAGGTAAAAGATCCTTTGGTAGTATTCTACAGAAGAGCAGAACAGTCACTGGTCACCTGGCCAATTGAGGCCACTCTCAATCTACATAATTTAAAAGAAATCTGGCCATCTGAAGTTCACATTACATGAAGTTCCATCCATTCGATAGGTGGAGACAATGAGTCCTAAACAGCCTTGAAAGGGAGTAGATGTAATTAATACTGCTCCTGAGAGGCCTAGTAGTTATGGGTGACTGGAATATAGTCATAATTATCACTGTAATGAAATTAACCATCTTGTTAACTAAGAACAATGGTTCTTCTGTAAAGACTCTTCAGTCATGTACTTGCTGCCACATGCCATTTGATAGAACTTAGAGATTGTATACATTAAGGAGGAAAGGGTTCTTGTGCTGCAGTGGTAGTGTTCCTAACCTCTGATCTAGGAGGCCTGGGTTCAAGTCTCACCTGGTCCAAAGTTGTATAATATCATGGCTGCAAAAGTTGATTAGAAATAAATATCTACACAAAGGAGGATTCGTGACTGTGAACAACCTCAAAAGCCCCACTCTGTGCCACAGACTGACAGGTGTGGCAGACACCATATAGTGTGAGCAGTCGCAGTCTGGGTGATACCATAGTTATCACATCACTGTTGTGGGAGCCTGCTGTGTGCAAAATGGCTTCCTTGTTACCTGCTTTACAACATTGACAATACTTAAAAAGCACTTCTTAGTTAAAAATAGCTTTGAGATGTCTGATGATTCTAGAAGGCTGACAAAGCATGTTTTAAGTGCCAAAAGGCTTAATTCTGCTACTATTATTGATGTCCCATGTAAATGGAAGCCTTCCTTCTTGAACTGATGCAGTCTGTCAGCTCTCCATGTTCTCCCAATGCTCTTCAGTATGGAACTCCAGGATTTTAACTTGAGCCAAGGATGCTCATTAATGAGGTTCAGCATTTCAGACAGATTGTGCATTTGTTGCTAAATATTAAATAGCTTAACAATGTACGTAATCCACAAAGCACTATCTTCTAAATTAAAAAATGCAAATCATTACTGCAGTACCACTGAAACGATTACAAAAGGCATCAAATTGAAGCCTCAGTAGAGAAATTTGCTTACAAATATAGAGTGTTAAATTAGCAAACTCATTTTTTTATCATTATTTTTTGAAAATGTGATATTATCCCCTTCTCACTCTGTTTATGCAGTTTTCTCATGTTTGGACTAGTATGCACAAACACAGCAGACCACAATTACCTACTGAAATAAATTCTTCAGCAAGCTGTAATTTGGTGTATCTGCAGATTAATTGTGGTCCTGTGGGACTGACAAATTCTGACTGAAACGAGTGACAAAAGGGCATGTGATAATTATTGCTAGTTGTTCTTCTTGGTTTATTGCACTTCCTAATTTCCTCAGTTCAGTTTGCATTCAGGGAGTTCACCATTGCAAATTTTTGCTGAAAATTCAATTGTATGAGGCATCTTCTTTATGTGGCTCTGCTAATTAATGAAATTCATAAAATCTGTTCTTTCTTAATAAATAATTCACATACATTATGAATTATATATCATTTTAGCTTATTCAAAATCCTTTGCTCAGCAGTCAAGATAAAACCTGAAAAATCAATCTGTTTTACAAGAATACCTGAAACTCGTTTTCTCCCCCCTAGTGTCTGTAAATTTTAATTATTCCATAAATTTTAATTTCCAAAAAAATTGTACAGATATCTACTATAAACAATTATTTAATGGAAGTAAGATTAATTTATTCCATAGCTACATGACAACTTTAGTTGTTGTGCAATAGACAACTTTTTACGTTGAATGTAATAATTAAGAAAAATACTTGCAGGTTTAGCATGCAATTATTGTGCTTTATATCGCAAGGAAATTTTTGCATTTGCATTATCAGGAGTCTCTCTCTCTCTCCCAGTCTCTCAGTGAACCTGGTTTGTGATTCGCATTTGCTTCAAGTTTCCCAAAGGGTTTAAAAGAGCTGATAACAGCTTCTAGTACCAGACGTAGCAGTCACTTTTAATAAGGTAAGCAGATGTCACTCTTAGCGTATTGATCATACCTTGGTCCCTTGGTAAGTAAGTTGCTAGCTGTCTATCCATAATGTCACTGCATCGAAATTTTTCACAATGTATCAGAGTTGGTACACTTAGTTGAATTATATCTTTTGTTAATTTTTTTCTTAGTTAAATTATATATACCAAATTCATAGTGTGCTCCATGTACTTGTTATGATGGTTCAAAAATGGTCTATCGATTTTCAGCTTCCATCATCTGATTTTTAGTCCTTACATGGACTAAACTGGGGTTAAAAGAAGTAAACGCATTAACTTGAGATGGCCACAGTGATCATCTGGTCAGGTTGAGTCAAGCATCCTGAAAGCATTTATCTCCAAGAATAACCCGGAGCCGAAGTTGCCATTGTTATAAAAAGGCATTGCAACTCAGATCTATCTCTCTTGTTTGATTAACAACCTTATGGATTACTTTCACGTACTGGAAATAAAAGCCACCTGCACGTTATCCAGTTGGAAAAGAAAAATGATAAAGCGAGATACAGAAATACATAAATTATTTTTTGAGCAGTAGAGAGAGGAAAAATAGATTTGTAACTGTGTAACGGGAAGACTCTCTCTGCTTTATCTCTTACCCTCTTGGCACAAACACTTGATGATGGAGCTAGTTAGTAAATATCCATTCACTGAGAAATCAAAGAAATCTACAAATATTGTGCTGTGAAAGAAACAAGTTTATCTGTTGAACAAACGTGGTCCCTCGTCAAAGCTAGGGACTTTTTTTAAAAACTTCATATTCATGATTTTCCTCTTTATACTAAACATCCCTTTTAAAAAGTTATTGCCAGTATTTGTATGTGTGCTTGATGTCACATTTGATTAAATGTCTTGGTGTTAGTATGAAATAAAACTCCTCTTTCTTTCACTCAAGAAAACCTTGAAATTGGCTCCTTCATTTTACTAAACTGCTCTTGAAATGTGGTATAACTGATACAAAAATTTGAATTATAAATCTTTGTTATGAGCCATGAAGAGGGTTAAAAAATGGAGATCCAATTCACCCCTCCTAACCTGGTTCTAACAAAATTGCAGTCCATACCCGCCATCACATTAGCTAACATTGATGCAGGCAAAGAATATCTTTGCATCATGTCACATCCCTTTGCTTCTTCTGCGCTTGCTGGCTACAAATCCATATGACAATCTGACAGGAGATGTGATTCAGACAGGTTGACTTTTCCCTACCTTGACAGTGCACTCAGAGGTCTTGTTATTGACTTGGCAGGAATTTTCAAGTAGGCAGGGTGATAGAAGGGTTCAGGTCAGGTTCTGAATGCTGTGAGGTTTTTGCTTCACAACATGTATTTTTTTTTTAAAGCAGTATTTCCGTCTGGCCACTGGGATAATTGACAGCTTTAGCTCCCTGTGCAACATGGGAGTGCTGTGGAGGAAGCTCAGCCTAAAGTTAAATTTAACTTCAGAGTTGTGCTAGGGATAGACAATGTGAGAGCAAAAGTGGGTACCATGTGGTTTCGTAGCACTGAGGGAGATGATTGCCGGATTTGGACAATGTGGGGAATTGCAGAGAGAGAAATAGTCAGTGTTTTCTGGGCGTATTCTGCTGTAGTGTAGTGTAGGGAGATAGCGTGGCAGACTGATCGCGAGGAGGAACGTAGGTGCTTTATTCTATGCTGTATGTTGAGCTCACTACTAAAATAGTTCAGTTCTTCTCCTTGGTGTCTTTAGGTTGTGGGTGTCTAGATTCTCCTTTTCCAAGTGTAAGGCTCTCAGAATTTAACACTATTTATATCTTCATGTTACAGGTTACTAAATGCAGCTCTCTAATACAGGGTCTAAGACCTTTCTCTTTATCTCTGTAGTCTCATCGCTTCGGACCAGCTCTGCTTGAGTCAGATGTTCACATCATAATTCGCATCTTCTATTAACCGACAGTAGGTAGCTTAAATGCCGCTAGATGCAAGAATTCCAGTTCTTTTTGAATAAAATGTAGGGCAACCTTCCCACACAGAAATTTTTGCCTCACTTTACTTGTAAAGTTTTCCAAGGCCAACAGTTAGTTGTCTAGGGCTACACCTAAAATGGAGCTACAATCTGACATCTCCAACCTTGTTAACCGAATTAACCATGCAAGCTGGTAATTTGAGGGCTCTTGCCCTGCCTCTATTAAAAGAAAGAGTCAGGAGGTTTGATGTACGTTCGGATTAAGTTTGAGATTTCCAAAATTTTCCTATGCCATCCAACCTGAACTCACTCATAGTTGACAATAGTAATCCCCTCAAAGTTACTAAGTTACACTTTTGCTTGTAATCAAATGACAAAGTAAATCAACTTTCAAAGATCAATTAAATGAGTTCAATGTGACAGACTGATCTGAATTTAAATTTCTAACTTTCTTTTTATCAACTAGTATTAAATGACAGCTCAGGCAGCAGCTTGTCTCCTTACCTTCCATTGTTTTTAAACAACTTCATTTAGCTCATTTAATTTAAGATTCATTGATTTCATGTCTTCTTCTACCAGTGGCCTTCATACCATTTGTAATTTTGCCCCTTAATCTTTCTCAGCTTTTATCATTCATTCTGGACTGAGTTTTGCTCAATCCTAACCCATCACTAATCCAGATTAATCAAATCTTAAAAATAATTGATCAATATAAGGCAAATTAGAACGTGCATTTGCATTCTATGTGGGTTTCAGGTTCAACAAAACAAAACCAATTTCAATTGAAATCTGCAATAATCCCTCAAGACATAAGCAGGCAATTAAGCAATGTATCTCACCCACCGCTTTGGTATTACTTTGTATTTTCTCAAACTGTAAGCTGCCAGCAAGGAAGGGCTGGATATTGTGTGCAGAAATTCCTGAGGCTCCAGAATTAAGGCAAGGCTACCTGGCCTTATTTATGGGAAGTTCCACATTAAATGTTAACTCCCAAATTCCAGGAATGGAACTTACCCAGCCTTTGAGCAACATGGGCAATGGCAAAAAAAAATTTGGGAGAACACTATGACAGTGAAAAAATCTGATTCTGAGAGAAAGAATTCCATTTTTTCTTTGAATGGCTACATGTAAATTTCACCTATTTCCATGCATTTGTATTTCATCAAAATCACTTACCAGTAGCAGACAGCAGTGTTTTCCCTTTCACAGAAGGAGTGGGAGCAGCTGAGGAAGTGACGAGGACCAGAGGGGCAGCCGGGAAGGAAAGTAGTGAGTATAAATTCTCAAAATTCTCACCCTTCGACGCCAAAGGCCATTTTGAGTGCGAGCAGCAGCGGAGATAAGACGAACACAAAAGACTGCAGCTAAAGTAAGGCAGTTTTTAAAAATTACTTACCGGTAGCAGACAGCGATGTTTTCCCTTTCACAGAAGGAGCGGGAGCAGCGGAGGAAATGACGAGGGGCAGCCGGGAAGGAAAGCAGTGACCATAAATATCAGCAAGGCGGCTAAACCCGAGACTCTACAACTGTAATGTCTCCCACCTGTCCTCCTCCTCTAACCAGTTAATAAGGTAACGTTCATTCTAAACTTCCTCTATTGAATGAAAGTTTGTTATTAATTTTATAGCAACTTGAACTAAGCTTTCTACTTTAGTACTGAGTGGGTGTTCAGATAAGTCGGGTATGGATGCTAGGGCAGTTGCTTGCTCCTCCTGCAGAACGTGGCAGGTGGGAGACATGGCACACATCTCCGCTGGCTACATCTGTGGGAAGTGCACCCAACTCCAGCTCCTTGAAAACCGTGTTAGGGAATTGGAGCTGGAGCTGGATGAACTATGGATCATTCAGGAGGCTGAGGGGGTAATTGAGAGGAGTTACCGGGAGTTGGTCACTCCTAAGGCTCAGGACAAGGATAGATGGGTTACAGTTAGGGGGAGGAAAGGGGACAGACAGATTGTGCAGAGATCCCGTGCGGACATTCCCCTCAGCAATAAGTATACCGGTTTGGATACTGCTGGGATGGATGACCTACCAGAGGAAAGCCATAGCAGTCAGTTCTCTGGCACTGAGCCTGACACTGTGGCAAAGAAGGGAAGGGAGGCAGAATAGAAACGGACTCGAGGTAGGGGACTCGATAGTTAGGGGAATCGACAGGAGATTTTGTGGTGAGGATCGGGATTCCCGGAACGTATGTTGCCTCCCTGGTGCCAGGGTCCGGGACGTTTCCGATCGGGTGTATAAGGTTCTAAAAGGGGAGGGCGAACAGCCAGAAATCGTGTTACATATTGACACTAATGATATAGCCAGGAAAAGGATTAAAGATATAAAAAGTGATTTCAGGGAGTTAGGATGGAAGCTGCAAAGCAGGACGAACAGAGTAGTGTTCTCTAGTTTACTACCGGTGCCACGAGATAGCGAGGTGAGGAACAGGGAATGGGCGCAGCGTAAAATGTGGTTGCGCAGCTGGTGTAGGAGGGAGGGCTTCAGATATGTAGATAATTGGGATGCCTTCTGGGGAAGGTGGGACCTGTACAAGAAGGACGGGTTGCATCTGAACTGGAAGGGGACCGATGTCCAGGGTGGAAGGTTTGCTTGAGGGGATTTCAACCAGTATGGCAGGGGGATGGGAACCTGAGCTATATACCAGAGGTGAGAGTTGGTGCAGATGAGGCAATAGCAAGAGGTAGACCAGCTAGTGGGAAGGAATTTCCTGGGAAGGAACCAAGGGGTCAGTTAAAGTGTGTTTGCTTTAACGCAAGGAGTATCAGGAATAAAAGTGATGAACTTAGAGCATGGATCAGTACCTGGTGCTATGATGTTGTGGAGAAAGTGAGGACTGCAGATGCTGGAGATCAGAGCTGAAAATGTGTTGCTGGAAAGGCGCATCCAAAGAGCAGGAGAATCGACGTTTCAGGCATGAGCCCTTCTTCAGGATTCTCCTGCTCATTGGATGCTGCCTGACCTGCTACACTTTTCCAGCAACACATTTTCAGCTATGATGTTGTGGCCATAAAGGAGACATGGGTTTCTCAGGGGCAGGAATGGTTGCTGGATTTTCCAGGGTTTAGAGCACTTAAAAAGAATAGGGAGGGGGAAAAAGAGGAGGGGGTGTAACACTACTAATCAGAGAGGGTATCACAGCTACGAAGCTTCTATTGTCAAGGAAGATCTGCCTTCCGAGTCAGTATGGGTGGAAATTAGGAACAGCAAGGGAGCAGTCACCTCGTTAGGGGTTTACTACAGGCCCCCCAATAGCAGCAGAGAGATTGAAGAAAGCATAGGTCAGCAGATTTTGGAAAAGTGTGAACGTAGTAGGGTTGTTGTAATGGGTGACTTTAACTTTCCCAATATTGATTGGAACCTCCTTTGAGCAGAAGATTTGAAAGGAGTTGTTTTTGTAAGGTGTGTTCAGGAGGGTTTCCTAACTCAGTACGTTGACAGACCGACAAGGGGAGAGGCCATTCTAGACTTGGTGCTCAGAAACGAGCCGGGGCAGGTATCAGATCTTGTGGTGGGAGAACATTTTGGTGATAGTGACCACAACTGCCTCACATTCCACATAGCTATGGAGAAGGAGAGGATTAGGCAAAATGGGAGGATATCTAATTGGGGAAGAGGAAACTATGATGTGATTTGACATGAGTTAGGAAGGATGGATTGGGAGCAATTGTTCCATGGTAAAGGCACTATAGACATGTGGAGACTGTTTAAGGAACAGTTGTTGCAAGTGATGAATAGATATGTCCCTCTGAAACAGGCAAGAAGTGGTAAGATAAATGAACCTTGAATGACGAGAGCGGTAGAGCTTCTCATCAAAAGGAAAAAGGTAGCTTACATAAGGTGGAGGAAGCTAGGGTCAAGCTCAGCTCTAGAGGATTACAGGCAGGTGAGGAATGAGCTCAAAAATGGTCTGAGGAGAGCCAGGAGGTGGCACGAGAAAAGGATTGGCAGAACAAATTAGGGAGAACACAAAGGCATTTTACACTTATGTGAGGAATAAGGGAATGGTCAAAGAAAGAGTAGGGCCGATCAGGGATAGCATTGTGTGTGGAGACTGAGGAAGTAGGGGAAGCCCTAAATGAGTTTTTTGCTTCTGTCTTTATGAAAGAAACAAACTTTGTAGTGAATGAAACCTTTGAAGAGCAGGTGTGCATGCTGGAATAGATAGAGATAGAGGAAGATGATGTGCTGAAAATTTTCTCAAACTTTAAGATTGACAAGTCGCCAGGCCCGGACCAGATTTGTCCTCGGCTGTTTTGGGAAACGAGAAATGCAATTGCTTTGCCACTTGCGAAAATCTTTGCATCCTTGCTCTCCATTGAAGTTGTACCTGAGGACTAGAGAGAGGCAAATGTAATTTCTCTCTTCAAGAAAGGAAATAGGGAAATCCCCAGCAGTTACAGACCAGTAAGTCTCACGTCTGTCGTCTGCAAGGTGTTAGAAAGGATTCTGAAGAATAGGATTTATGACCATCTGGAAGAGCATGGTTTGATTAAATGCAGTCAACATGGCTTTGTGAGGGGTAGGTCATGCCTCACAAACCTTATTGAGTTCTTTGAGGATGTGACTAGTAAAGTTAATGAGGGTCGAGCCATGGATGTGGTGTATACGGACTTCAGCAAGGCATTTGATAAGGTTTCCCATGGTAAGCTCATTCAGAAGGTCAGGAGGAATGGGATTCAGGGGAACATAGCTGTCTGGATACAGAATTGGCTGGCCCACAGAAGACAGCGAGTGGTGGTAGAAGGAAAATACTCTGCCAGGAAGTATGTGATGAGCGGTGTTCCACAGGGCTCTGTCCTTGGGCCTCTACTGTTTGTAATTTTTATGAATGACTTGGATGAGGGGATTGAAGGATGGGTCAGCAAGTTTGCAGACAACACAAAGGTTGGAGGTGCCGTTGACAGTATAGAGGGCTGTTGTAGGCTGCAGCGGGACATTGACAGGATGCAGAGGTGGCAGATGGAGTTCAACCTGGATAAATGCGAGGTGATGCATTTTGGAAGGTCGAATTTGAAAGCTGAGTACTGGATTAAGGATAGGATTCTTGGCAGTGTGGAAGAACAGCGGGATCTTGGTGTGCAGGTACATAGATCCCTTAAATAACCACCCAAGTGGACAGGGTTTTAAGAAAGCGTATGGTGTTTTGGCTTTCATTAACAGGGGGATTGAGTTTGAGTCGTGAGATCTTGTTGCAGCTCTTTAAAACTTTGGTTAGACCGCACTTGTTCTGGTCACCCTATTATAGGAAAGATGTGGATGCTTTGGAGAGGGTTCAGAGGAGGTTTACCAGGATGCTGCCTGGACTGGAAGGCTTATCTTATGAAAAGAGGTTGACTGAGCGGGGGTCTTTTTTCATTGGAGAAAAGGAGGAGGAGAGGGGACCTAATTGAGGTATACAAGATAATGAGAGGCATAGATAGAGTCGATAGCCAGAAACTACTTCCCAGGGCAGAACTGGCTAACATGAGGGGTCAGAGTTTTAAGCTGGTTTGTGGAAAGTATAGAGGGGATGTTAGAGGCGAGTTCTTTACACAGAGTTGTGAGAGCATGGAATGCGTTGCCAGCAGCAGTTGTGGAAGCAAGGTCATTGGGGACATTTAAGAGACTACTGGACATGTATATGGTCACAGAAATTTGAGGGTGCAAACATGAGGATCAGTGGTCAGCACAACATTGTGGGCTGAAGGGCCTGTTCTGTGCTGTACTGTTCTATGTTCTATATTCTATCATTAGCTAATCGCTCCTCATTTTTTTACAGCAGTGTGAGATTCTCTCAGGCACAGGTGAGAAAAGAGAGAATGATCATTCCCAACAGGAACCTGTAGTGGATGAAGATCACCATTTGCACCTCTAGCCTCAATGTTCACCACACAATCCAACATACTTCATCCATAGAAGTCGGCTTTGGCAAAACTTCAGCCCTACCACACCAACATGACCAAGCTTGGACTGATGTGGGTTGTGGAGGGAATTCCAGGATTTTGACCCAATGACAGTGAAACAATGATGATATACTTCCAAGTCAAGCTGGTGAGTGGCTTGGTGAGGAACATAAGAGTTGGTGTGTTCCCATGTATCTGCTGCCTTTGTCCTTGAGTGGTCATGGAAGTGGTCATGGGTTTGGAAGGTGCTGCCCGAGGAACTTCGGTGAATTTCTGTGGTGCATCTTGGAGATAGTACACTCTGCTGTGACTGATGCATCAGTGGATGCAGTGCCAATCAAGTGGGCTACTTTTTCCTGGCTCGTGTCAAGATTCTTGAGTGTTGTTGAGGCATCACCCATCCAGGCAAGTGGTGATTATGTCATCACACTCCTGACTTGTGACTTGTAAATAATGGACAGGGTTTGGAAGTGGCGGTGGGGTAGGGGAGTGGGGTGCGGAGGTAGTGCGGGTGTCAGAGCATAAGTTACTTGCCACAATATTCCTAAGCTCTGATCTGCTCTTATAGCTATTGTGTTTATGTGGTGAGTCTATTTGAGGTTCTGGTTAAGGATAACCCCCAGGATTTTGATAGTGGGGGATTCAGTAATTGTAACACCATTGAATGTCAAGGGTAATGGTTAGAATATCTCTTATTGAGCGATAGTCATTGCATGGCACTTGTGCGGCAAGAATATCAGTTGTCAGCCCAGACCTGGATATTGTCCAGATCTTGTTGCATTTGAACATGGACAGCTTCAGTATCTGAGGAGTCGCAAGTGGTGCTCAGCATTGTGCAATTCTCAATGAACATCTCCACTTCTGACCTTATGATAAAGGGAAGGTCATTGATGAAGCAGCTGAAGATAGTTTGGCCTAGGACACCACTCTGAGGAACTTCTGCAGTGATGTCCTGTAGCTGAGGTGGCTAACTTGCAACAACAATCTTCCTTTCTGGAGCTTTCTCCTCCAATGAGTTGATTAATTGCCCACCAATATTCATGACTGGATGTGACAGGACTACAGAGTTTAGATCTGATCTGTTGGTTATGAGATTACTTAAGCTTGTCTGTCTATTATGCTATTTAGCATGCAAGTAGTCCTGTTTGCTAGTTTCACCAAGGTGACATCTCATCTTCATGTTTACCTGGTGCTGCTCCTGGCATGCTCTCCCACATTCTCCATTGAACCAGCTATGATCCCCTGGCTTGATGGTAATGGTTGAGTAGGGAATGTACTGGGCCATGAGGGTACAAATTATGCTGGAGTACAATTCTGCTGCTTTTGATGGCCCACAGTGCCTCATGAATGATGAGTCTCGAATTGCTAGATCTGTTCAAAGTATACCCCATTTACCACAGTGATAATGCCACTCAACATTATTTTCAGGTAAGAATTTGTCTCCACAAAGACTGTGCAGTGATCACACTGTAAAAAGTGAGGTCTGCAGATGCTGGAGATCACAGCTGCAAATGTGTTGCTGGTCAAAGCACAGCAGGCCAGGCAGCATCTCAGGAATAGAGAATTCGACGTTTCGAGCATAAGCCCTTCATCAGTGATCAGTGATCACACTTACCAGTTGCGTGATGGACAGATGCATCTACAGCTAGCAGATTGGTATGGATGAGGTCAAGTATTATTTTCTTTCTTGGTTCTCTCACCACCTGCTGCAGACCCAGTCTAGCAATTATGTCCTTTAGGACCTGACCACCTCGTTCAGTATTACTACTGCTGAGCCACCCTTGGTCATGGACATTGAAATCCCCACCCAGAGTACATTGTGTGCCCTTGCTATCTCCAAGTGTTTTCAACATGAAGGAGTATCAATTCATCAGCTGAGGGAGGATGGTATGTGGTAACCAGCAGTAGGTTTCCTTGCCCATCTTTAACCTGAAGTCAGGAGAATTCATGAGGTCTGGAATCAATGTTGAGGACTCACATGGCAACTGCCTCCTGACTGTATACCAACCTTTGCTAGGTCTGTCCTGCCAGTGGGACTGGACATATTCAGGGATGGCCATTCAGTTTGCCATGGTTACCAGCACTGAATAGTGAAGGGGGCAGACATGTTGTAGTATGGTGTTATGTTTGGTGAAATCATTGACTTGGAATTGCTGTCCTTCCAGTTTGGGGATTGGATCATAATCAATCCAGCAGGTCCAAGTCCATCTTTTGGGAATCACAGGTCAACCAAGGAGTTATAGAGGCATCTGTCAGGTGGTTTGGGCAGTGACTAGTTTGGGGTGTCCTTACACCTTGGTCTGGAAGATGGGCCGCAGTCAGTTCTGGGGGCTTTGGGCAGCAAACATCAAGGTGCAGTGACAGGGAGGTCAGGTTAGCCCCTGCGTGGCCGGCTGAGATGCTCAGCAAAACATGCTCTTAGTTTACATTTGGTCTACCCAATGTAGAGAAGACCATTTTGGGAGTACAGCATACAGTAAACTATGTTGGAGGAGAGGCAAGTGAACCTCTGACTCACCTGGAAGGATTGTTTGGGGCCCTGGATGGAGGTGAGGTGGGGGTGTACCAGCAGGTTTTGTATCTTTACCAGTTACAGGGGAAAGTATCTGGGGGTTTGATGGTGGAGGTGGCGTGAACCAATGATTGTCAGAGGGAACGGTCCTTGCTGA
Organism: Hemiscyllium ocellatum; assembly: GCF_020745735.1. NCBI lineage: Eukaryota > Metazoa > Chordata > Chondrichthyes > Orectolobiformes > Hemiscylliidae > Hemiscyllium > Hemiscyllium ocellatum. The sequence continues at coordinate 76,695,408 of NC_083411.1, read as the reverse complement.
AGGCAGAGAGGGGTGAGGAGGGCAAGATGCTCTTGGTAGTGGGGTCGAGTTGGAGTTGGTGGACGTGTTTGAGCATGATAGGTTGAATGTGGAGGCTAGTGGTGTGAAAAGCGATGACAAGGGGGCCCTTGTCTTTGGGCTTATGCCCGACACATCGAATTTCCTGTTCCTTGGATGCTGCCTGACCGACTGCGCTTTTCCAGCAACACATTTTCGGCCCCTGTCTTTACTATGTTTGGAGGGGCGTGGTTTAGAGCAGTGGAGTGGGGAATGGAGGAGGTACAGTGGAGGGCTGTATGTGACAGAGTGGGGAAAAGCATGTTGTTTAAAATAAGTGGACATCTGGAACCTTGGGAGTGAAACATCTCATCAGAGCAGATGTGACGGAGACAGAGGAATTGGGGAAATGGAATGGAGTTTTTGCAGGATTCTGGGTGGGAGGAGGTGTAGTCCAGATAGTTATGGGAGTCTATATGTTTATAGTAAATGTCCATCTGCAAACTGTTACCGGAGATGGAAACGAAGAAGTCAAGAAAAGGAAGGGAGGTGTCTAAGATAGACCAAGTCAATCTGAGGATGGAATGGAAGTTGTTGGTAAAGTCAATTACCTGCCTCAGGATGCTGCACCAATTCTGTCATCAATGTAACGGCGTAAGAGTTGGGGCACAGTGCCTGTGTAGGTACTGAAAAGGAACTGTTCAATGTAGCCGACAGAGGTAGATGTAGCTAGGGCCTATTGGAATGCCCACGGCCATCCTCGGGATTTGGAGGAAATGGGAAAAGTTAAAGGAAAAGTTGTTGAGGGTGTGAGGACCAGTTAAGTGAGGTGGAGGACAATATTGATGGAGGGGGAACTGGATGGGTTTGCTGGAGAGAGGAAGCTGAGGGCCTGCAGGCCATCCTTGTGGTGTATGGACTGCAGCCCATAGTGAGGATAAAGTGCTGGAGGCTGTGGAATTGGAAGTTACTGAAGAGGTGGAGGGCGTGGTTAATGTTACAGATGTAGATGGCAAGCGTCTGAACTAAAGGGAAGAGGATAGTGTTGAGTTAGGAAGAAATGAGTTCAGTGGGGCAGGAGCATGCAGAAACGATGAATTGGCAGGGGTAACTGGGTTTGGGGATCTTGGAGAACAGGTAGGACCGGGCAGTGCAGAGCCGGGGGTCTACGAGATTGGAGATGGTGGAGGGGAGATCACTGGAGGTAATGAGGGCGTGCATGGTGTGGATGATTTTGGCCTGATGGATTGTGGTGGGATCGTGGGTAAGGACATGGTGTCAGAGAGGTGGCACTTGGCCTCTGTAACATAGAGTTCCGTTCTCCAGACTACCACCATCCTGCCTTTGTCAGCAGGTTTGATGGTGAACCGGGGGTTGGTGTCGAGAGAGTGTGGAACACTGCACGTTTGGAGGGGGTGAGGTTATAGGGGGTGGGGGGGGAGGTGGCGGAGAAATCGAGCAGTCAATGTCACATCAGCAGTGAACAATGAAGAGGTCCAGTGGGTATAAGGCCGGGGGAGGGGATATGTAACCAAGAGGAAGATTGGAGGTGAGAGAAGGGGTCATCAAAGGTGGTTGGGAGTCTTTATCAAAAAGGAAGACACAGGGGAGGAGCTCCACATTAGGGAATGCATGGAACTCAAACTGGGGTCAAAGAAGCATGTAGGTGAGCCCTTTACCAAGGACGACTGTTTGGCCTCAGAGATTCCAAGGTGAGGGAGGATGGTGAATATGTGGCCAAGGTTCCTGATGAAGGGCTTTTGCCCAAAATGTTGATTTTCCTGCTCCTCGGATGCTGCCTGACCTGCTGTGCTTCTCCAGCACCACTCTGATCTCTCCCCTCCCCAATAGATGGCCATAGTCTCCTGTTGACCTACGTCTTTCATATCTCTGTCACTGGACTCCGCCTCTACAAATCGACTGGACTCCCTCCCCACCCCCCCCAACCCACTGCCCTGCCTTCAGTATAAATACCAGTTTTCCCAGCTACTTACAGATCTGACAAAGAATCACCAGACTCGAAACATCAGCTCTGCTTTCTTCTAACAGATTCTGCAAGACCTGCTGAGTTTCTCCAGCAATTTTGTTTTTTGTTTCAGACCTCCAGTATCCGCAGCTGTTTGTTTTATTTCTAGTGTTCAACGCACATCCCTTCCAGGTGTGCTAGCCTTGTCGAGGTTCTGACCTTCTCTCCAGCAGGATTTCCATTCCAATCTGTTGTCTTACTCTCCATCGTTACTTTCATTTTCTCGCTGACTATTTGACAAAGTGTTTGCCAAAACTGCTTCCATAGCCACATCTCATTCTTCAGTGTCTGTCGCCGACTCAGAGGCACCCCACATGGATTCCAAACGAGGTTCCATTGTCAGTGTTTCCAATGCCGGATCACAGTGTCTCTGTGATGTACAACACTCTTGAATTCAGAGATTGACACACATTTCCATATGGGTGGTTTTGATCCTCTCAAATTAAGATTTTCTCCTTGTAGGGATTAAGGACATGAACATTCGCCATACCGTCACCCATCTTTGTGCATTCATCCCCATTTTCTCCTGTGCTGAGACAGAAGGAGGGATTAAGAATGATGAAAACAGAACTGGTAGAGCTGCTTGTCGTGATTCAGGAGCAGGAAACGTGTTGAGGTATCCCTGGTGAGTGGGTAGGAAGAGCAGAGTGCAGAAAGGGTTCCTGGTCTTGGAGGATGAGGTGGCTGAGAGATATTGAGGGAAGATGCTACATGGAGTGGTGAGACTGGCAGGCCATTAGCCTTGATGAGAGGTGGGTGCTGTTGCACATATAGAGACAATGTGAGGTAGTAGAGGCAGAATAGTGCCACTTCCCTTTGTGTAGACCAGACTTTCATTGACCTTCTGTCTATATTGCTGTGAGTTTCTGCTCACCGCCAACACTGCACTGACTCAAGTGGCCGTGCTGACAACATTTGTTGCCGTGACCTCCTTTGGAAGTCTGAGGGAAGAAGACAGCTCTCTTTTCAAACGCACCACCCACTGGGACCTCTGTGGAATAGTGGGTCAAGTAAGAATGGCAGTTCCTGCATTGCTACATTCTGGGTGATTCATAGCGGGGGTTTAAATATGACACTAGCCAATCCTGACACCAACTTCTGCTTTTAACTGCATCTTTCAGCAAGAAGGACACTGTGAGACTTCATATTTAGTGAGGGGAGCAGTGGAGGGTTGCTTGAGAAATATCATCATGCGGCACAGTGGGAAACTCTCTGTAAAACTCCGTGAAAATGACAATCAAAATATGATAAAATTCAGCCCCAAACAATCCCTTGTGACATTGTAAGTATGCAGGTATCTCATTTGTAATTTTCATTTCTGTGTAATACAGGTACCCTTTTAGTTCTATAATACTGGTCTTTCTTAAAGCCCATGTGTTTGAATGATTTTGGTATTTTTTTATATGTGGGTTTGATTAATCGCGTTTATTTCTGTGAGTACAACTTATATCTTCTAGATTTTTATTCTTCCTTTTCATTGTTTAATAACAGCCCTTAAGTCCACCTCTATGGTCAAGAGTGGGCTCACTCTCTCCCAGTATCTGATCTCAGATTTACCCCCTTCTTTGATGTACAGATTGGTTTTGTTTCTATGCTTAACCTCAATCCTGAGCTACCTTTTTCTAGTTACAGCTAAGACATACATTTCCTGCCACAAAGTTCCAAAAAGCACACTTACCATGAAATCCAAGTCCTTGAGTTTTTTTCTGATCCTGTTCCTTGATGTCAACTGCAGTCTTCATCATCCAATCACCTACAATTCCAAACTACAGATGAGACAAGAATACAACCATGTGTACCAGTTGTAACAACAACATAATCTGTCAGTCTTTCATTGGCTTTGATGAAACATTTGTTTCCTTCGCGAATCCTTCAAAAATTGTCTGACATTCCCTCGGGTCCCATTTTGTTTATGTACATTCTGAAGGGAGTTACACACTTGCTGTGAAATGCACTTTTAAAGTCAATGACGTTTAAAAGCAATGGCAAAAGTGTTTTTCAATCATCTTCTTTCAAAACACCATTTTAAATTGCAGAACAGCTAATTCAGTAATCCTGTTGTAAACAAGTCTGCAAAATTAATTGATTAGTTTCAAAACAACCCTTAGGATTATAGATAAAAATCATGAATGGTAGCAGGGTGGTTACATTGCTTTACACTAAAGCAGCCCATCCAGAAATTTGGATTAATGAGAGTTATGAGTTCCAATTCCACGATGGCAGGTAGGGAGTTTAAATTAGATTAATTAAATAAGTCTCTAATTAAAAAAATGAAACGTTGATAATGCTTATCATGTGAAAAATATAACTGGTTTAGCTAATGTCCTTTAGAGAAGGAAACGTGCTGTCCTTCCTCAATCTGTCCAAGTGTGATTACAGACATACAGGAACGGGTCTGATGCTGTTTCTTTTAATCCTTTGAGTCCAAATAGCAATTCAGTTGCTCGGAAGCCAGCTCACTACCATTTCTGAAAGGTAACCAGGGATTGGCAATGTATGCTGGCCCTGAAAGAATAAAATAAATGCAATTTCAATGAAGGGATACTCCACCTATGTGATGAATGGCATCTTCTGATCTGGTTGAAAGAACTGGGGTTTTGGAATGATCCCAGTTCCAAGCAGCATTGATTTCTAGATACGTCAGTAATCTATCTCTCATTGAACAACATACAGAAACAGTTAGTTTAATCTATAGAATTAAGAGTTAATAGAATTATATTCAATAAGATACAATAGTGATCGTGTATTTGGCAATAATCATAGTCAAACAGCATGGAAGTAGACTTTTCAGACCAATTAGTCCATACCGATCATGTTACCAAAGTGAACTTATCCACACTTGGATCTTATCCATCCAAACCTTTCCTATTTGTGAACTTACACAAATGCTTTTTTAAACATTGTAACTATCAGTATCCACCACTTCCTCTGGCAGTTCATTCCACACATGAACCACTCTCTGTGTAAAATAAAATTGCACTTCATGTCCTTTTTAAAACTTTTTCCTCTGACCTAAAAAAAATATGCCTCTTAGTTTTGAAACCCCCTTCCCAGGAAAAAGGCCCTTATTATTCACCTTATCCATACCCCTCATGATTTTAAAAACCTCTGTAAGGCCACCCCTCAACCTCCAACAATGCAGTGAGAAAAGCTCTTTTCCTCTCCAGACTATTTTTAGAACTCAAACTTATAAATTAATGTGAAAGAAAACAGAGTACCAAAACTTTAGCACTGCTGCTTTCAACATGGCACAAGTCAAGTAAAGTAGAAGGGTTGGGGTTACGGTCCTGACTACTTTCATAACTGTGTATCCAGTGCCATGTCTTGAAGTGTAATGCTGCACCCATTGCCAGTGGGCATCTGAAACATGCAGAGTGGACAAAGCATGACATGAGCCAGCTTGTTTCATGAATTTGACAAAAAACCTGACAGTTTGGACTTCAACAGTGCCCTCTCCTGAGCATGCATCATGGAACGTGGGCACACTCACCTCCTTTACCCCAGTATCCCATTGGCGCTACTCAAAGGTATCTCAGTCAACTTTCAGGTGAAATACTTTTACTATTTATTTTTATGCCATTGAGCTGGTGCAAGCTATAGGATCATAGAATCTGAAAAGTGTGGAAGCAGACCATTCAGCACATCAAGTTGACACTTATCCTCTCAAGAGCATCCTACTCCCTATCCTATCCCTGTGACCCTGCTTTTCCCATGGCTAATCCACCTAATTTGCATATCTTCAGAGACATGGGAAATAATGTGCAAACTCCATAAAACAGTTGTCTGAGGCTGGAGTTGAACCCAGGTCCCTGGCATTATGAGGCAGCAGTGCTAACCACTAAGTCACTGTGAATTTGGATGATGTGTGCCTGAGCTGCAATGGAAGCAGAGACATTGACATCATCAATGAGTCTACAAGTGCCAGCAGTGAAGAGAATGGGCTCAAAGCTCTGCACAAAACCTTGCTCTTTGCCAAGCCTATCATAACACCAAATGTCTCCATGGGCATTCTCCATTAGCCCCTGTTTGGTATCACATTCTATCAAACTTCTCCTGCAGGTCTTCCCTGGCAAGATAGGAAGATGCAATGAAACGTGAAGATGAGAGAGGGATCCCTTGTCAATCAACCATATCCTTATATCCTGTCAGCTGTGTAACTGGGAAGTTATGGTAGTTCCCAAATGATGCGTAATCTTGTCTTTTCATAAGCTGGTACACAGACTGTCCCTATCTCTGGTTTGCATGTAGCCTAATCGTGTGGGTGGCATGATGGCACAGTGGTTAGCACTGTTGTCTCACTGCACCTGAGACCCGGGTTCAATTCCCTGTGTGGAGTTTGCACATTCTCCCCTGCGTGGGTTTCCTCCGGGTACTCCGGTTTCCTCCCACAATCCAAAGATGTGCGGGTCAGGTGAATTGGCCATGCTAAATTGCCCATAGTGTTAGGTAAGGGGTAAATGTAGAGGTATGGGTGGGTTGCGCTTCGGCGGGTTGGTGTGGACTTGTTGGGCCAAAGGGCCTGTTTCCACACTGTAAGTAATCTAATCTAATCATGGCTCCTGGCACCTCAGGAGTATATCCTGCAGTTGTTATACCCTCTAAGGTACATACATTGCCTGTGTCTGATTTGATAGCTACAAATATGAAATTAAGTGACAATACTTCTTCCTCAGACAATTCCTCCTCCTCTGGGCCTTCATCCTTGGGTTTTCTGGCTGCACAGGCAGCAGTTTTTTGTGTCTGAAAAAATGAACTCACAAGATGAGGATTTGAGTGAGGAAAGGAAGGACCGCTGAGGAATATAGTTATACCATCTACACTTTGTACACCATGCCAGTTTGTGGTATAAAGCTTTAGCAGGATTTGAGAAGATGTGTGAGGCAGGAGCAAACTTTGAATTCTTCAGTGGCGCTGGCTGCTGTGACTTCAGGAGTGGATGCGTCAATCAGGAGCTTCCCCTTCAAGTGGCTGAGGATGAGCACTCATTTCCTCCCATGATTCTTTGCTGCTGCTTCCTGTTGTTTGCCACCCACTTCAGCAAGAGAGAAAGAGGTATTGAATGTGCTGCAATTAGCTTTAGTGATGTGCCTAACATAATTTAAGTGGAAGTTGTGAGAGGTGGGTGTGAGACTTGCAGTTGTGATAATAGAGCGTAGGAATATTCAGCATGAATCATGATTGCTAGAGATATTTAAATTTGAGTGATTAACATGTGGTGCAGTAGCAAGCAGTCGTAACACTGGTACAGTGGTTGGTGGAAGATGGCATGTGTGGATGCATTCACTAATCATGCAAGCTTATGAGATGACATCAGACTTAGTGGAGCAAGACTCCTGGCATCCACTTCTATGGTTACTGAGTGTCATGGGTTTATGGGGCAAGTCTGTAGGGCCTTCTCTCCCCTTGCAAAAAATGAATGTTCTTCTCCATTCAGTCTTCTGCACGAAGACGACTTGTGTTGCCTCAGAGAACCAATGTGTCTCTGCTGCATTGCTCCAGTTTCTTCCCAACCAGGAACTCTTCCCAGGCATTACAACATCTGTTGTAGGCACCACCTTCCCTTTAAAAAATGCAGGCGAGTTTTGGTGCTAACCTCACATGAACTTAGATTCCCCTTGTGCATGAAGACCTATACCAGCACTGTATGATGCTGTCATGTCGATCAGCAGCCAACATAAAGTTTGTGTGCTGCTTCTATCACTTCCAACGGCTGCAGGCTAATTGTGCATTGTTGCAAGATTCACTTGCAAGCTTTATTGATATCTGAGCAAAAGCCAAAGATATGAAAATTATAAATATTCAACTTTTGTTTTCTGTGACACGTCTGATTTTCAATGGAAAACACCTTTCAGAGTAAAATCACAGTTAAAACACAGGAAGAAGCTAATTTAACATTAAGGCCTGGGATAGCTTGGTGAAGTGAATGAAACAGAAGATTGAAATATTTTAAATAACGGTGAGCTCAACTTGAAGCTGCTCTCAACACCATTTGGATTATGATATATTGGATTATGATGTATCTTAGACCTCTTCAGGAGAGAAAATCCAATCTTAATCTGGCAAACTATTTTGCAAACAGAATTGGACTCTCAAACTGACTGCTTCCTGAGCTGAACTTCAATGAATGTTTTAAAATGTGGAGTAAAAATATCAATCAATACACAGATAGTGGGTATTTTATGGCTCGGTGCCTTCTTTCTCATTGATTTATGAGGCACTTTCAATTGCTCCTGATAAAGTAAAGAGTGAAAGATCTCTGATAAAATATTTAGTATAAATAAGTAATTTATTATTTTACTCTAACGCAAACATAATCTGCTTGAGATCCATAGTCCGGGTCTCTCAAATTTCATCCCTCTTGAAGCTAATGACTTGATCACTATTTCAAACACCTTTTGTGAGGCTACAAAAATCTATTTTTCTGCTTTTCAAAGACACGGTTCTATCTTATTTCATGTCTCACCAAAAGCTCCCATCTCTTGCCTCTTATTGTAGCCCATTTTAATCTATCAGCATTGTCGGCCTCCCTATCTTCACTGATCTCAAATGGAAGTCTCTCATTGCCTCTGGTGTTGAAGATTCCTCCAGGCAAGCCCTTTTATTTCAAACATTCCACTTCCCATCAGAAACTTTTAACTATTTATAGCCTGGAAATTACTATAATGCACAGGAAAGTCACAGACTCAATACATTCTTACCAAAATGGGGTGGCATGGTGGCTCAGTGGTTAGCACTGCTACCTTACAGTGCTAGGGACCTGAGTTCAATTCCATCCTTGGGTGACTGTCTGTGTGGAGTTTGCACGTTTTTCCTCTGTCTGCATAGGTTTCCTTTGGGTGCTCTGGTTTCCTCCCACAAACCAAAGACGTGCAGCTTAGGTGAATTTGTTGTGCTAAATTGCCCATAGTATTCAGGGATGTGTAGGTTAGGTGCATTAGTCAGGGCTAAATATTGGGTAGAGGAATGGATCTTGGTGGAATACTCTTCGGAGGGTCAGTGTGGACTTGTTGGGCCAAAGGGCCGGTTTTAACACTTTAGGGATTCTGTGCTTTCTGTCCACTTGAAAATATTCTCTTTTGCTTGTGTAATCAATTTATTTAAACAGGCTAACTCTCAGACACTTACCTGGTGAAAATAGCAGGGGAATTTAGCAGATGTTTACCAAAGATTTGAACGTTGCTCTAAAGTCTGGGAGCCACTCCAACTTTGCGGTAACACACCTGAGAAGTAACAAGAAAATATTTGTTTACTGAGCACACCTGATCTGACCTTGAGTTCTATCTGACCCTTCTTGAGCTTTGCTTTTATCAGTAGAACTCTCCACTTTCATTTGTTCAAAGCTGAAAGTACATGGGTGCCAATAGTTCGGGTTTAATTTCTGATTGGCATCTGTCCGGGATCGCAATACCAAAGGGTTGAAATGAAAACCAGAATAACAGCACAGTAAAAATGAGACAGGAATGGCCACACCCATGAGGGAACTCTAGGCGCCCAACCATTAGATGATGACAATGTGATGGTGCGACCCTCGTGTCTCTTGCTCTCATCTGTTCATTATTGCTAACAAATGACACCCAAAAATGCTGACCAAGATGAATACATTGGAACAGCATCCTTTTATCAAATGGACTCACAAGTGAATATGTGGTTTGAAAAAAGAATGCTTAAAAGACAAAAAGGTCTTTATGAAAGGCAGTGCAACTGTACGAATCACAGCAAATGGTGTGCACACAGGCCACAAAAGCATATTTCACAGGGGTGAACTATAGTGTAGACACACAAATTTTCCAGCACTCAGGTACCAACATCAACCCAAAACCAGGAAATCTGTTCCATGGTCTGGGACAGGCCTCTTAGAGTGAAACATCTTAAAATATCAAGGGATCAGGGTTAGTGGGACACATTGACAGCTGGCTAAGTGTTTCACAATTGCTGCTATAGGATTAGACAAACTTAGCTTGGGCCTGTCAGGCTGGAGTGGGAGGTAAAGACTATTGTCTTAGTATCAGTGAGATTTTGTTGTCTCCAATTGTGAGGCAGCTTAGGGATTTATCCTGAAGCACTGATTGAGACTTTAGTATGGGATTCATCCTGGGAGTTTGTATGGTAGATCCAATAGATGACACTGTAGCTGGAACTGTAGATGATAGTTCAACCAGTATTGTTATGGATTGCAGGTTCAGGTTGCACGGAAGGGGAGCATTCACCACTGGAGTTTGGACTATAATTGATCGTTTATTCAGATTGGAGGGCCAGTGTAGAAGGCAGGGTTTTTCAATAGCATTCAGATCTCTTCACTTATTAAGTTGTGCTACGAAGCTGAGAACTGATGGATTTGCGAATTTTTCACAGATTGCCATTGACAGGGCAATGAAGTAGCACTGGCAGACAATGTGCCTTAATGGGATTAGCATAAAGATAGACCAGATCACCATTCATTGTCAATTGAGGTAAGTGTTACGTGCATTCCTGTGGGTGCCGGGGTTGGGGAGGGGGTGGGGGTGCTTGGACATCAGACTCTCTAGCTGATTGACTTGATGGAGCTGCTGTTGGAGCACGCTAGCTCGGTGTCAGAGGAATCTGAACATTCAGGAACTGGAATCTAAGTCAGGTACACTTTGAGACCAAACACAGAGGGCTGAATTGGACATTTTTGGGAGGAAATGTGAGGTTTGTTGGAGGCTTTTGATGTGAGACCAAGCAAGATTTCTCATTATGTCTTGACCAACACACCTCATTAACTAATTACCCTGTCCGGAAGCCATCCATCTGATCCAATTCAAGCTCCAGCTTCACCAAACATCATTCCTAGAATAACTCTCCAACCAGAGTATACCTGCCAAAAGACTGGCATCCTTGGTGACCAGATAATTTTTAAAAGGCTACTGTACACCCATACAGGAGCTGCCAATCTAGCTTTGCCTCTCACTGGCATAATTATGGCACATGCAGTGTGTTTGCTGCATATGTGTGGTGCAAAGTGAAGGTGTGAGATAGATGCAGCACAGTGCTATACATCAAGATGATCATCCCCTTGGTTGAGGATTGTTGACCAGCAAGGTAAGTTGCCTGGTTGTATGACTATGCTCAATGGCACAGCAAGGCAAGACAAGGCAGGGATTCTGTGAGAATGCAGGTAGGTGCTATGTGAATGAGAATGAAGAGAGCAAGCAAAATACAGCCTGGTTCAATCTGAGCTGGGTATCTATCCATGTGCACAAGGTATCCTTGCAGCAGCCTTACAGTACTAGTTACCAAAATCTCCCACGAACGGATCAGAAAGGTGCATGAGGATGATGAGGGTTTAGCAAATGTCGGCTGCTGATGTCCATTGACAAGGAGTGTGTGTGCCAGCGCCCATGGATTGTGCCCTGAGATATTATTTCATCCTAAGCAATATGGAGGTTCTTCACAAACAGTGGGTGAACTGAAAGTCGTCACACACCTACTCTGACTTCCACATTGAGAATTCTCAATGTCCAGCTCATTTGCCACATTTGGTAAGATAAGAAGCTGCATATTAATTTGGTTAAATGTGGCATTAAGGAGGTGGTGAACAAGCAATAATCTTCTTTAATTGTCAACTCACCGCTGCCAAAAGCAAAACTCACCGTGAACCCTGGCAGATGTATAATAGATGCAGCAAATTGATCTCTACATTGAGAGAGGCCACAAGTCTTGCCATAGCCAATGCCATTCAGGCTCCTATTTGACCCAGAATTGAATCGAGGGCTGTGCAGTAGTTATGTAATGCCCACACATATGAGATGGCCTACATGTGGCTCATGGCATCAGATGTTATCCTCCAATTGCTTTCCTGTCTTCTCTGCCCCTGTGTTCTTCAGTTTCCCCTGTCTCTTGAGCTCAGTGGACATACAATGTTCCTGAAGCAAATGGTCTCCTATCTGGGCAGAAAATCCTGAGCCAGGGTCTGTCCATATAATGACAGAGAGACCGTTTGGTGGACGAAGTCTCATGCTATTCATCAGCATTGATGCAGGGGGCAACTTAAGAAGTGACACTTTCTCATACAGCAAGATGGATTATTGCTGCTGCTTGATAACATCAACGACAAATGAGATGTTCCCCTAGGCTTACTTGAAGACCAGATTCCATGGCTGCAATCCTCCACAGCTTTTCATCCCTACAAGTCAGCATCAGCAAACCACCAACCTCAGCACTCTGCATCTCTCTTGATGTACCAACTCTCATATCACTTCAGACTTCCAAAACTTTGATTTGGAGCTCAGAGTTATCCATTTAAAATAGAAATGAGGAAGACATTTTTTCTCATATGGTAGTGAATCTGAGGAATTCTTTCATGTAGAGGCTGTCAGGATTGGGTCATTAAGTATATTTAAGATTGAGATAGATTTATAATCAGTAAAGGAATCAAAGTTTGTGGGGTTAAGACAGGAAAGTGGAGTTGAGGGTGATCAAATGGACCATGATTTCATTGAATTTTAGAATAGGGTAATCTGTGACTTGCAAGCATTTACCAGGTTAATTTATGCACAGGAACAAACTTGCAATTGATTCATCTATACATAATGCATCTTATAGCTGATAACTTGCTGTGTTCATGCATTCTACTGACTTCAGCAGCTCTGTGGCTGCCTTATTTTCTTAGTGCAGGGCCCTTTACTGCTCAATTTCAGGCTACTAGTCTCTGTATGTCTAGCAGCGTTTCATTAGCATGCAGTGCTCAGTTACCGTCTCTCATGTTCTATGGTATGCGTTGCTTTTCAGCAAAGAGGTAGCGTGTCAAAATGGGGAGTACTGAATTGTCAAGTGGGTGGACGTGTTACTGTCTGGCCTGTCAACATCATAACTACAGCAAGTACCAGCAGTTTATGTGGCAAACTCTCTTCGTGTGCTTCAAACAAATGATTATGTTTGAAAGTCAGAGAGCAAGCAATGTTTAGAAGGGTGAAGGGAAACTGTGGTCAGTCATGTGGCACTGCCATAGTCAGTCAAGGGGTTCGTCTGATCCAGCCTAGGTGAGCCATGGTCAATCAGTTGCTCGGTCCTAGCTGCCTCCAAGGATCTGTCCTTGAAGTCTTGGAATTGGAGTCAGGTGGCATGGTGACTCAGTGCTTAGCACTGCAGCCTCACTCTGGTAGGGACCTGGGTTCAATTCCAGCCTTGGGTGACTGTCTCTGTGGAGTTTGCACATCTCCCTGTATCTGTGTGGGTTTTCTCTGGGTGCTTAAGTCCCCTCCCACAGTCCAAAGGTGTGCAGGTTAGGTGAATTGACCATGCTAATTTGCCCATAGTGTTCAGAGATGTGTAGTTTAGGTGCATTAGTCAGGGGAAATGTAGAGTAGTAGGGGAATGGGTCTGGTTGAGATCTTTTCAGAGGGTCAGTGTGGACTTGTTAGGCCTAATGGCCTTTTTTACATACTGTAAAGACTCTATGATTCTCTTTTGCCTTGCCTACACCCAGAGCAATGGAATGACGGCCTGTGCACATATCCCATGGACACTAACTGTGCTCGACCTGGCTGTCCATGGTAGTGCCAACCCATGCACAATTTGACCGAGCAGGTGCCTGATGTCCAGCAGGTGCCGGAGACCTGGTGCCTTTCCTCCTTGACCATCTGTGGAGACGTGTCAGGAAAATAAAAACCAGACTGTGGTGCTGACTCTAATTAGAAAGAGAACCTATTGAGGGGCAATTTCTGAGCTGAAGGAGAGTGTAGCTGAAAGCTTTCTCTGAAGGTTCAATGACTGCCTTTTCAAAGGTGGAAGAGGAGCTGAAGGTCTCTGACACTGGTCTCGTTACAGAGGTATGCTGTGTGGTACTACTGCTGACATAAGAATTGGAATGAACAATGTATCACAGCACAATGGGGGTCACTGGTTTGGTTGGCCATTGAGGTCTTTCCATCCTCTCATGAGCATTTACCCTCTCCTCCAACCAATTGCAAGAGAAACTCAGTGGGTCTGGCAGCATCTATAAAGAGAAACCAGCAATTCTCCAGTCATTTCTGTTTTAGTTTCAGATTTCCAGCATCCACATTTCTTTGTTTTATTTTGTAGAATTTTCTCCTGAGAGGGAGTGAGGCCTGTGATGTTGAAACATAAGAATTTCAAGTAGATAATGTGGCGTATAAAGATCCAACAGGCATTTTATGAAGTATAGTGGCCATTGTTCCAGACCATATGGCTTCTCCCCCACCAGAGAGAGAGGACGGATAGTAGTTTAATTTGAGGGTGACCATGCCTCAGGAAGAGGAAGAGAGCCCTTCATGATGATGACAGTCGATGTGGGAATTAAAACCATGCTGTTGGCTCACTCTGCATTGAAATCCAGCTGAATAGTCAACTGATCTAACCTATTCCATCCAGACAGGTACCAATGTTTATATATACCTATTTTACAATCACAGACACTTCAGAGTGTGGGCTCATATTAAGATGTTCAATTACAAACAGCAACCTTAAGATGATCCCTAAGATTTTTATAACTCCATGCCATGTGCTGTAATACAGTGATGATATCACAAGCATGTCTCTTAAGTTACACTGGATACTAGCTTCAGTAGACCTAACACAATAGATTCTTAAATTCTCCCTGCAGATCATAAGGTGGCCAAAGAAACACCTCTATTTAAGAACAACAGAACAGCAATTAAATATTGCTAATAGGAGATGATATCTTGAAGCTATTTATCTGGAACTCATCAGGACTAGGACTCAAGAAACAGTGTTGGAAAAGAGCATGTCACTCATCTGGAGTACTGTAATTAGTGCTGGTCGTCCAGTTATAAGAAGGATATTATTAAGCTGGAGAGAGTTCAAAGGAGGTTTATCAGGATGTTGCTGGGAATGGAGGGTTTGAGTTATAAGGAGAGGCTGGAACTTTTTTTCATTGGAGCATACGAGGTTGAGGGATGACCTTACAGAGGTTTATAAAGCCAGGAAAGGTATAGATTAGGTGAATGGCATGTGTCTTTTCTCTGAGGTGGGGGATTTCAAGATGAGTGGGCATATTTTTAAGGTCAGAGAACAAAGTTTTTAAAAAGACATGGGCAATTGTTTTACATAGGGAGTGATTCATGTGTAGAATGAACTTTCAGAGAAAGTGGTGGATGTGGGTACAGTTACAATGTTCAAAAGACATTTAGGTGAACACGAGAATAAGAAATGTTTGGAGGAATATGGGCCAAGTACAGGCAGGTTGGGCTAGTTTAGTTTGGAATTATGGTCAGCGTGGGCTGATTGGACTCAAGGATCTGTTTCTATGTTGGGTGACACAATGACTCTATAAGATCTGACCGGCTGGGCCATCATTGGTATTGAGGTGCGGCAACAGCAGTTAACAGTCAATCTGAGTTATTAGACTAGGTAAGTAGTCTGTCGTTGGAAAGGGTGTTACCATGGACATACAGACAAGACTTGGCCTTCTCCGTGACCCTTTTCTTAAACCTTGAAAAATGTGCATTGTGTGCAAATTCCTCTTGCTTATATGAAACAGAGCTGTGTAAATAAATATGTCTAGCTAATAGGAAGGACAAATGCATTAGACTGCAAGCCCAATTGATGGCCTTAAATTGATTTCCAATGTCATTCTTACCAAGGTCTTTTTTGTAAATAAATGACATTTAGTAGCAGAATCTAATCTAATCGTGATCATAGAATCCCTCAGTGTGGAAACAGGCCCTTCAGCCCAACGCGTTCACACTGACCCTCCAAAAAGTAACCCACCCAGACTCATTCCCCCATCCCTAGATTTTCGCATGACTAATGCACCTAACCAAAACTTCCTGAACATATGGGCAATTTAGCACAGCCAGTTCACCTAACACATATTTGGACTGTGGGAGGAAAACTGAGCACCCAGAAGAAACCCATGCAGTCTCGGGGAAGAACGTGTAAACTCCACACAGGCAGTTGCCCAAGGCTTGAATCAAATCTGGGTCCCTGGTGTGTGAAGCAGAAGTGCTAACCACTGAGCCACCGTGCCATCCCATGGTGTCCTGGGGCTTGCAAGTGTTCCCTGGTTGAACATGATGGGCTTTCTGCCGGTTGTGAGTGGTCAATGGGCATGTTTTTTAATATGATCCACCAGTCATAGACGGACACTGTGTCAAGCCAAAAGTGGTGGACGTAGGCCCTTTCATGAGCTTTCACAATACATAATGAGTAATGATTTGATTAAGGTCGCTAATTATCGTGCAAGATAAGTTTTGATATGCCCCATCTCAGTATTGAGCTTACAGACTGAGCATATGGCTAGGGTCCTATTCATATGATTGTCAATAAGATTGATTTTGCAGCATCTGGAGCTGTAGGGATCCCAACGCGAAGATTGACCCATGATTGTAGACTTACAGTATCTAGTAATAGAGAACGCATAGACAGATTTCTAAATTAATATATCGAGAAAAGGGAACTTATTTGATTGCTCCATTTCAAGGACATATTTGAGTACAGGATGGAGCTTATTAAGCCACTAAAAGAAATTATTTAATGCAGCTTTTAATTCAAATATTGTAAACATATTATCTCCATTCCTCAAAGGGTAGTAATCTGCTGAATTTACTGCACCAGCGTGCAGTGCTTGCTGGGCCACTGAGTAAATACAAGGAGGGAGACAGACTTAGTAATGGATTGAAGGGTGAAGGAGAGTGAGCAGGAAAGTGGAGATGAGATCAGCCATGATTATATCAAGTGGCAGAGCAGGCTCAAGAGGCTGTGTTGCCTACTCCTGCTCTTCGTGCTGATGCTCTTATTTAAGAAGCATGCCGAGGGTAGGACGTTATAGGTTAGCTCAGTAATCTGGATGGTTAACACCAACAGTATAGTCTTTCATCTCCATTTTGGCAGAGGTAGTCTCAGATACTGCTTCCTCACTCTACCCATCAGAAACTCATGGAACTTTACAAAGGTTTTGTGAATAACTGCCAAGGACATGCATTCAGACAGAGAACTCAAGCAAATCTTTCCTGAACACTTTGTATCAATGAACGCTAAATCACCAAATCTTCAATTTATTCAAGCCACTGTTCATTATTACCACAAGAAGATTCCGGGAAATCTATTTTATTTGTTGTTCATTGACTTATTCGCTATACTTTGTGCACTTGCATACGTACTCTATAAATCTGCCTTTGCATTCCTTGTGGTCTTTCTTTGTCATCCTCTACCTAACATAACATTATCTTACCTTATTGATCTTGTTGTTGCACTTCTGTCTCGCCCCTTTCGGCATTGCAATCCTCATTTCTACTTCTCTATGTTGGTGCCCTTTCAATTTTGTTTAAACTCTCCTCAAACCCACTTGTGATCCTCCCAAAAAGGACTTTGATTCCACTCCTGTTTATTTACAACCAAACCCTCTGATTAGGTGCCTCTTGACCTGAACTGGTCCTAATGTCCCAAGAGCTTAAAGCTCTCCCTTCTCTCTATGGCTCATGCTATGCATTAACTCTATCAATCATCCTAATTCTGCTCCTGCTGCTCACTAGGTGAAGTCCAGAGTGCTCTACATTTTAGTTTCTTCAATAGTTCTTAAATGCTTAACTGGTGGACTTCAATGCCTGCCATCTTCAGGTTGTTGGCATCAAAGTGTACAATAACTGCTAACTCACCTTTTCCTCCTTCTCTGTGATATCCTTTACCCTGGCACTAGTAATCTCATGTCATAACTTTAATTCCAGAAAAAAGCTGTTACTCAACATAAAAACTTATTTGACTATCAATATTTGCTAGTGCCTTCCAGTATTGTTGTTTGATGCAAGCCGTCCTTTTGTTCTGTAAAATGCATTCAGAGTTTACAATCTCAACCATTTGGCCAATGGCTACAAACATAAGCTGCAACAGAATGTTGCAGTTTTATTTTCTTTGCCCAACTGTGGCAATGACATTTTGACGATGCAGAAATCCAAGCCAGAAAAGTCTCGATGAGGGTTTTGAGCAACTTAGTGCCAAGTCTAATTTTAAGTGGTTTGTCACATGCTTCCATACTTCACACCAGAATTCTGAATGAGCAAATGGGTGGGAGGCACATTTTTGCTGTCCAATAAAATATGATGACAGATAGTTATACATGGTGTGGAGATATGGACCCAGACTGAGAGTGCCCCGTTGGTGTATATATAGGGCCAAAGTAGAAGATTTCATAGAATCCCCAGAGTGTGGGAACAGGCCACTTGGCCCAACAGATCCACACCAGCTCTCTGAAGAGCATCCCACCCAGACTCACCCCCCTACCCTATGACCCTATTCCCATGCTAATCCACCTAACCTGCATGTCTTTAGACAGTGAGAGGAAACTCGGAGCAGCCAGAGAAAACCCACACAGACACAGGGAGAATATACAAACTCTTTACAGACAGTTGCCTAAAGGTAAAATTGAACCCAGGTCCCTGGTGCTGTGATGCAGCAGTGGTAACCACTGAACCACTGTGCTGCTAAATTGATTTAGAGGTCTTACAGATTTAATTAGTTGATAGAATCTAACTTTTTATGGCCAAAGATTAGGTGATGGTTTGCACTAATGGTGAATTTGTAATAGAAGTCTTTTCCTTCCCCCAAGCATTTAGCTTAAGCTGAAGACAACTTTGTACTGATTGTCTTTCAAGTTACAATTTCATTTTAAAGCATTTTTCATTGAATCCTTGAAAACAGACCAGAGGGATTGAACATACAAAATAAAAACATCGCTATTATTGGGTGAGGGTAGTTGAATTGCTTTCAGCTCAGCATAAGATCGAGTGTAAGATCTAGGGCTATGTAGTCTGCAGTTTGGTGATTTAGCTGGGTTCAAGTTGAATTCAGTGCATTCGGACTTTGGTCCTGAAGCTTCCGATTTAAATGTGTGGACAGCTGAGTTGGTTGTTCCTTTGGAGGTAGTGTGTGTGGGGTTGACTTCTTTTAAAATACCTCTGTCTGTAGCAGACATGCCTGAATAGATGCAGTCAGAAAACAAAGTTTGAAGCTTGCAACATGGGTGGAAAAAGAATGACGAAACACATTTATATCTTCTCTCTTAGTATCTCAACTATTTGTCTTTAATTTTGCAGAGAAGATATATGCTTAAAGGTACAAAGTGTTCGCTCATCACTTGATCTCCTCCCTCCAACTGCATTGGAGAAACAAATCAGATAATTACCAACATTTTTCAGCTCCGATTGATTAAACTGTGTTTGGGGAGTGCTCTTAGCCAGCATCTCATTGCTCAAGTAATTTATTTTTATCTCCAACAGTTGAAAATCTCAGTTGATTGCCTTAATGCCTTGCTTGTGGAACAGGAGATGAGGGTCTTTTACATTCCTTAAGAAGTTTTGCACACATTCTGCCTCCATTCCAATAGATTGGATTCTGGAAAGTTCAGAAATGCAAATTGGGTAGCCATCTCTGACTGCAACTTTAGGACAATTTTATTCTCTGTTTTTAAAAACTCTCTTTGGGATTTCAACCGATAGATTATTCATCATGAATCATGTTTTCATGACAACTTAAATACAATATTGCCTTAGATGTAGCCTATATCATTTTGAATCCATGTATCATTTTATTTGCAAATTCATCCAAACAGAGATTTAGCCTGTACAGTCATTTAGTTTGTATTAATCATGTGATAGTTTCTTTTTTCTGGATGGACACAAAATCAAGTTGGATATTTGTGTCGTTTGATCCAAAGTGTGACCAGAATTGGATAATTGTTGGACTTGTGCTATGGTAACCTAGGTGTAACAGGACAAAAAAAAAATTCAAGATGTTGATTAAGTTGCAATAATTGAATGTTAAAGATCTCCTGACATTATTTCCGAATCACAGGAATTTCTGTGTCCTGACTAACATTCTTCCTTCAACCATGGTCACAGAATCATACAGCATGGAAACAGACCCTTCCGCCCAACTTTAAAGATGTGCATTGTGGATGGATTGGCCATAATAAATTGTCCCAGAGTGTCCGGGGAAGTGCAGGTTAGGTGGATTAGCCATGTTAAATGTAGGGTGACTCGGATAGGGTTGGGGATGGGTGGGTCTGGATGGGAATTTCTTCAGAGGGTCGGTGAAGACTCAAATGGAACTAATGACCTCTATGATTCTATGAACTCTCCCATGCTAAACAAGTATCCTAAGCTGAACTCATTCCATTTGCGTGCATTTGGCCCATATTCCACCTATCTGTCCAAATGTCTTTTAAATATTACAATTGTGCTTACCTCTACAATTTCCTCTGACAGCTAATTCCAGACACACCCCACCTTTGTGTGACAAAGTTGTCTTTCAGGGTCCTTTTAAATCTTTCACCTTAAACCTATGCCCTCTAGTTTTGGAGTCACCTACACTTGGAAGAAGACCTTGGCTATTCACCTTATCTATGTCCCTTCTGATTTTATGAACATCTAAATTCACCCCTCAGCCTTTGATGCTCTAGGGGAAAAAGTCCCAGCCAATGTAGCCTCTCCTAATAACTCAAACAATCCAGTCCAAGCATCATCCTTGGAAATCTTATCTGTACCCTTTCTAGTTTAACAGCTTCCTATAACAGGGCAATCAGAATTATATGTGGTAGTCTCGGAATGGCCTGACCAATATCTTTGTAAAGCAGCAGCATGACATCCCAACTCCTACACGCAATAATCTGACCAATGAAGGCAAGTGTGCCAAATTCCTTCTCCATCATTGGGGCAGCATGGTGGCTAAGTGATTAGCACTGCAGTCTCACAGCACCAGGGACTAGCATTCAATTCCAGCCTTGGGCTGTGTGGAGTTTGCACATTCTCCCTGTGTCTGTGTGGGTTTCCTCCAGGTACTCTAGTTTCCTCCCACAATACAAAGATGTGCATGTTGGGTGAATTGACTATGCTAAGTTGCCCATATTATTAGGTGCATTAGTCAGAAAGGCAATGTGTCTGGGTGGGTTGCTCTTTGGAGGGTCAGTTTGGACTTGTTTGGGAGAAGGGCCTGTTTCCACACTGTGGGGAATCTCATCACCCTGTCTACATGAGGTTCCACTTTCAAGGAGCTATGAATCTGTACTCCCAGGTTCCTCTATTCAACAAACTCCCCAGGACTCCGCCATTAACTTTGTAATCCAACCCTGTTTGCCTGATGCAAACACGTCACGTTTATCTAAACTAAACTCCATTTGCCACTTCTCAATCTATTGGCCCTTTTGATCAAGATTTTGTTAAACACTAACCTTCTTTACAGTCCACTATACACTAATTTTGGTGTCATCCAAAAACTTATTGATTATACCTCCTATATTCTCATCCAATTCGTTGATATACATGATGAACAACAATGGCTTCCAATTAAACCTGTTGGACTATAACCTGGTGTTGTGTGCGTTTTAATTTTGTACACCCCAATCCAACACCAGCATCTCCAAATAATGGACCCAGCACAGATCCTTGTGGCACACCAATGATCATATGCCTCCAGTCTGAAAAACAAACCCCCCTCTGTCTTCTCCATCAAGGCAATGTTGAATCCAATTGTCTATTTCTCCCTGTGATCTTAGTGACCAGTTTACCATGTGAGACCTAATCATTAAATACAGATTAGGTAGCTATTCATCTGGGAAGATTTGCTCTGTGTGCTATGCATAGCGAAACTGCAAATGTGCTCTCCAAGGTTCTTGTTTTCCCTGGATCATGCTAACTCATTGTGAGGTAATGCTCTATGTGAAATGGCTGCTGTGGTTGCCTGCACTTAGAACTCACTGCCTTCAAAAGTAATTTATTACACACAAAGCACTTTGGGATTTTGCTGTTGAGTGAATCATAACGCATCACATAAATTCAAGTTTTTCCTTTGTTGAATCCAACCAACACAAACTGCATTAAACAGTTCAGCTTTGCCATGACATATTATCAGTGCTTTAGCACCTTTCTACTTTTATTTGATTATCTGTACTTTTCCACAGAAGATCATAATTCCTTTGTTTTTTTCTGTTGTTAAGATTCTTTGCTTACTGGGTTCTTGATAAGTGGGGTTTTTGTACTTTTCTATATTTTGCTCATATTTCTTTATAGGTCATCCTCAGTTGGCACATTTATTGTATGAAGTTTAGTTCCTAAAATATATAGAAGATTGTACTCTTGACCTCTCCTAGACTAACAGTGAAATGTAAGCTATTAACATGATCATTTTAGTATTATATTTGAATGGCATTGCTTTTGTGATTTTTTTCTGTTACTTTAATGATAGTAAACACCATTTAATACATTGAACAATGTTTTCAATCAACTACCACTGCTATATCTAGATAAACATCATACTAGCTCAAGACATAGTCTTTTGTTAATAGTAGAAACTTGCAATGCATTAAAGAATAATTCACTTACAAAATAAGAGCTTTGTGGCTTCTGTGAAGAACTGAATTTGAGATTCCAGACAGATCGAATCTGCATCGACCCACATAGATAGGAAATCAGGATACTTGCAATAAAATTCAGTTTGTGTCATAGATGATTGGCTCTGAATAAAGTATGTCACTGAGTGTGATCCTGCACATTCACGGAAATATTGGAAAGACAGCCTATACTAATAACCTGGTTATATTGAGAGCTCTGAAAAAGCAGTAAACTAAATTCAACAATGAATGATATATCACTTATTTTGCTGGGTCCATTACCTTTTGTCTGCAGATCAGAAGCAATCAAATGTATGTACACAGAATTTAAATTAAGTTTACATGCTTTGCATCCAGGATTAAATTGTGCATTTGACTAATCACAGGTATTTGCAATTGAATTAGATGTGGATTCATAGATGGCCTGGAATATATTTCAAATATTTAACCTGGGAATTTCCAAGTTTAACACAAATAATTAATTCACAATTTGTTAATAGTTAAAAAAAAGCAGAAAATATTGAAAATACTCAGCAACTCTGGCAGCATTGTGGAGAAGGAATAGATAAATAAAGTTTAAGGGGAAAACATTTAATCAGAACTGATTAAGTCCTGATAGTAGACAGAGTGAATATTAATGATGTTGAATGGGGTGCCAATCAAATAGACTCCTTTGTCTGGATGGAGATGATGTCCTTGAGCTCTCTTGAATCTACACTCATCCAGGCAAATGCAGCATATTCCATCAAACTGCTATTTTATGGCTTGGAAATGATTGAAAGACTTTGGGGAGTCGGGAGGTGAGTTAAGTTGTAGAATTGAGGTTCTAACTAGTTATTGTAGACACTGTATTTATCTGACTGAACCAGTTACATTTCCAAATGAATATGACCGTAAGGATATTGTGTTGGGGACTGCAGCAATGGTGAGGAGACTGGTTAGATTTTCTCTTGTCACAGATGGTCAATGGCTGATATTTCTATGACATGAGTATTACTTGCCATTTATTAACCTCTGCTTGAATGTAGCCTAGTCTTGCTGAATGTAGCCATGAATTATTTAATTACCAGAGGAGCTGTAAATCATAATGAACACTGTGCAATCTTGCTCCCAAATTTTCTCTTCATAATGGTAGGAATATCACTTAATAAGCAAGTGAAGATGGCTGCCCGAAGACACTGTCCTGAGGAACCCCCTACAGCAATTCTGCTTCACCTGAAGACATCACACTACCATCCTAATCCTCTATCCACGCTACCACCTTGCCACTCTACCTAGCTGACACATTCTCTACCCTATCACTCTGGCAATATGTCAACTACCACCCACTACTCACTCCACTACCTGACTCATATTCAATCACTAGGACTCTGAAAAACAATGTAGAAGTTTCAGAGCTTTTAATTATGTCAGTGAATGAAGATTTACCAGAATAAATTTCTCTTTTTTATTCATTGACTGGAAATGTGTATTCAGCATTTTTGTGCATTCCCAATAGTGAGAAAATACTGATGAGTCACATTGAACTGCTGCAGTCCATGGTCGGTATGTACATAGCAAAGAATCATAACAACAAAGAAATTCTACTGCCTCTCTGAGGCTCCCCATAGGCTGAGCCAAGGTTCCAGGCCTGCAGCTGTGCCCGAGCACCTGAAGGGATGGCAGTGTCAGCTGATGAGCATCAATGACTCAACCATGACCAGCCCTTTCAACTGCTTCATGCTGGTAAACCATGGCATGGGTGTGGACGTTAGCCCCGGGCCCGTGACTTGGGTGAGTTGGTCATGGAGGTGTTGGCGATGAGGGTGGAGGAGCCGGGAGCCAAGCCCATGGCTCCATGACAGACGTGGCAGAGCACTGCTGAATGCAGAGCTTGTAATCGAGACCCTGGAGCCCGTAACAAGAAGAAGGGAGAACGACCTTTGAAGGAAGTGTAAAGATTAACTCTTTTGCATTAATATCTTGCATTATATTCTGTATTTTAAGATGGCACCAGAGCATGGTGACCCTAACCATTCCTTTCCACTGTATTTGTGTACACGTGACCATAATAAATCCAATCTAATCACGAATCTAATCTACACCCAAAGTACTGAAGGAAGTTTCAGGACCTTGAACTAGCAACATTAAAGGAATGGCAATATAGTTCCAAGTCAGGCTTGGTGGGAAACTTGCAGATGATAGTGTTCCCTGATACTTGCTGCCCTTCTTCCTCTTGGTGGTAGAGGTCACAGGTTTGGAAGGGGTCTTGGTGACTCACTGTATTGCACCTTGCATATGACAGTCACTGCAGCCACTGTGCAGTGGTGTTTGGGGAAGTGAGCGTTGAATGTGCATCAGGTATTTGTTAAGTGTGTTGCTTAATCCAGGGTGGTGGCAAATTTCTTGAGTGTTGTTGGAGCTACACTCATCCAGGCCAGTAGGTAATATTCCATCACACTTCTGACTTGAGCCTTATAGATGGTGGTAAAACAAGGACTGTAGATGCTGGAAACAAGAGTCTAGATTAGAGTGGTGCTGGAAAAGCACAGCACGTCAGGCAGCATCCAAGGAGCAGGAAAATCTGGGCAGGCTTTGGCATATTAGGTCGAAAGTTGCGTGTTGCACAATTCCTAGTCTCTGACCAGCTGTTGCAATCGTGGTATGTATAAGCCTGCTCCAGTTCATTTTCTGGTCAATAGTAATCCCCCCTGATGTTGATAATGAGGAATCCAACAATGGTAAAGCCACTGAATCCCTCCTGGGCAGATGGAGATTAGAAATGTTTATTGCATGGCAGTTCTGTGGCCCAAATATAACTTGCTACTTATCAGCCTAAGCCTGAATATTGTTCCAAAGTGACTGCATACCAACACAATCTGGTTTGTTGTCTAAGGAATTGTGAATGGTATTGAACGTTATGAAATTATCAATGAACATTCCCATTTCTGATCTTATTATTACAGTAAGAACATAAGTGAAGCAGCTGATTACAACTGCACTTTGGACATTGCCCACAGGAAATTCTGCAGAGATGTCTTGGGACTGAGATGAATCATCAAAACACACCTATCGTCCATTGTCTGAGGCATGTCTTTAACTGGTGGAGAGCTTCGCCTAATTCCCATTGACTCCAGAGTTGAAAAGGGTGGGACTGGAAAAGCACAGCCGATCAGGCAGCATCTGAGGAGCAGGAGAGTTAATGTTTCGGGCATGATTCCTTCATCAGGAAGCCAGGAGCTGAGTGTTCATTGTGGAACATATGTTGTGCATCAGTGACAGTGCTATCTGGGTAAGAGATTTGCGATAGGATTGTTGATCACCCCTTCCACCGATTTGTTGATGAACAAGGGCAGCTCACACCTTAAATGCATTATCTGGGCCAACATGTCACCATTTGTTATAGTTCACCTGAGAATATAACTTTAAAAAAGTTCTGTGATTTGCATATGAAAGAAATGAAACCAACGTGTTCAGTCTAACAGATGAGAGACTTAACAAACAGTCCAGGTCTTTTTAAATATATAATTTCAGTTAAGTCATGCTGTAAATGTTTGCTATATATTCTGTGTCCCACGATCTTATAATCCACAACCACCTGATAAAGGAGTACCACTCTGAAAGCCACTGCTTCCAAGTAAGCCTGTTGGACGATAACC
Organism: Hemiscyllium ocellatum; assembly: GCF_020745735.1. Taxonomy (NCBI): domain Eukaryota; kingdom Metazoa; phylum Chordata; class Chondrichthyes; order Orectolobiformes; family Hemiscylliidae; genus Hemiscyllium; species Hemiscyllium ocellatum. The sequence continues at coordinate 76,669,427 of NC_083411.1, read as the reverse complement.
TGGTGTTGTGTGATTTTTAACTTTGTACACCCCAGTCCAACACCAGCACCTCCAAATCACGGTCTTTTATAAGAGTTCTGGAAGCCTTTGCAATGTGTGAATGGTAACTAGCTATATTTGAATAGTAGATTTAAAATCATCTGTACTTTATAGTTTTCCAGTGCAGAAAACTGCAACCACTATCACCCATATTTTCTGTCTAAGGTTGTACTGATTATAGCTTTCAATTCTATAAGGCAAGCAGTTATCATTATATCTGCATTCATATTATCTGAATTACAGACAATTAATGAGCCTCAGAATATTCCCTCCATAGTTCCTTCAAACATGGGTCACATCTGTTGACATCTAAAAAATTGAAATAAATGACACACATGCAAGCCCCAATTCATTTATCCTTTAATATTTTGAATATCTAAATGTCCCCAGTCCCTCTTTTGTGCAAACACTTTTTGTGTTCATTTTTGTTTATGTGCTTTTGTTTGTTGCCTCAAGATTGTCCTTTAATAGTCTTGCCAATTATCATTCCATTAAAATGGAAATTTTCAATTTTGGATTATGTGCATGAGAAAGTAGCGGAATTCTGTGATGTTTGCACATCAGGCATAGAATGGCTTTGCTGCCTAAACACTGTCCTCATAAATATCTGGCATGAATATTGGCAATGAAAACCAACTTTCTGTCCTTTCTGTTGCTGATATTGGCTAAATTTCTTTTCTCTGAATAAGAACTAGCCTAATAGATCCCTCACTTCTATCAGGCCTTCTTTTTGTGTTTACCTACACATACATATGAATCCCACACCAGGAAAATGAAAAATCTCACTTGTAAATGAAAGTAGACTTTGTTTCTTTGAAAATCTGATACAGAATTGCTCAATAGCTAGATTTGTTACAGGAAATCTGCATTTATTTTTGTATGTTCACTCAAGGAACATGGCTGTCTTTGACTGATTGGTATGTATTGCCTCTCTCTAGCTACCCTAAATAAGGTAGTGATGAGCTTCCTTCTTGAAACGCTGCAGTCCATGTGCTGTAGGTTGACCCACAATGCCCTTACAGAAGAAATCACAGGATTTTTGACCTAGCACAATGAAGGAATTGCAATATGTTTCCAAGTCAGGATTTTTGAATGGCTTGGAGGGGAACGTGCATGTAGTGGTGTTCCCATGTATCTGCTACCCTATCCTTCTAGATGGAAGTGGTTATGGGTGTGGAAGGTGGCGTCTAAGGAGCTGTGGTGAATTTCTGCACTGCATCTTGTAGATAATACACACTGTTGCTACTGAGCTTCAGTAGTGGAGGGAATATTGTGGATGTGACCCATCAAGCTGGCTGCTTTGTCCTGGATGGTGTCAAGTTTCTTAAGTGTTGTTAGGTCTGCACTCATCCTGGCAAGTGGAGATTATTCAATCAAACTCCTGACTTGTGTCTTGTCGATGATGGATAGGCTTTGGAGATTCAGGAGGTGAGTCAATTGCCTCAGTATGCCTATCCTCTGACCTGGTATATGGTGAGTCTAGTTGAGTTTCTAGTCAATAGTAACCCCCAAGATGTTGATAGTGGAGATTTAGTGATGGTAACATCATTGAATGTCAAGGGGTGGTGGTTGGATTATCTCTTATTGAGAGATAGTCATAGCCCAGTACTTGTGTGATGTGAATGTTATCTGGCACATCAGTCCAAGCCTGGATATTTTCCAGATCTTGTTGCATTTGAACATGGACTGCTTCAGTATCTGAGGAGTCATAAATAGTGCTGAACATTGTGCAATCACTGGTGAACATCCCCTTATGATGGAGGAAAGGTCATTGATGATGCAGCTGAAGATGGTTGAGTCTAGACACTATTCTGAGGACCTCCTGCAGAGATGTCCTGGAGCTGAGATGACTGACCTCCAACAACCATGACCATCTTTCTATGTGCCAGGTATGATTCCAACCACCAGAGAGTTTGTCTCCCATTGATTCCAGTTTAGCTAGAGCTCCTTGATGCCATACTCAGTTGAATGTGGCCTTGATATCAAGGGCTATCACTCGAACCTCACCTCTGGAATTCATCTCTTTTGCCCATGGTTGAACCGAGGCCGTAATGAGGTCAGGAGCTGAGTGGCCCGGTGTAACACAAATTGGGTGTCACTGAGCAGGTTATTTCTCAGCAGGTGTTGCTTGATAGCACTGTTGATGATACTTTCCATCACTTTACTGATGATTGAGAGGAGACTGATGGGGTGGTAATTGCTGGCTTGGGTTTGTCCTGCTTCTTGTGTACAGGGCATACATAGGCAATTTTCCACATAGCTGGATACATGTCAGTGTTGTAAATGTACTGGAAAGGCTTGGTTAGGTGCATGGAAAGTTCTGGAGAACATGTCTTGAGTTCTATTTCCGGAATGTTACTAGGGCCCATAGCCTTTGCAGTATCCAGAGGGGGAGAGGGAAGGGGGAAGGGAGGGGAAGGGATGAGGGAAGGGGGGGGGATGTAAAGGGGATGGGGTGTGGGAGATGAGGGGCAGTGGGGGATGAGGGGCGGGAATGGGGGGAGCGGAGGGGGAGGAGAGGGAGGGGTGGGGAGAGGGCAGGGAAGGGGGGAAGGGGGAAGTGGAGGGGGAGATGAGGGAGATGAGGGGGAGGGGGATGAGCGGGAGCAGAGGAGAGGGAGGGGTAGGGGAGGGGAGAGGAAGGGGGCAGGGATGAGGTTGAAGGAGCGGGGGAGGCGGGAGGGGGGGCAACGCGGGGAGAATGAGCGGTGGGCAAACACCACCCAACCATATTTTGATATCACGTGAATAAATCGAATTGACTGAAGACTAGTCTCTGTAATGCTAGGGACCACTGGAGGAGGTTGTGATGGATCTTCTACTTGTTACTTCTGGCTGAAGATTGCTGCAAATGCTTCAGTCTTACACGATGTGTTGAGTTTTTCCATCATTTTGATGTGGATATTTTATGGAGTCTTCTCCTTTATTGAATTGTTTAATTGTCCATTACTATTCTGGATATGGCAGGACTGCAGAGTTTAGGTCTGATCTGTTGGTTGTGGGATCACTTATTTCTGTCTCTCGCTTGCTGCTTATGCTGTTTGGCATACAACCAGGTTAAGCTTCACCTGGTTAACACTTCATTTTTAGGTATACCTGACACTGCTCCTGCCGCGCCCTCCTATAGTACTCTCCATTGAACTTGGGTTGATCCCATTGCTTGATGATAATAGTTGAGTGGGAGATATTGTGGGCCATGAGCTTGAAGATTGTTCTGGAATACAATTCTGATGCTGTTCATGGCCCACAGATCCTCTTGGCGTTGTGGAAGAATCACTCCATGTTGTATAAAAAAAACCAGGAGAGGCAGAAAATCTTTCATGAAATTAAACTTTAATCTTGCAAAATCAAAATGGCTTTCCTGGCCCCCCGCAATTTCTGTTTTTTCCTCCAGTTTATGCAATTTGTTGGCCCAGAATTTATCGGATAACATTAGCATAGCCAATCATGCTGGCTTGCTTTATCTTTCTAAACTATTCTTCATCTGCCATACTGGTTCCTTCCATCACACTTAATCTATCACACTACAACACCATCATCTTCGGCATTAGCTCATCTTCCAGTGATTTCACTAAGCTATCACAATGGACTACCACTATCTGTTACTGGAGCCCTATAACACGATCCTGGGCATATATTATTAACAGGGATGAACTCAGATTTCTCCAGTTTCCTCATTTCCCCTCCCCCCACCTTGTCTCAGTCCCAACCCTCGAACTCAGCACCACCTTCCTAACCTGCAATCTTCTTCCTGACCTCTCCACCCCTACCCCCATCCCCATTCTGGCCTACCACCCTCACCTTAACCTTCTTCAGTCAGCCCTGCCTCAGCTGAGGGCCACACTCTCTCAGAATTGCAAAGGACCCACTCTGTACTACATCCTCAGGAGAATTCATACTCTCAACAAACAGTATTTCAATTCCATCTCACACATCAAAAACTGTAAGTACAACACACTTTTATCTACTCACCTCCATAACCAGCACTCCTCAAACATTCCAGAAGATTCCCCGGCCTTGGAAATGACTCAGACACCATTAGCCATACGGCTGATGCAGCTACCACCCCCACGCTGATTGATGATGTCACTTCCACCCCCATCATGGCCACTCCCACGGCCACTTCCGCCCTTCACAATTCCTCATGCATCACACGTGATATCACGTCCGCCCCTCACATCATCGCTGATGCCACACGCTCAATGACTTCCGCCACCCCTGCTGCCATGGTCACCACCACTTCCGCCCCCACCAGCGCCACTCATCTGCATTCTGCTGACATACCCCCCACAGACCCCACTGTCACTATCCACACTCCCCAGAACCCCGAGGGGAACACTACCCCTGCTCATGACTCCACCCCCATTCCCCCCACCATCACACCCACTCCAGTTACTGGCTCTGACCCCATTCCCAGCTCCACACCCAATCCAGATCCCAGCTCCCAGCCCTGCTGAGTTTCCACGATCCCTCCAGACCTCCCCCTCACTGAGGATGAACGATCAGTCTTCAGCAAAGGACTCACCTTCATCCCCCTCCGTCCTCGCATCAATGAATTTAATACACGCCGTGACGTCGAACAATTCTTCCATCGCCTCCGCCTCCGAGCTTACTTTCACAATCAGGACTCCTGCCCACCTTCCGAGGACCCCTTTGCCCACCTCCAACACATTGCATCCACCTGGACATCCCGCGCTGGCCTATTACCTGCCCTCGACCTCTTCATTTCCAACTGCCACTGGGACATTAACTGCCTCAACCTGTCTACGCCCCTCCCCCACTCCAACCTCTCACCCTCACAACGTGCAGCCCTCCAATCCCTCTGCTCCAATCCCAACCTCACCATTAAACCAGCGGATAAAGGGGGCGCAGTGGTAGTCTGGTGCACTGACCGCTACACCCGCAGAAGCCTAACGCTAACTCGAGGACACCTCTTCCTACTGCCCCCTCGACCATGACCCCACCCCCCATCACCAAACCATCATCTCCCAGACCATACAGAACCTCATCACCTCAGTAGATCTCCCACCCACAGCTTCCAACCTCATAGACCGGGAACCCCGTACTGCCCGGTTCTACCTCCTTCCCAAGATCCACAAGCCTGACCACCCTGGCCGACCCATTGTCTCAGCATGTTCCTGCCCCACTGAACTCATCTCTACCTACCTTGACACTGTCCTATCCCCCCAGTCCAGGAACTCCCCACATACGTTTGAGACACCACCCACGCCCTCCACCTCCTCCAAGACTTCCATTTCCCCAGACCCCAACGCCTCATCTTCACCATGGATATCCAATCCCTCTATACCTCCATCCGCCATGACCAGGGCCTCCAAGCCCTCCGTTTTTTCCTCTCCAGACATCCCCAACAGTACCCTTCCACCGACACTCTCATTTGTTTGGCCGAACTGGTCCTCACCCTTAACAATTTATCTTTTGAATCCTCCCACTTCCTCCAGACCAAAGGGGTAGCCATGGGCACACGTATGGGCCCCAGCTCCGCCTGTCTCTTTGTTGGCTGTGTAGAACAGTTGATCTTCCGTAATAACACTGGCATCACTTCCCACCTCTTCCTCCGTGACATTGATGACTGCATTGGCGCCACCTTGTGTTCCCGCGAGGAGGTTGAGCAATTCATCAACTTCACAAACACATTCCACCCTGACCTTAAATTTACCTGGACCATCTCTGACACCTCCCTCCCTTTCCTGGACCTCTCCATCTCCATTAATGACGACCGACTTGACATTGACTTTTTTAACAAGCCCACCGACTCCCACAGCCACCTGGATTACACCTCTTCCGACCCTACCTCTTGCAAAAATGCCATCCCGTATTCCCAAATCCTCCGCCTCCGCCGTATCTGCACCCGGGAGGACCAGTTCCACCACAGAACACACCAGATGGCCTCCTTCTTTAGAGACCGCAATTTCCCTTCCCACGTGGTTAAAGATGCCCTCCAATGCATCTTGTCCACATCCCGCACCTCCGCCCTCAGACCCCACCCCTCTAACCGTAACAAGGACAGAACACCCCTGGTGTCACCTTCCACCCTACAAACCTTCGCATAAACATTCGCCGCCATTTCTGCCACCTCCAAAAAGACCCCACCACCAGGGATATATTTCCCTCCCCACCCCTTTCCGCCTTCTGCAAAGACCATTCCCTGCATGACTACCTGGTCAGGTCCACGCCCCCCTACAACCCACCCTCCCATCCTGGCACTTTCCCCTGTCACCGCAGGAACTGTAAAACCTGTGCCCACACCTCCTCCCTCACCTCTATCCAAGGCCCTAAAGGAGCCTTCCACATCCATCAAAGTTTTACCTGCACATCCACTAATATCATTTATTGTATCCGTTGCTCCCGATGCGGTTTCCTCTACATTGGAGAGACTGGGAGCCTCCCAGCAGAGCGCTTTAGAGAACATCTCCGGGACACCCGCACCAATCAACCACACCACCCCGTGGCCCAACATTTCAACTCCCCCTCCCACTCTGCCGAGGACATGGAGGTCCTGGGCCCCCTTCACTGCCGGTCCCCCGCCACCAGACGTCTGGAGGAAGAACGCCTCATCTTCCGCCTTGGAACACTTCAACCCCAGGGCACCAATGTGAACTTCAACAGTTTCCTCATTTCCCCTTCCCCCACCTCACCCTAGTTCCAAACTTCCAGCTCAGCACTGTCCCCATGACTTGTCCAGACTTGTCCGACCTGCCTAGCTCCTTTTCCACCTTCATCCCCTCCCCCACTCACCCATTGTACTCTATGCTGCTTTCTTCCTACCTCCACCCTCCTCTAGCTTATCTCTCCACGCTTCAGGCTCACTGCCTTTATTCCTGATGAAGAGCTTTTGCCTGAAACGTCAATTTTGCTGCACTTTGGATGCTGCCTGAACTGCTATGCTCTTCCAGCACCGTTGATCCATTAACCTTCTTCCACCTATCACATTTCCAGTGCCCCTCCCCCAAGTCCCTCCTCCCTACCTTTTATCTTAGCCTGCTTGGTACATTTTCCTCATTCCTGAAGAAGGGATCATGCCCAAAATGTCGATTCTCCTGCTCCTTGGATGCTGCCTGACCTGCTGCGCTTTTCCAGCAACACATTTTCAGCATACATTGCAACACTAAGTTAACTGCATTACTGCCATAATAACTTCCATATTGAATGCCTAGGTTTGAGTTGCTAGATCTGTTTGAAGTCTGTCCCATTAGCTCAGTGATAGTGCCATACAATAAGATGGAGTGCATTCTCAATGCGAAGGTGTGACATTGTCTCCACATGGATTATGCAGTGATCACTATTACTGATGATGCATTAGTAGCTGATAGATTAGTAAGGATGAGGTCAGGTATGTGTTTCCCTCTTTTTGATTCCCTCACTTCCTGCTGCAGCCCCAGTCTAGCAACTATGTCCTTTAGGACCCAACTAGCTCAATTAGTAGTGATGCTGCTGAGCTACGCTTGGTGCAGGCCACTGAGATTGTTCACCCAGAGTACATTTTGTGCCCTTGTCGCTCTTAGTGCTTCCTGCAGATGTTGTTCAACATGGAGTGGTACCGATTCATCAGCCAAGAGAGGATTTTATGTGGTTATCAGCAGGACATTCCCTTGCCCATGTTGAATCTGAAGCTGAGAGTTCATTGGGCCAGCATTGAGGACTCCCATGGCATTTATCCCTGACTGTATATCACTATGCCATCACCTATGCTGGGTCTGTCCTGCTGGTGAGGCAGGTCATATCCAGGGATGGTGATGATGGTATCTGGGACATACTCACAGAATCATACCTTATAGACAATGTCAGGCTGTTGCTTGATCAGTGTATGAGGTAACTGTCTCAATTTCAGCACTAGCCCCCAGATGTTAGTCAGGTGGACAGGGCTATTTCTGCCGTTGTTGTTTCTGGTGCTTAGATTGATGGTGCTTAGGTGGTTCATTCAGTTTCATTTCTTTTTTGAGACTTCATAATAATCGATACAACTAAATGGCTTGCTAAACCATTTCAGAGGGCAATTGAGAACCAATCCCATTGCTGTGGGTTCACAGTCACATGTAGGTCAAACCAGATGAGTATTTCTGGGTTGTTAACACAGTTTCCAGATTAATAATCTAGCAACAGTACCACTAGGCTATTGCCTCCACAGCTTCACTCCTTCAAGCTAGTTGGTTATTCATGTGTTCTGTTGTTCTATTTCCTGGTTATGTACTCACTAACATGTTTCTTCTTCGGCTGATACTATGACATTTATAAATTGAAATCTTTTCCAACCTCAGTAACATTTATATGAAATGTACCTGAAGCATTAACTGCAAGTGGTGATTTTCACTCCAGAGTCAAATGTGAAGAGTCGGGAAAATTCAATTATTCTGAGTCAAGAGTTTTTGTCTTGAAGGTGTAGCCAGGACCTGGATCCACCATCCTCAGAAGCATTGCAGAAGTAGCTACAGGGGCTGCAGGTTGCTGAGGTGGACAGGTTAAACTTCAAGCGCTATAAATAGAGGAAATGAAATAAGGTTGACGTATCTGTTACAGAATCTGCTTTTTAAAAAGAAATCCACTGATAAAACTGTATTGAATACATCTGAATCCATTCAAGTCCTTAGTTCTTTTAAAACAAACATTTATATTCACAGCTCCACATCAAAGAGAACTAATCCTTCATAATCGCTAAGTGTAGAGTCCCCACCCCACACCAAACCATGTGACAAAGGTAATTTGTTAAAATTATGATCCTTCGATAAGCCTCAGGCTTATGCCAACACATGTAATTTGAAACATTGTAAGGGTAGGAGAATTAAACAGATTCCTGATGAAGGGCTCTGGCCCGAAACGTCGAATTTCCTGTTCCTTGGATGCTGCCTGACCTGCTGTGCTTTAACCAGCAACACATTTTCAGCTCTGATCTCCAGCATCTGCAGACCTCACTTTTTACTCGAATTAAACAGTTGTCAACTTGTCATTCCACAGACTACTTTACATTTTTTACACACGTTAACATGGACTATTAATAATTCTAAAGGGATACCTGAACCTTTCTAATAGGGTATCGGGACATCACCAAAATGGTACTTTGCTCTCCTCTATTAGGTTGAGACCTTTTTCCTCAAGTGACTAATGTCCATTGTCATGTTACAGAAACCCAAGTGATAGATATTGCTTCTGAATCAAGGTTGCTATACTTCTAAATGTATTGCTACTTTCTGACTACGGAATGGATTAAATATCTCTCTCTCTCCATTGCCACCTCCCTCTCCAACCCTGCTGCATGACCCAAATATTGGGTAGATTTTTTGAGCAAGCAGCCTCTGGAATGGTGGCTCCAGCGCTATTTTGGCTAAAGGTAGAGTCCTGCTGACTTGGTTCAATGTTCAAAACAGAGGAAACAGAGAAGTGCCCAATTCTTTTCCATGTTGTCACATCTACAAATCACTATGTATTTAATTGCATATTGGACAATAGTTTGTTTGACGAAGTCCAGGTAGAGTCATTCTTTTGTCTTGAATGTATTTCCAAGATTGAGTCCTGGAGAACTTTCAACCCTTGAACCTTTATGTGGGAGGCTTGAACATTCATAGTCACGTGTGTGTTCTATTTGTTTTACTATAGTTTCAATTTCCCTATACTCATGTTTTTTTCACTATGCAGTTCCAGTCAATAATTTCAATGATGCAATTATATTTTCTTCAAATTCACATTCCCGCTACTTTCTATGTGCTAGGTAGATTTCAATTAAGTGTTGCTATGTATGGATTCATGTTTCACTGTCCCTGGGCTCATTGTTGCAATCTTTATGCTGCTGCCCAGTGATTCTAATCATCTTTTTATGGTTAAAGCTCACTTCTGGAATAAAGAACATGCACCTTCATAATGCGATTTTTATAATCTCATTTGAATAGAATAAAATAGGTTTATTGACAAGAGGTTCTTGAGATATACTAACTAGAGTGTAAGAAGATTTAAATTGTGTATTTGTGCTACACAACACTTTAAAATAATAGAAAAAAACAAGCATTGAGTTTGGTAGCAGTCCCTTGCAATACATGCAAGTTTTAGGGGTTTGTTAGCCTCAGCTTTTAAATGTCAACTCACAAGATTTGAATGCTGAAGGCTTTAAGCACTTTGATCATGTTCTTTTAGAATAGCTAGTGTAACTGAATGACTGTTCCTTGGCACAATCTCCGTACAAACACCTCAGCTAATCCATGACTATTTGCGAACTGATCAGCATCTTCCTTCTAATACAGAATAAATGATTGATCCATTTACAATTTAGTATTCTTGCAACATGTGAGCAGGAATAAAAGTTTCATCAGCATGTTTATATTCTCAACAATGCTTTCTAGAATATTGCCTTCCCATGGAGGTATTTAGCTGTTTCTTAATGTATGACCTCCTTGCCTTAATTATCCCTTCTGTTGACTTGTTGCAATTATTATCATAGTTCTTGTAAATAAACACCTCCTGGAAGTTAGGCTGATGCTTTTGTAGTGCATAAGCACTAACACCAGCCTGTTAAAATGAGTAGCATTATTCTTGCTGTTTATTTTTTAGGCTGATGCAGCAAATCCTACCCGTATCCCAGACGTGGATGCGGTTGGAATGCTGTCATTTTAATAACCTGCACTTACCAAGGTCAAGAACTTATCAGGGTAGGGAATTATGTAAATATTGAATACAACAACCTAGAGCTGCATGAAAATCCTCCTGTGAAACCAGATTTCTCTAAGCTTCAGCAAAACACTTTGGCATTAAATCCACGAGTTACAAGGTTTCATATCAACTGGGATAACAGTCATGGAAAAAAGTAGATAATTCCGAATACACAAATTCTAATGTGCATTGCATTCTTTCCACCAGTATGTTGTCTGCAGCTTCAAAGGGCTTTAATGTTATTCCAGGGGAAAAAGAAACTGCAGGCTAAAGGAATTATATCTAAATGCATTGAAGTAGTTCGAGCAAAATAAATTAATTATTAGCACAGATAGTAATTATTGGGTTTAATCTGTTAGCCATTACAAAGAGATGGGCCAAATCGTCCATGTTATGAAATGGCTGTACAACTGAGATGTGCATCGGCACCTTGTGGAATCCTGCCACATCCCCACCTGGAAACTGCTACGCATGTTCCAACTCCCAATGGCCATTTGCACCACTTTCCTCAATCATCAGCAAATGTCACCAATTCTGTGTTAGAGATATGGACTGCAGACAGTTCCAATGAACTTAACTGAATAATTATTCAGAAAATGTTAGACAGATTAAAATCTAGTCTAACTTTTCATTCAGAGAGCATGACCAGATGAGAAAGATGGATTTGTGAAAGGGAAATCAAGTTTGACAAGTCTATTAGAAGTTTTCAGGAATGTAATTAGTAAAGTGGATGAGGGGGACCCGGTGCATGTTATTGACTTGGATTTTCAAAAGGCTTTGATAAAGTCCCATTTAAGAGATCAGCATGTAATATTAAAGCTGTGGGATTGGGGATAGTGGATTAACTTGAATAGAGAACTGATTGGCAGACAGGAAAGAAAGCATAGAAATAAATGGGCTATTTTCTGAGTGACAGTGACTAGTGGGGTACTCCAAGTATTCACAATATATATTAATAACTTAGATGATGAAGCAAAACATAATATATCTAAGGTTACAGAAAACACAAAGCTGAGTGAGTGGGTTAATTGAAGAAGGATACAGAGGTGTTTGAGCATAATTTAGACAAATTGAATGAGTGGGCAAATGCATGGTAGATGACATGTAATATAGATAAATGTGAGTTTATCCCCTTTGATAGCAAAGACAGAAAGACAGATTATAATATGAATGATGATAGATTGAAACCTGGGTGTCTATGTATGTTAGTTACTGCAAGTAAGCATGCAGGTGCAGCAGGAAGTGAAGAAGGCAATGAGAATGTTGGTCTTCTCAGCGAAAGGGTTTGAGTGCAGGAGCAGAGATGTCTTACTGCAATTGTACAGGGTGGGATCACACTTAGGATAGTGTGCAATTTTGGTCTTGTTATCAAAGGAAGGATGTTCTGAATATAGAGTGGAACAGAGAACATTCCTTGTCACAATGGTCATTTCAGCAGTCTACACCAGCATCCCCCACAATGACGGGGCATTGCTGCAATAGCCTCAGTACTCAATAGCAACAACTGCCAATCTTCAAGCACTCATCTGCTTCATCTTCAACCACAATGCACAGAAAGTCAGGCAGCATCCGAGGAGCATTCCTGGTGAACGGCTTTTGTCCGAAACATCAATGTTCCTCTCCTCAGATGTTGTCTGACCTGCTGTGCCTTTCCAGCACCACTCTAATCTTGACTCTAATCTCTACTTACACCTGAGATACTGAGATGTCTATTCTTGGTGGATATGCATGTGTCCAAGAGTGAGACAGATTCTAAAGAGTAGTCCATGGTGAGTTTGATGGTGCGATGAAACTTGTTGATATCACTGTGTAGTTGTTTCAGTGACTCCTCGCCACGGGTTCAAAGGAAGAAAATGTTGTCAATATATCTGGTATATAGTGTTAATTAGAGGTTCTGTGCAGCAAAGAAGTCTTGTTCAAACTTCCAGCACCATTCTAATCCTGATTTCAGTATCTCAATCTACCACAAGCCTACAGATAACCTCACAATGCTACACTTCTCTAGCTTACACCCTAAACATATTAAAGCTGCCATCCCCTACAGACAAGCCCTCTGCATACACCAGATCTGTTCTGATGAGGAGGAATGTGATAGATACCTGAAGGTGCTCAAGGATGCCCTCGTAAGAACAGGGTACAATGCTCAACTCATCGATCGCCAGTTCCACAGTGAGAAACTGTAATGACCTCATCAGAAGACAGACATGGGTTCCACCCGAAAGCACACTCTTCAGTATTTCCTGGGAGTCGAGAAACGACGCTATGTGCTTCGCAGCCTGCAACACATTATAGAACATAGAACATAGAAGGATACAGCGCAGTACAGGCCCTTCGGCCCTCGATGTTGCGCCGACCGAATCCTACCTAACCTATACTAGCCCAATAACTTCCAAATGCCTATCCAATGCCCGCTTAAATGACCATAAAGAAGGAGAGTTCACCACTGATACGGGCAGGGCATTCCATGAACTCGCAACCCGCTGTGTGAAGAATCTACCCCTAACATCTGTCCTATACCTATCACCCCTTAATTTAAAGCTATGTCCCCTAGTAACACCTGACTCCATTAGCGGTAAAAGGTTCTTAGTATCTACCCTATCTAAACCCCTAATCATCTTATACACTTCTATCAGATCTCCCCTAAACCTTCTCTTCTCCAATGAGAACAGCCCCAAGTGCCTCAGCCTTTCCTCATAAGATTTTCCTACCAATCCAGGCAACATCCTGGTAAACCTCCTCTGCACTCGTTCTAAAGCTTCCACATCCTTCCTATAGTATGGCGACCAAAACTGCACACAATACTCCAGATGAGGCCTCACCAGAGTCTTATACAACTGCAACATGACCTCAGGACTCCGGAACTCAATTCCTCTGCCAATAAAGCCCAGTACACCATATGCCTTCCTCACAGCACTATTTACCTGGGTGGCAACTTTCAGAGATCTGTGTACATGGACACCAAGATCCCTCTGCTCATCCACACTACCAAGTAGCCTACCATTAGCCCAGTAATCCATCATCTTGTTATTCCTACCAAAGTGAACGACTTCGCACTTAGCTACATTGAATTCCATTTGCCACATTTCCGCCCAGCTCTGCAACTTATCTATATCCCGCTGTAACCTACCACTTCCTTCCTCACTATCCACAACTCCACCGACTTTTGTGTCATCCGCAAACTTGCTTACCCAGCTTTCAAGTCCTTCCTCTAGATCATTTATAAAGATAACAAAAAGCAATGGTCCCAAAACAGATCCTTGTGGTACACCGCTAGTAACTGCGCTCCAAGATGAACATAATCCATCAACTACTACCCTCTGTCTCCTTCCAGCCAGCCAATTCCTAATCCAAACCTCTAATGTATCCTCAATGCCATACCTCCGAAGTTTTAACATTAGCCTACCATGGGGAACCTTATCGAACGCCTTACTAAAATCCATATACACAACATCTACTGCTTTACCCTCATCCACTTCCTTAGTCACCTTCTCAAAGAACTCAATAAGGTTTGTGAGGCACGACCTGCCCTTCACAAAACCATGCTGGCTATCCCTGATCACGTTATTCCTACCCAGATGTTCATAAATCTTATCCCTTACCATTCTCTCTAAGACTTTGCCCACCACTGAAGTCAGACTCACTGGCCTATAGTTACTAGGGCTATCCCTACTCCCTTTCTTGAACAATGGGACCACATTCGCTATCCTCCAGTCCTCTGGTACTATTCCCGTTGACAATGACGACATAAAAACCCAGGCCAATGGCTCTGCTATCTCCTCCCTAGCTTCCCATAGGATCCTGGGGTAAATGCCATCAGGCCCAGGAGACTTATCTATATTCATCCTTTCCAATATTCCCAAAACCTCTTCCCTGCATATTTCCAGGGCATCCATTCTAATTATTTGTGATTCCATATTCACATCAGCAACAGTGTCCTGTTCCTGAGTGAATACTGATGAAAAGTACTGACTTAATGTCTCTCCAATCTCCTCCGCCTCCACACACAACTTCCCACTACTATCCTTGGCTGGACCGATACCTATCCTAGTCATCCTTTTATTCTTGACATACCTATAGAAAGCCTTTGGGTTTTCCCTAATCCTACCAGCTAAAGACTTTTCATGTCCCCTTCTCGCTTCTCTTAGCTCCCTCTTTAGCTCCTTCCTGGCTACCTTATAACTCTCAATCGCCCCTACTGAACCTTCACGCCTCATCTTTACATATGCCGCCTTCTTCCCTTTCACAAGGGACTCCAATTCCTTACTAAACCACGGCTGCCTCACAAGGCCCTTTACACCATGCCTGACTGGTACATACCTATCGAGGACACGCAGTAGCTGCTCCTTGAACAATCCCCACATCTCATTAGTGTTCTTCTCTTGAAGCCTGTTTTTCCAATCCACACATCCTAAGTCATGCCTCACAGCATCATAATTTCCCTGCCCCCAGCTATAGCTCTTGCCCTGCGGCGCACGATTATCCCTCTCCATCACTAAAGTAAAAGTCACCGAGTTGTGGTCACTGTCCCCGAAGTGCTCACCTACCTCCAAGTCTAACACCTGGCCTGGTTCATTACCTAGAACCAAATCCAATATAGCCTCCCCTCTTGTTGGCCTGTCGACATATTGTGTCAGGAAACCCTCCTGCACACATTGTACAAACACCGACCCATCTAATGAACTCGAGCTATAGCTCTCCCAGTCAATATCTGGGAAGTTAAAGTCCCCCATAACAACCACCCTGCTACCTTCACTCTTTTCCTGAATCATCCTCGCAATATTATCCTCTACTTCTCTAGGACTATTAGGAGGCCTGTAGAAAACACCTAACAGGGTGACCTCACCTTTCCTATTTCTAACCTCAGCCCAAACTACCTCAGATGGCAAGTCCTCTTCCATCGTCCATTCCACTGCTGTGATACTGTCTTTGACAAGTAATGCCACGCCTCCCCCTTTTTTACCCCCATGTCTGATCCTACTAAAACATTTGAACCCTGGAACGTGCAACAGCCATTCTTGTCCCTGTTCTACCCACGTCTCTGTACTGGCCACAACATCGAAGTCCCAGGTACCAACCCATGCTGCAAGTTCACCTACCTTATTCCTTATACTTCTGGCATTATCGATGAGAATGGCCATTTCGCCAAGACCTTCCCTTCTCCCATTTAAACAACTGCCAACCTTAAACAGATCGTTGTTCACAGCAAACTGCCCAACCTTCAGGACAACATCGACTACAATACCATACAACGCTGTCATATCAATTACTGCAAGACGTGTCAGAATGTCAATATGGATACCACCTTTACCCATGGGGACATCACCCAGCATGTACATGGGGTACTCATATGTTGTCTATCTCATATGCTGCAGGCAAGGATGAAGGATGCTCAAGGCATGGTACATTGGCAAGACCAAGCAGACGCTACAACAACGGATGAATGGACACTGAGTAACAATCCCTAGATAGGGATGTACCCTCCCAGTTGGGGAACACTTCAGCAGTCTGGGACATTCAACCTTGGATTTTCAGGTGACCATCCTCCAAGGCGGACTTCGGGATAAGCAACAACACAAAGTGGCCGAGCAGAGGTTGATAGCCAAATTCGGTAACGTATGAGGATGGCCCCAACTGGGACTTGGGTTCACGTCACACTACAGGTATCCCCACTTCATGATATACACACACACACACACACACACACACACACACACACACTTTATCAAGCTTTCAGACACGCAAATACACACTCTCTCACATACACGCACTCATACTCTCACTCTCTGAAGCACATACACATTCATATAAGTCTAGAATTGATACTTGCAGAATTATACTTGAAGATACATTCTATTTTGCTCAGAAAATGTGCAGTCTGCAGGCAGTCAATCCATGTAATATTGTGTAAATTCCACTTTGGAAATAGAACCAGTCTGACTCAAGATTGAGATACAGCCAGACTCTAACCTCACATCTTTAATGCATTGTCTAAGCTAAGATGTCACCTCTTGTTATAAAACCTTAAGTTATCTTGAGAAGGTGACTTAAAAGAAGTCCTGGGATTTATGCATCAAGGAACCGAAACCTGCAACCCATTCGAAAAGATGAAAGAATTAAGAACAATCCAAGTTAGTTTAATATATCATTTTAGTTACATGACACTAATCTTTTGCAATAAATTCTGTGTCTTATGATCTTATTTGCCACAACCAGCTGATGAAGGAGCAGTGCTCCGCATAAACGTGTTGGACTATAACCTGGTGACGTATGATTTTTAAGTAAGTATGGAGGGAGTGCTCCAAATGTGATATGATGGCAGGACTGATGTATAAAAAGGCACTGGGTCAGTTAGGACTATATTCACTAGAGTTTCAAAGAATGGGGGGCTATTTAATAGAAACCCATAAGATTCTAACAGGAGTAGAGAGTGTAAATGCAGGAAGGAGGTTCCTGATGACTGGGAAGACCTGAACTAGGGGTCACGTTCTAAGAAAATGGGATCAGCTATTTAAGACAGAGATGAGGAGAAATTTCTTCACCCTGAGAATGATAAGGCTGTGGAATTCTCTATCACAGAAAAAGAAGATACCAAGACATTGAATATTTACAAAGTGCTAGATATACTTCTTAGGGCCAAAGGGGTCAAAGGTTATGAGGAGAAAGCCCAGCCACAAACCTGACTGCTGACCTGACCTGACTACTCCCCCCCCTCCCCCCCCGATATCATGAACACACCTCTGACAACTACTTGACTGTCCTTCTGATCTGACTTGATTATCTGAAGGTGACTGCCCCACCTTGATCACCTGACTACTTTCCTAACTACCACACTAGCCCTCATCTGACTGCCCATGTACCCACCTCATCCAATACCCACTAATACAACTCAACTACCTACATGTTTGTCCACCTCATCCATACACACATTATCCATTTGCTCCTCTCCACCTATTTAGCCACCTCATCCCTTTACTATATTCTTACATCCCTTTACTATATTCTTACCCATCTCATTCACTGACTCTCTCAGTCATTTACTCATTCACTACAATCCCAACTAGACCTACAGACTTACTGTAAGGCAGCTAGTACCATAAAGACAGAATATGCCCTGTCCACAGTGATCAGTGGAGCTTTCTGAGTGATTACCTTGCTGCACATTGCTGTCAGAGCAGGCAAGATATGAACACTACTGCCCAGTCAAGAGAATTTGCACAGTGTCAATTTGATGCTCATTTGGTGCTGCTGCTTGAAAATCTGGGAAATGGTTGACCAGAGTTCTGAATTAAATATTCCAGGATGGTTGACTTTTAGAATGACTATCAAGAATGGAAACAGAGGAGGGTTAGCACAATAATCAAGGCAGTAGAGAGAAAGGATCTCAGATTAGAAAATCAAGATGGTGAATCCATTTGTATGGAGCTAAGAGCAAAGGGTAGAAAATTCTGCTGTGTCTACTTCGTAGGCCCCGAACAGCATTGCATTTGTAGTATTAGATAACATTGAGAGTGGGGTGCTGGAAAAGTACAGCAGGTCAGGAAGCATCCAAGGAGCAGGAGAATTGACGTTTTGGGCATAAGCCTTTCATCAGAAACACCCGAAACGTTGATTCTCCTGCTCCTCAGATGCTGCCTGACCTGCTGTACATTTTCAGCACTCCACTCTCAACTCTGATCTCCAGTATATGCAGTCCTCACTTTCTCCTCTTATTAGGTAAAGTATAAATCAGGAAATTAAAAGTGCATGTCCTAAGGGAATACTGTAACCATGATGAATTTAGTCTTCATGTAAAATGGGCAAAGCAAATTTATAGTAACTGTAGGATGAATTTATTAAATGTATGTGAGTTTTTGACCATGAGTATGTTAAGGAATCATAACCAATATATGACTTGCAATAGCTTCACTTCTTAATTTGTTATTTCTGGTGTGCCCTCAAGGATCAATCCCCTGATATATCCTCTAAAACATAATATAACCTGCAAAAAAACAGCATTAGTTTATGCTGATGACACCCAGCTTTACTTCAACACTATCTCTCTCCACTGTTAATTATCAGACTGATTGTCTGGCAATCACTACCTAGAGTAAGATGACGTCTACATTCATTTGAGTGAACATAAACAAGCTATATTTATACTACTACTTACAAGGCAAAGCAAGAAAGGATATCTTTCTGGAGCCTCGTGAACTTTGGCTCCAGTTCCATGTTATCTGTCATCAATATTACATATCTTATTCTCACATGCTTAGAATCAATTCTGGGAGTAAAGGTATGATTAACTATTTACTGTTCAATACCCTGAGTAATCAGAAATTTCCTCCAACTGAACATTAGGAAGACTGAAGCTTTTTCCTCTATCCCTGTTACAAACCCCATTCCTAGTTATTGAATCAACTTCTCTTCCAGAATACTTTCCACAACACAAATCATAGAACATTACAATGCAGTGCTGTCCTTTAATGCCCTTAACGTTTGTGAGTCTCCGACTGTTGCAGGCAGGGTACTTCACATCCTTACTACTCTCTGAGTAAAGAAGCTACCTCTGACATCTGTCCTATATCTATCACCCCTCAATTTAAAGCTATGTCATCTCATGCTAGCCACCACTATCTGAGGAAAAAGACTCTCACTGTCCACCATATAAACTCGTCTGATCATCCTGTATGTCTCTACTAAGTCAACTCTCAATCTGCTCTCTAATGAAAACAACCTCAAGACCCTCAGCCTTTCCTTGTACGACTCTCCCTCCATGTCAGGCAACATCCTGGTAAATCTCTTCTGCACCCTTTCCAATGATTCTACATCCTTCTTATTGTGCGGTGATCAGAGCTGTACGCAATACTCCAAGTGCGACCGCACAGGAGTTTTGTACATTTGCAACATGACCTCATGATTCCACCTACCCCAGAATGAGTCTGAATTATCCAGATATCTGAATCCCTCCCTCCTGCACTATCGCTGTAGCCAGGTGTTCAACTGCTCTCTCTCCCTATTCCTTGCCTCGCTAGCATGTGGCATGGGTAACAAACCAGCGATAACAACTGTTTGTTCTAGATGTAAGCTTCCACCTGAGCTCCCTGAATTTCTGCCTTACATTCCATCCCTTTTCCTACCTATGTCATTGGTGCCTATGTGGACCACGACTTGGGGCTGCTCCCCTCCCCCTTAAGGATCCCAAAAACACAATCTGAGACTTCACGGACCCTGGCACCTGGGAGGCAACACATCAACCATGATTCTCTCTCATTCCCACAGAACCTCTTATCTGTCCCCCTAACTATGGAGCCCCCAATGACTAATGCTCTGCTCCTCTCCCCTCTTCCCTTCTGAGCAACAGGAACAGACTCTGTGCTAGAGACCTGTACCCTATGGCTTACCCCTGATAAGTCATCCCCCCAAATAGCAATATACTTGTTGTTGAAGGGAATAGCCACACTGTCCCTGCACTGTTTGCCTGTTCCCCTTCCATCCCCTGACTGTAACCCATCAACCTTTTTTCCTGTACTTGAGGTGTGACTACCTCCCTGTAACTCCTCTGAATTACCCCTTCAGCCTCCCGAATGAATGGAAGTTCATTCAGCTCCAGCTCCAGTTCCCTATCACAGTTTCCAAGAAGCTGGAGTCGGGTGCATTTTCCACAGATTTAGGATCAGAGTATTCACAACCTTGGTTTCATATTTAATCCTGAGATGAGTGTCCTTATATATTCTACACCATCACTAAAGCCATTTATTTCCACATATATAACATTGCCTGATTTTTATCCCTATCTTAGCTTATTTGCTATTGAAACCATTATCCATGCCTCTCTTAACTTCAGAGTTGACTGTTGTATCCTACTCCTAAAACACCACCAAACTCTACCTGCTATAAACTCAAATATTCAAAACTCTGTTGCTATCATCTTTCTCATGCCAACTTTCACCTATTCACCACCCTGTCAAGCAACATTGTTGATTTTAGATTTCTCATCTTGATTTCTAGTTAGTCCGTGACTTCACGCACTTCTGAAATATCTGCACTGATCGAATGCTTGTTTCTTGAATGTCTTCAATTTTAATTGTTCCACCATCAGTGATTGCACCCTTAAATGTATAAGGCTGTATGGCTCTGGAATTCCTATGGTAAAACCAAGGACTGCAGATGCTGGAAACCTTGATGAAGGGCTTTTGTCCGAAACGTCGATTTTCCTGCTTCTCGGATGCTGCCTGAACTGCCGTGCCTTTCCAGCACCACTGTAATCTGGAATTCCTGTCCTAAGCCTCACCATCTTTTTACCTTTCGTTCCTCTTTTAAAGACACTCCTTAAAGACAACTTGCAGGGAAATCCATAGTCCTGCCAACACTGTGATGTTGAACCTCAGGCATACTTTAACCAATGTTAAGACTTGATAAGCAAAAATAACAAGTGGCACACATAGCTAGGGAAGATGAAGAGATTCGAGCAAAAAGCGACAGGTAGTAATTAGGGAAAGGGAAGATGGCGAGTCTCGAGCAAGAAGACGAGAAATGGGCAGAATATTACAGAGTGCATAAAGGACTAAGGGTTCAAGTTTCTTTAAGGAAACTTTCATTTATAGTCATCACAACTATTTTGAGCTTGTTGCAGTATATGATATTGGCAGTTTGTCAGAGTTATGTGAATATTGTGGTAAAACAGAATGAAAACAAAAAAAGCAATTTCAAAAGTGTTGCTCAGATGGTAAAATACTTAAGTGTGTCACCTGATCCACTGAATGAGAATTCTTATAGGGATAACGACAAAATTAAAACGCTCCTTGAAAACATCAGAACATATGACAGCTGAGCAGGATTATCAAGAAATCTGTTTTCATTTTGACTCAGCAAAGAAGAACTTCTTGTGGCCTAATATGAAATTTTAAATGTTCAGATAAGATTGAAAATGCAGACAGTGACATTGAAAATAAGTAATTGCCATTTTAAGAATAAGAGAAGAGGAGGAATTTCTTCGCATAGTGAATTTTTGGAATTCTTTAACACAGAGGGCTGTTGATATTTGGTAATAAGTTATATCCAAGGCTGATATTGACAGATTTTAAGTCAATAAGGGGATCAAGGGTCATAGGGAAAACATTGGAAAGTGGAGTTGAGGATCATCAGATCAGCCAGGAGTTAATTTGAATGAGCTCCATAGGCTAGATGGCATAATGCTACTCCTACATCTTATGATCTTCTAAAATGTAGAGTGTGATATGACCAATATTGCCTTTGACATTGATGATGACAACATTTTCAGAATAGGGACAAACTTGGAAGAAATAGAAGATTTTAATCATGAGGATTTTGGAAAGTGGCATTGAGGTATTGGGAATGATTGGTAGAAGTCATGTTGTAAAAATTGCAAATCTAATTCAACTAGAATCAAAGTAAAGCAAATTAAAGTTATCTCATTGTGAAATAATGTTTTTGCATATAATAACTGTGTGAATTTAGGTAATCTTTGTGGGATTGATATTGTTAGTTTAAATAATTTTGTGGAAGATGGAAATAATGCAAATATTTGAATGAAATCTGATAGATATAAGGAATGCTTCAAATAAATTACTGTGTAGAAACATTTTTGTGGACTGATTTTCAACTCTAATATTTATCTCATTTAGTCTATATGCCAATAGGGTAAACATATCCTGAATGAGGCCAATTAGCTGAAGACTGTCATCTCTGATAATAGGAATCTCAGGAAATCAATATGTATTTCTTGCCTTGTCTTTGGTCAGGCTCTTAGATGTTGTTTCTACCATCATTGAGAATCAGAATGTTTGTATTTTATTTCTACTCTTGTGAGTTATTTAACCATCTACTACATTTTGCAACAGGACTGTCCAGCTTTGATCTGTTAGTTATGGAATTGCTTAGCTCTGTTGGAACAATATACTGTGCATGAACTTAACTTCATGTTGTAGGTTCAACAGGTTTGCACTTTATTTTTAGATCCTAATGATGGTGCTCTTCACTTGCACTCTTACATTTGTTAGTAAATTAGGCTGACTTCTAACTTGATGGTAATATTTTAGACAGGTAGGGATATTTTTGAACATGCGGTCCACAGCACTTTATCAATATGTAACTTTGAGTTGATAGATCTATTCCATTTAATGTAGTGATAGCTACTTGCAACATGATGAAGGCTCCTCAGTCTCAATTCAGCCTCAACAAAAACTGGGTGATGGTCATTTTCAGCAATTTTGCCACTAACAGGTAAATCTGCAACATTTAGATTGCTGAGAGTGAGATGAAGTCAATATTTTCTTCATGTTAGCTCTTTTGTCATTACCTGTGGTCTGGCTGAGTTTTTATTTCTGATATGTCAGTTTGGTCAGAAGCTGTACTACTGAGTTACACTTGTTGATGATGTTTGAAGATTCCTTCCAGGATCCTCAAACTACTTCTTCCAGCCTAGACTATGTTGGGTCAGAAGCCATGGACATCTGGAATCAATGTTGAAGACTCGCAAGCCCATCTCATCCTGATTGTATATCACTGTGCTGCCAAATCTAATGTGGCCGTCTTGCTGGTTGGACAAGATGTACTGGACATGGTGATGGATAAGTTTAGGGAATTAACTTTGGTGGATTTGACCTGTTTGTGGATAAATTCTCCAAACTGGCACAAGATCCAGATGCTGAAAGAAGACCTTTTCAGAATGGTGGAGAATATCATTGTATTACTTGCTGCCTCAGTTCTGTTTTATTCTTATTTGACTGTTTAAAAATAAACTTGATACAATTGAGTGGTTATCTTGGCCATTTTGTACAGCGGTTAAGAGCCAACAACATTTCTGTGGTCTCGAAGGACAAATATACCAGAGAGAGTCAGGGATTTCCTTTGTCAAGGTAACCAGACAGGGATCTCTTTTGACAACCCTGTACTACCACAAATCTTGGATTTTGATTGAGATTTATTTAGGGTACTTGAATTAAAAGTCAAGAATTTTGAGATGCAAGTAGGGGAAGTGCATCTACAACCAGAGTTAGGTCAACCATGATCATGTGGAATGATAGAGGAAAGGTCACATATCCTACTCCTCCTGCGTTCCGAAATTTCTATGGGACTGAGGCACTCCAGCTGCTTTGGTAGGATTTGAACTTTTGAACTTTACTCTGGGTCTCTGAATTAATAGTCCAGTGCATTTTTTTTGTTCAGTCCTAAGTGCCCTTAAAATGTTCATGGTGAGTTTTCTTCTTGAATTGCTGCAGCCCTAGGGGTAGGGTCACTCATGGTGTAGTTCAGATGGGAGCTCTGAGTAACCATTTGGAAATTGATGGTGGGGATTTCATCAACTGTTTCATTATTGAACATCAAGGGTCAAGGGTTAGATTCTATCTTGTGGGAGATGGTCATTGCCTGAAACATGTGTGGTGGCAAAATGTCACTTTCCACTTACTTATAAGTCTTAGCCTAGGTACCGTCTAGATCTTTCTATTTGTGGGCACAGGCTGCCTTGCATTTTATAGATTTTGTGAATGGTGTTGAACATTGAATCACTTGTAATCACTGCTAATATTCACCATAAGGTGGAGCGGAGGTCATTGATAAAGCAGTAGACCTAGAACTTTTGTAGGATCTGTACCTTTGAGCCAGAAGGCCCAGTTTCGATTCCCAATTAGTCTAGAAGTGTGTCATAACAGACTGATTAAAAAAAAGTATCCTGATGGCAAAAGAGTACTTTGGCACAGTAGTAGAGTCCCTTCCTCTGGAATGGGAGGCAAGGTGGCACAGAGGTTAGCACTGCTGCCTCACAGCGCCAGAGACCTGGGTTCAGTTCCCGTCTCAGGCAACTGTCTGTGTGGAGTTTGCACATTCTCCCCGTGTCTGCGTGGGTTTCCTCCGGGTACTCCGGTTTCCTCCCACAGTCCAAAAATGTGCAGGTTAGATGAATTGGCCATGCTAAATTGCCCGTAGTGTTAGGTGAAGGGGGAAATGGGTCTGGCTGGGCTGCTTTTCGGAGGGTTGGTGTGGACTTGTTGGGCTGAAGGGCCTGATTCCACACTGTAAGTAATCTAACAGAAGGCTGAGGTTCAAGTCTCACTAATCCAGGGGTATTTCATAACATGTCCTTAACAGACTGATTAGAATAACTGCCTTGATGTACTCTTGCAGTGGTGTAGTAGGATCTAGATGATTGATCGCTATTAACTGCAACCATCTTCATTTGTGTTAATTATGACTCCAGACAGTAGAGAGGTTTCCAATGACTCTAGTTTTGCTGTATCTTCTGGATGCAACATGACTTGCAATACCACCATTTCTGATGAGAACACAAATGAAATTCTGCAATTAGTAGCAAACCAAGGGTACGGTAAAAATGAGGAAACTAGGAATATAATCAATGAAACCCACGTACAGGGATGGGCTATATAAGACTATTAAGCCTGTTCAGCCTTTCAAGATGTAAAAAATGTGTTGCTGGAAAAGCGCAGCAGGTCAGGCAGCATCCAAGGAGCAGGAGAATCGATGTTTCGGGCATAAGCCCTACTTCAGGGTTTATGCCTGAAATGTCGATTCTTCTGCTCCTTGGATGCTGCCTGACCTGCTGCGCTTTTCCAGCAACACATTGTTTGGCTCTGATCTCCAGCATCTGCAGTCCTCACTTTCTCCCTGTTCAGCCTTTCAATCCAATCATGTTGATCTTTCATCTAACTCCATACACCTGCCTTTGCTCGAAGTCCTTTCAGACCATTGGATAATCAAAATCAGTCATTTGCTGATTGAAAAATTTAAGACGGGTCTCTCAACTTTTTAGGAGTGTTGTTGTGAAGTACTTTACATGCTTTAGACTTTGAAAATGACTTTGAATGTGGCTGAGACTTTTCTGGGAGAAGAACACATAACAGTGGATTATTTACTAACGTTAGACAAAGAGTTAACAGAAAAATTGAAGGTAGAAGTAAAAGAAAACCTTGTAAAGCAGGGATGTTAAAAATGATTATCTAACATTGACAGTTAAAATGAGGGAAACCTAAAATGTAGGTATCATTGCCAGAATTAATTAAAATCTAGTTGGAATGAAAAACCTGATTTGGAAAAAGAGCAATGGAAAGAGAAGAGAGTGAAAATATGTAACTTATCAGGCATTTATAGACCTTTCAAGAGAAATTGTAAGCAACGCTTCAATCGCTGAAGAAAAATGTTGAGAACGTGAGGCCAGTCATGATGGCACAGTGGCACAGTGGTTAGCACTGCTGCCTCACAGCGCCTGAGACCCGGGTTCAATTCCCGACTCAGGCGACTGACTGTGTGGAGTTTGCACGTTCTCCCTGTGTCTGCGTGGGTTTCCTGTGGGTGCTCCGGTTTCCTCCCACAGTCCAAAGATGTGCGTGTCAGGTGAATTGGCCATGCTAAATTGCCCGTAGTGTTAGGTAAAGGGTAAATGTAGGGGTATGGGTGGGTTGCGCTTCGGCGGGTCGGTGTGGACTTGTTGGGCCGAAGGGCCTGTTTCCACACTGTAAGTAATCTAATCTAATCTAATCCATGATTATGGAAGAATTCCCAAATGGTATTCTGGTAACCTTACAACTTACTTAGAGGAGCAACCGACATCAAAGGTTCAAAAAGCAGCAGTTGTGGAAGAGACCTGTGATATCTCAGCAAAATGTTATAGATCGAGAAATGTTCATGTCGAAATCAACAAGGAAATTGGAGGAATTGAAAACCTGGAGATGGATAACGTATCATTTTTAGGCAGAAAAAGGTCACCAAAATAATAAAGCAGAACAGTTAAAACCACTAAGTTATATATATGTATATGAAATGCTTTCAATGGAATAAGACTGGACACACAAATGCAAATTTCTGGAAATTAAATGGGACACAGCATTGGAATGGTTAGAAAAGACCTAGTGAAGGAATGCATCAGCAAATGAAATGTGTGTTAAAACTGTAGCAGTAGTATAGTGGAGATGCCCCCCAGGAACCTGCCAGGAAGGGACAGATGTCCCAGGATAGTCAAGAAAATTCTTTTTCAACTATTGACAAAGAGAATCAGATCATTGGAAGTTCTGAATATTTTATTTCAAAGGGAGCAATTTTTTTTTATTCTTCTAACCAGGAGGTAAACCAATAAAGATATTGAGACACTGGAGCAAGTCAGTTCATGGTGCTGGCTGATGATAAAATTTGTCTTCCAGAAGGATTAGTGCAGGAGAGAACATTTATTGGAGATACACACTTATTGGAGATTACAAACTGAGGCAATTTTGTGTTGGATGAAAGAATAACTTCACAAATGGAGAAGCTGTAGTTGGTATAATGCAATAAATTCCTGTAGAAGGAATTAATTTTATGAATAAGCTGGCTGATTCAAAAATACTGGCTTCACTAAGGAACGACTAGTAGAAGCAAAAGAAATAAAGCTGCTACCGGAAGAATGTATTGGATTGTTTCTTGACCGTGTTATGACTAGATCTCAGAGCCATAGAATTTCACAGGAAGGAGAGGAGTCTATGAACATGGAGCTCACTTGGAAATTCTGTTATCTGACAGTATTTGTAAAAAGCTAAATGAAAATGATGAAGGAATGGAGAATGAGGCTGATATGTTTATTCCATTTTCTTTAATAAAAGTGTAGCAAACAGATCCTCATTGTAATTGAACAGCCTATTCAGAAACTGAATTGGAACCAATACTGTCAGACAACTATGTGTGAGACAGTACAGGAAAATTGGCGTCCATGAGAGAACTGATGTTAGGGAACACAAGTAAATATCAAGGGCAGCCCAGAAATTTATACTAGGTGGTTTAACTTGCAGTACAAACAGAGCAACAGGACACAGTATCACAAATCTATCTCAAGTGCATTGACATTTAACAGCCCAGACACAGAACCCTGTAGAGATACCTCTTTGTGACATTTCTGATTTTAAATGCTGTGGTATGTTTTTTGTCTTAAGTGTCACTTAGCATAGGTCACCTGCAGTGAATGCATGAATCACTGAAGTTGGTAGATGTTACCCACTGATGTAAACAGAACAGAGGCCTTATTATATTGAATTTCGATGCACAGTGCAAGGAATTATGCAGCTCATAACAGCTGTTGATAAACTGGCTGGTAATTGATCATGCCACATAAATGATTGTTGTTTGCAACCTCACCACAGTTTCTGCCTAAGAGAAAATTATACATTATGAGCAGAAGAGTATGGACTTCTGTTAAATGCTACTACATACAATACTGTACTATGTGCAATGTGGAAGTCAGTACAAATTGAAAGCAAGCAATTTGAAAAAAATTATTAAAACAAGCTGCTATTACCTCCATATGCCTTTTTCTTCATGGATAAGAGAAAAAGAGAAATGGGCCTTTTAAATAGCAGTTGTTGCAGATGACAATAATCTTTGGCTGATGATGGACACTTAGCTAGTAATGAGTAAAAGATATTTTCACACTAGAGGAGATTTTACTGCGCCATTGATTTTTCTCATGTGAAGGCAAGTGTTAAATGCTCATAGTGCTTAAAAAAATGATTTGGCATGCTCTCACTGGCTCATTATTGCCTTTAGATTGTGTATCTCTTCACTATCAGACCCCATTCTATACCCACAAGTAAAAATTAATTATTGTTTTCTTCCTCAAACAGAGAACAAAGTTATAATGGTTGTGGGTAGTGCCAGACATAGGCAAACTGTTTAGCTGGAGCTGTGCAAGGAGACAATTAAAATCCTGTAATCAACATTCAAAGTGCATGTAGAAGAGGTTTCAGAACAGTGTGATAGCTGACTGCAGCGCTGTTACTTATTCCAGTCATCTAATTTTTGTCCTACATTTGTATTTATTATAGTTTTAATTATTCTCAGCCTCTTCCTTACCCACTTCGCTTGCTGGTGTTTCATCATTTCCCACTGAGTTTAATGAATGTTCAGAGAAACACATGATGTAATTTTCCTGGATTAATTTAGTTATATCAGTCCAAGGACACCAGTAAATGCATCCATGGTTCTACAAAGTGGAGCTCACAATTTTCACCTTTAGGCCCCGAAATAGCTGATGAGCTCAGTAAAATATGGAAATTATTTTCCTTGGCTATTAAGTTTGTTTTCATCCTGTGTTATTAAAATGGCATGAGTGTGAGTGATTGCTTGTTAAACTATATTGCTTAATATCCTGTAGTAACAAAATGAGGCCAAAAATGTGGTCATTCAGACATAAGCAGATTTTTTTTTACCCTGTTCATTAGAGGCAAAGTTCGACTTTATTATTTAAATTTAAACAAATTGGTATGAATTAAAGATTGTCTTTGGATTAATTGCATGTCTTCTTGGCCTCAGAGTATGTTTTTGTCAGTCTCTTCATGTAGATTTTGTGCAACTGTGCTCAGCATCAATATAAATAAAAATAAGGTATGTAAAATTGAGGGGTGATAGATTTAAGACAGATGTCAGAGGCAGGTTCTTTACTCAAGAGAGTGGTAAGGGCGTGGAATGCCCTGCCTCCCAATGTAGTCAACTCAACCACATTAGGGTGATTTACACAATCCTTGGATAAGCACATGCTTGATGATGTGATATTGTTGGGGGGTGAGCTGAAGACAGTTCACAGGTCAGTGCAACATAGGGGACTGTATTGTTTTATGTTCTATGTTCTAAAATGAACTACCACTTGCGATCATCTGTTTTACTTTATTGTACAAAATTCTACCTCTCTGTCAGAACAGCAATCAATACACAAAATTCTCCAGGTTCAGCCACACTGCAGCTAATCATTTATTGAGATGGTTTTCCTTGTTCATGTTGTTGCATGCATTCAGAGATTCATTTAATTGGAAGTTCTGGCTGAGTCTGGTTTGAGGTGTTAATGTATGCAAGTGTGCAAACTGAGAGAAGTAAACAAATGCATTGCCTTGGATCTGAACTACCAGGAGTCAAAATGAAAAGAAAATGGTTAATATCTTAGGCCAGTGACCTGAAACACTTCTGTTGTAATAAAGGCACTGCTATTTTATACAAGCATAAAAATAAAAACAAATAGATTACAGAAGGAAGACATTCAATTGTATTTGTGTCAACCCAAAAATTACCATTTAGTCTCGTCTGGTTCCAGTTCTTTGATTTTGCCTGTTGGTTCATACCACTTCAGGTACATGTCTAAATATTTTTCAAACATAAAATCAGAGAATCCTTATAGTGTGGAAGTTGGCCATTCAACCCGTTGAGTCCACACCGACCCTCTGAAAGCTTTCCCCCCAGACCTCATCCCATCCCTGTAATCCTGCATTCCCAATGGCAAATCCACCTAACCTGCACATCCCTGGACACTATGGGCAATCCATCTAACCTGCACATATTTGGACTTAAAATTTGTTTTACATACCTCTGCAATCATTTTAGACAGTGAGTTCCAAACCCTAAAAAGCTTCTGGGTGAAAGAAACTTTCCCTCAACAACTTTCCCTTCCAACGTTTGGTTGAATTGATCCTCACCATCAACAATTTCTCCTTCCAATCCTCCAACTTCCTCCAGTAGAAAGGGGTATCCATAGGCACCCACATGGGCCTCAGCTATGCCTGTCCCTTTGTCAGCTACGTAGAACAGTCCATCTTCTGGAGTTACACCTGCACCATTCCCCACCTCTTCCTTTGGTGCATTGATGACTGCATCGGTGCCACCTCGTGCTCCCTCGAGGAGTTCGAACAGTTCATGTACTTCACCAACACATTCCACCCCGACCTTAAATTCACCTGGACCATCTCTGATACCTCCCTCCCCTTCCTAGACCTCTCCATCTCCATTCATGAGGACCGACTAAACACTGTCATCTTTTACAAACCCACAGACTCCCACAGCTACCTGGATTACACCTCCTCCCACCCCATCTCCTGAAAAATTGCTATCCCGTATTCCCAACTCCTCCACCTCCACCGCATCTGTTCTCAGGAGAACCAGCTCCAACACAGAACACACCAGATGGCCTCCTTCTTTAAAGACCAAAATTTCCCCTCCTACATGGTTAAAGATGCTCTCCAATGCATCTCATCCACGTCCTGCACCTCCGTGCTGAAACCCCACCCCTCCAACTGCAACAAGGACAGAATCCCTGCCCTAAGTCCTCACCTTCCACCCCACCAACCTTAGCATAAATTGAATCATCTGCCAATATTTCTCCCACCACCAGGGAGATATTTTCCTCCCCACTCCTATCTGCTTTCCACAAAGACCATCCCCTCCGTGACTACCTGGTCAGCATCATGCCCTTGGTACCTTCCCTTTCCACCACAGGAATTGCAAAACCTGCACCCACACCCCCCCCCCCCCCCCCCCCCCCCCCCCCATCCAAGCCTCTAAGGAGCCTTCTACATTCATCAAAGTTTCACCTGCACTTCCACGCATGTCATTTATTGTATCCGTTGATCCCGGTGCAGTCTCTACACTGGAGAGACTGGACGCCTTCTCACAGAGTGCTTTAGAGAACATCTCTGGGACACCTGTACCAATCAACCCCACCGCCCTGTGGCCGAACATTTCAACTCCCCCTCCCACTCTGCCGAGGATATACAAGTCCTGGGCCTCCTCCACCGCCGCTCCCTCACCACCCGACGCCTGGAGGAAGAACGCCTTATCTTCCACCTCGGAACACTTCAACTCCAGGATATCAATGTCAACTTCACCAGTTTCCTCATTTTCCCTCCCCCCACCTTATCCCAGTTCCAACCTTCCAGCTCAGCCCCGTCCTCATGACCTGTGCCACCTGTTAATCTTCCTTCCCACCCATCTGCTCCACCCTCCATTCCAACCTATCACCTTTACCCCTTTCTCCATTCACCTATTGCACTCTCAGCTACCCTCTTCCCCAGCCCCACCCCTCTCCCATTTATCTCTCCACCCCGGAGACTCCCAGCCTCATTCCTGATGAAGGGCTTTTGCCCAAACCTTTGATTTTCCTGCTTCTCAGATGCTGCCTGACCTGCTGTGCTTTTCCAGCAACACACTGTCAAATCTGGTCTCTACCATCTGCAGACCTCACTGTCTCTCTGAAAGAAAGTTTCCTCAATTCTGCTCTAATTCTTCTTCCAATTGCTTTTCATCCATACCCACGTTATTGATCTCTCTGCCAACAGATCTTTCACATTCGGTCTTTCACATTCTCCGTATTTAAATCTGGCCCCATCTCATTTTT